>NC_053457.1:15147401-15447401 GCF_015227805.2 Hirundo rustica
GTGAGCATGGGCTGCAGACGTTGAGCAGCAGCCAGCTCAGGTAGAGACAGAGCTTCTACAGCATTCCAGAAGCACAAGGATCACTATTTATTCAGAATACCAGGAGTTTAGAGAAGATGATTTGCAATAAAGGGAAGAAGTCTACATCTCACTTTAAGAAACTAAGACACTTAACCAAGACCTCTGTCATATATACATAACAGCAAATTACATCTGTGAGGTTCAGTGAAAAGACCCAATTGCTTGTAACTGAGCCAAACAGAGCAAACTGAAAGTTTTACTAGGGAAAACTTCCATTTTTAAGATATGTAAGACAATAACCACAGAGAAACTAAAAGTGTATGTACCAAGCCAAAGAAAAAGTTTCAGGAAAAGAGAAGATTGTCCTTTTTTTTTATCTTTTCCTCTTCAAAATGAGGCAAAAACTATTTCATTGAAGGTAATTTCTGATGGGAAATAAAAGTTTAGAGAGCACTGTAACTCCATATGGAACTTCAAAGTTTTTCCACATCTAGAAACAAGGCCAAGTATACACATGTTAAATAAAAACAGGGTCATCTACAAACATGCTCTGTGCCATGACAGCTCTTAGTAATTTCATTTATCACCTAGCCACATTACACATGTATTTATAAAGTACTAACTAAATTCCTGCTGGTTTTATATAAATATTCTTTAGTTCAGTGTAATTTTAATTCCAACATCTTCCTACACTACCACCACCACATCTCAATTTTACAGAACGCTTTTGTTGAATACCTTAGCTACTTCATGCTGAAGCTAAAGCATTTGAAATAGCAGATGACATAGATTAATAGTAGGTTTCCTCTAGAGCAATAAAGAGATAGAGACAGCAGCTCCTCACTTACCAATCACTTCCACCACTGAAAGTGAGAGTTAACACAGTGAAGTAACAAGTAGTGAAGGAGCAAAGAGCAAACATAGAATTTCCATAACAGCTGGGCTTCTGTATTGTACTTCAAGACAGCTATTTCTGCAACCTCATTAAGATGTTAATATATGACATGTAGCCTACACTATTCCAAGAAATTCCTACTGGGCCTAACTATCTCAGCCAGTGCAGACATTTTATCAGCTTAATGGATTTTTTATCTGAGTGCTTAGTTACATAGCTTTTTCAATTTTTTTGTTTTATCCTTACTAATGCACGCTTACTTCCTTCACAGTGTAGGAAAAGTACAGAACATATCATCCATGTGCACATATCATTTACCAACATTTTCTGCATTCATGAAAGAGACTGAAACAAAGAGTCATTCCTTTCAAAAGAAACTTCCAAAGCAACTGCTTTACCATTGTCCCAATGTTCAAAACTTGGGTGAGGAAGGTGTTGGAGGGAAAACAAAGTAGTGGAAAAGACTATACTTAGTATATTTATGAAAGATTGGAGCAAATCAAACCTGGCCCTAAATTCTTTGTGTAAGTCACCAGATCCTCCATTGTCTCTACCACTTCCGCCACAGTCAGATATTCCAATATTCCTTTGCAGACACGGATGATTTTACGGACCTAAGAGAGGAACAGTCCATTATTTCTTAGGTAAAGCTAAGTTTAAAAGGAGTTGTCAGGTGAATCCCACAAAGCATTAACTTCACAAAAATCAATTCATTTCCTAAACACTAGAAAGAGAGATTAAAAGCTATTAACGTCCTTGAAAGTTTTGTAATACTTCTATTAAAAACCATTTCAGAGGAACCTGCTAACAGCTGGTTAAATGACACAAAGATACCATGTTAGACTACTCAGAACAGCAAGAAGTGCAGCACAATTCCATAAGTAAATAAACTGTTGCAGAATTAGGATTGACATCAGCATTTCTAACAGCATGAGCTTTATTTCTTCACTTAGCATGATCTATCTTAGTCAGAAATGAGCAAGGCTCCACATCCCCAGAAAGAACATCAAAACTATGATTTGTAACAAAAAAAAAGTTCAAACACAAGACATTTATGTTTCCTTGCAACTATAGCTTTTTTTTTGTTCACATGAGGATGGATAAACAGCACTTCTGAGTTAGTTTTTGGCTTGTGCAGCAGCCAAAATGTAGCAACTGTTAGATTTATCAGAATACATCTTCTGCCTGACTAGCCAGTCCAAATTTGTATTACCTCCCATGCCCCAAGGCCAATTAAATTGCCAGAGCTAATGAGCCAAACAAACATGTTAGAAAGTGGCCTAGGGCTTTTCAATGAAGGGATACAGAAAATAAAAGGATCAGTAATGGCTAGGGTGAAGAGAATACAGAAGATCTGGCCTTCCTGAGCAATTATCACAGGCAACACCTAAACATTACGTCATGCAAAAATGCTCCTAACAAAACAGAGCAACAAGCCTTAAGCTCCTTCTGACAGAAAGGAATGCAAAACATGCTTCCAATCAAGCTGAAACAGTCAAAACCTCATTAATCTATTTAATAGTTTGGTTTAGCTAATTTAACTAGGGGCACATTTTAATTAATAATACCGTTGTGCAGGCACTTATGTCAGTCATGCTGGGATTCCTACCTCTGCTTCATCGAACGTCAGGAGCAAGTCAGATGTTCCAGAAAGGATTCCCCTTGATCCATCAATGAGATAGTCACGAGCTGGAACTGAGTAAGGATCTGCTTGCAGCATCTGGGCTGCCCGAACAAGTTTGGTGCAGGCGTTCTCCACTCTGTGGAAAGCCAGCAGACAACACCTGCTGATTAGCTTCTGTCTGTGTGACAACAGCCTTGAGAAAACTGTTGGACTTATTTTTAACTTTACCATTTGAAGCACTGCAAGCAAGCTGATGATTCTACACCTCTATAGTTTAAAAGGTAGGAATATTTATTGTATTTTTTTTCAACAAAAAGTCACCAGCAAGCATACAACCCAGTTTTTCAGAAGTCAGTCTTCCCATGTATGGAATATTTGAAGTACCCCTTACAGAGCACACATTACAGTGCCATTAAGGACAGTTCCCAACCCAGCAAAATACTTTACATTCTTCATGACAAGGGCAGGGAACAAAACAATTATTTTTTAGGACTTCACAATCAAACTAACTGTTAACTTTTATCAGCCTTGTATAGGCATTGTTATTCAAGTAACAATTGCTATTAATAAATATTAAATAACAGCTACACATTAGGACAAAATAACAGTTTTAAGAAAAACACTGTGCTTTGCTCATTAAAGCTGTAGTCCAGGTCTTCAGAATGTTAACAATCATAGAAAGAGCATTTTAAATAACCACAAAATATAGTGGTAAGGTACAATGTTCAAATGCAGCTTGCAATTCCAGACATAAAAGCAGAAAGAAGATTTTGCAAGGTATTGCAGTATGTAACTACAATAACACAAAAGGTACTTACAACAAGAAGATGAGCTCTGACATTAGGTTCCATCAAACCATTTAACATAGCAATTTTAAAATACCAAAAATTGGAACATTGAAAATGCTTTGATTTTGCTCTCTTGTAATTACTTTGTGACACCTTTGGAAAATAAAAAATTTAGACTTCCTTTTCATGTTAGCTATGCTACTCATGACTGCACTTAACTACACTGACTGCACTTTCCTCCACTGCCTCCCATTTCATTTAAGTGTAGTATAATGCATAATGCTCTGTGCATGTGAATGCCTTCTGCTCATTCAATAACATGAGGTTCCAACAAACATAAAACACTTTTATTACAGCAATGCTACCTCTTATGACCACTTTTGCATGCTTGTCACATAGCCCATTTTCTACTGGCCACTTGGCCACACTCTTATCATACTTTTATTAAAGCACTTTTGGAAAGTTCCAGTTAACCCATTTTCCCCCCCATGTTCTTTGCTAACACAAATATTAGACCTTAGTGGTTACATCTAAATTTAACTAGTAGAAATAAGACACTATTACAGGAAAACACACTTTTGTCCAGAAAGTAAAGTTTCCAGCAAATAGCTCCCTAGAGTAGACCATATTGGACCAGCTGCATGATCATAACCTGCTCTTTTTGGGAGACATCTGCTCAGCATATCAGATGGGAGGGACTCCTAACTGAGCAAGAAAATGCAGAAGGATCTCAAGGCAGAAAGTGGAAATGGTCTGCTCATTACTATGCAATGCACTTAGTTGTGTTATCAAAGTCAAACGACTTCACTAAATTAGATTTCCTTGCTTGCTTCTCACATTTATTCTTTTCAACTCTGCCAAGAAAGGGATTAAACAAATCACCTATTCAGCAGCTCAGAGCTATAGGCTCAGAAATTTCCTACAGTTTAATTTCATGGTTATCTGTTTAATACTAGTAATTATCTCACGACTGGCTTTTTCATTTGTTGAAAAAAGAATTAACATAAATGCATATTACATCAGAAGTCACCAGAATTAATGAATATAGTGTTTTTAAAGATTCAAAGTTCTCTTTTACAGTTTTTAGGTTTAAACCTCTTAAAGGTAAATGTGTATTTCAATAGTATAATGCCTATTTTGTATAAACTTCCCAATGCACTTAAAACACTTCAGGAGTGTAAGCTGTGCACAAGAAAAGTATAGTGGTGTTTGAAAATCAGACACATTTCATCCCCTGCGAAGCACATGTGCTAGGAAGCAAAAGATTAGGAAGAAAAGGTGCTCACTGACTTCCATTTAAAAAACCCAACCAACCAAAACAATAACACAAATTATCAAAGCCCCTAAAAGGCAATGGACCACTTGTTCTATCACAAGAATCAAATCTACTCCATATTATATTGCAACATAAAAAACCAACAACATACCTTAATAAATAAGTATATTTATTTTTTAGGCATGATTACAATAAAGCTATCTTAACACCAGACAAATTCTTTGTGGGGAAGACGCTGGTCACGATATGTCTAACCATACTACTTGGGGCAATCAACCAACTTCATCACTGTTAAACGTATTCCTTACAAAACATGAGGGGGAAAAAGGTAGCCTATGCTAAACTATCATTTTAGTTTGTAGGTTTTAGGATTGACCTCTGCTTTTCCTTGAGTTCATTTTCCTGTTTAACTACTATAGTTTAGATTACTTGCAGTCTTAGAAATATAAAGTAAAAAGCAAACATTTTACATTAACAATAATTTGTTAATATATGTACCAGCAATGTGGCTATAGCTTGTCTACCAAGATAATGTTAACATCGAATAGCATTATTGCTTGATTTGTTAAATGAGCTTGTGCATGCAAGTCAAACAAATTTTTATTCTTGGTGTAAACAAATAGTGTAACCCTATTCTTTGCCTAGAGACTGCAGTTCTTCACTTCTTTACAAGAGAAGCCTAATAAGTCACAGGAACACATTGCAAAACATCTGATGTAAATTATATGCATTACTTATACTCCCTGGTGATTAAGACAATTAAGATAAAGAACTCAGCATTTTTTAACTCTAAGTCAACAGTTCCAATGTGGTTTATGTCAGTAGCAAGTGAAGGGATGCATGATAGCTTTTCAGCAGCCAGCAAGTTATTTTGCTGCACAATCACACTCTACTGAAAAGCTTTAAAGATTACCATAATATATATTTATTATGAACCCTCAATGCTGGTATCAAGTCTTTCAAAACAATAAACACATCTTTCCATCCTCCAAGACTGGTGATCCTTTTGGCCTGAGGAAATAGGAACAGGGAATGCAGTGCTAGCACATGTGTACTGCCTCTTATCCATGCACCAGTACAAATTCTGCCGCACCACTCCCTTGAAAAGGAATGCCAGTTCCTGAACTAATGCCTTAGAAACAAAAATCCCTTCTCAGGAAAACAAAACAAAAAAAAAAAGACCCTCATCTCTTTCAATTCTTGCATCTAAATTCTGTCCTTTACATCACAGTAAAGGATGAGGCTCCCTTTGTAGCTGACCTGTGACTCTCATTTGTCTCCACAACCAAAATACCCACAACAATACTCTCCCCATGTTAACAAGAAACTGTTAAAATGTACTAATTCATTTTGATATAAACTCCAGATTAACAAAAACACGTAAATGAAACACGTTATCATTCATAAAAACCATTGAACATTCCGAACTCATGTTACTTCATCTAGGTAGGATAGTGAGTGCTCTGTGAAGTGTCATTACTCTAACAGATAGCTTTGGTTCCCATTTTTACATTGTATCACAGCTCATGGAGTCATGAATTGCTGCAGAAAAAGTTCTTACATACAGCATAAAAGTGGTACTATTCAGCAGTGCTTGTGTCACATTTCTACAGTAATTTAATTATTGCAGCCTTGCACAATTTGCTATATTTTGATCAAAGGCTGAATACAGTATACCAATTAAAAAAAAAAATCTCTTTTCCCTAATTGCTTACTTGAAGCTGGAAATTAACTAAACTCCACACATCCTAGAAAATGAGCACAATCAAAATTACATGTTTGCATACAATTCATCAAGAAGCAAGAAAAAAAAGCTTTGATCTCATTTCATTAAATAAATGCTCTCCTCAAAAAATTGAGCCCTCCCTACAGCTGCACAACATCACACACCAGGAACACAGCATGAGAAATACTGTAGTGGATTGTATCAAAGGGCCATTTAGCTCAGTATCCTGTCCCCAATTGTAGCTGCAAGTAAAAGCCTAAGGAAGGTTAAGAACAGGATAAGCATTTATCATACTTCCTCTAGGCACTCTCCCATCCTTCAACTATTTTCAGTTCTTGGAACTTCCTGCAGTTTGTCTATTTGATGACCCACAATGGATCCCTCTAAGTACTTAGCCGTTAACCTCCAAACCCATAGAAGGAGTTCTAACAGTACACTACTAGCTATACAAAGGATCTCTCCCTACTGCTGGCTTACAAACTGCTGGCTTAAAGAAATTCCCCCATCAAGGTCTGCACCGGAAAAACACACGTTTTCACCTTCTCCATGCAACTCATACTTCCTTAGACATTGTCAGGGCCTCAATCCCCTCTGTCACTCTTCTCAGGCTGAAGAGTTCCAGTCTACTCAGCTTTGCCTTATACAGATGTAATTCTATGCCTTTGTTCTCCAAGCCCCTCTGTGAGCTTTTTCCAGTCCTACTACAACCTTTTGAAAATAGATTACCAGTACGTGCAGTATTCAAGCTGTGGAACAAAAATATATTGTGACATTTTGATCTCTTATTCTTTGATGATAAACCTTATGTTTTATTTACTTTTTGACCATTATGAACAGGTAAGGATGCTCTCCCCAACAGCTCCAAGACCTTGCTCACTATTGGTAATGGTCAGTTCAATCATCCTATCTGCTATTAGACCTGCTGCTCTCCAAGGCATGCATAATTTCAGATATTTAGAAGTAATTTAATCCACACGTAACACTAAGTCACTTCAATTAATAAGGTACTGTCATTTCCCAGAGTCATCCATTAACCCCTCTGCCCTGTGTTAAGACTTGGGGTCATCACTAAGTAGTTTTGCCTCACAAGTCAGCCTGGTCTCCAGAACATTTATTAACATGGTGAAAAGCACAATCCCAACCGAGAGCTCCACAGTCCTACTCATTTCCTCTGTCCATTGTCAGGGTTAACCATATCTCTTTTCTTCCACTTTCAATTTTCTCTCTTTCATACAAAATTTTTTCTAATTACCCTGCAGCTACTTCACCTTCCTAAAAGCCTTCAGACCTGCCAAGTTTAGAAATCAGTGTATACAGTATTACCTGGACTACCCTTTTCGCTGTTTGTGATATTTCTAAGAATACCAATAGACTTATAAGGCAGAATTTCCCTCCACAGAAACACTGTCGATTCACCCAAAGCACACTATATATAGGCGAGGTCTCTCTGTTCTCTAATACAGAATTTCTAATCATTTATTCCAAAAGTACATCCGACCTACATATCTCCTGTTCCCCAGAAAGTTTCTCAGGCTGTAGCATCACTTTGATTGACATACTGGTGGTCTCAAGTGACAGACTATTTCACTAATAATTCAGCTATTTCATTCTTGAACTCATGCTAATACCACCTGATCTGAAACATTATTTTAATTATTCATTTTGTCAACCAACAGTGCAATAAATTAAAACCCTTATTCATTGCCTACCATAAATACTCTCTTCAGACATCACCTCCCTACTCACTTTTATTATTTTCCCAGTTGTCTCAATGCTTCTTGTTTTGACTACCTGCCTGTTTGGTGTTTGGAAATAACAGTAAAATACTCAGTAATTCTGTATAAACTGGACAGTGCTAACAAAGAGGTTCCTATAAGTAGCAGATTGTAGAGGAAAGTTACTTCAATAGACATCTGTCAGGGGGCAATAAACAGCTTGGGAATTCCACAACAAGGTGTAATGTACTATTTTTAAGGCTTAAGACAACAGAAGGAGAAAGTCAGTTGTCCTTTACACCAAGACACATAATTAAGAATGTCTGCTACAAGGGAACTGCAGTAAGTCACTGCTCTTCAAATGTGTCAGATTTCCAGGCAGTTATGCTATCAGCTGCCTATACTGACAAATTCACATTTTCCCATGAGCCAAATAAATAGAAAAAGACTGAGACACCACATTGTCTCTGACACTTTAGGCAAACCTACAGGAGCACACAGCTAAGTACCATTATTACCCTGATTAATTTTTGTTATTATTTTTAAAGGAAGAAATACCATACATATGTACTCATATATACAGAATGTAACAAGACAAATCCCTGCTGCCAAAGAAGTTCTTCCTGGCATTGGAACAGGTTTCCTGTACATATAATACAAGATTTACAAAAAATTAGTTTACTTGATAAATGCTGGTGGCATATCCCTTTTCAAGATCTGGTCTTCTGTTGTCTGCACAGTCTCTTTTCCAACCTGCAGGAGAAAAAAAGTTATACTTTAGAATCAAAATTTCAGTGTCATGGGCAGATAAAAGCAAACACCAAAATAACAACAAAAATGCTTTGTAGTAATGACAACTCCTTTCACCAGGTTCTTGTTGCTGTGTCTGCTTTTGAGACCACTATATACTGTGCTTAACTTAATGCTTTAGAAATCATGAGTTCTTTCCTATCAACATCTCTACTAGATTAAATGGGGACACACCAACACACACTTCTCTGTTCCTACTCTCCACAGAAACAATATTTTTTCTTGCACTTAGTTGTAAAAACAATCTCTGAATGTTTCCCTCTGTCCTAATCTCCACAAGTCAGAAATTAAATTTGAAGCTAAAAAGAATTACCCCTCTTTTGATAGCAGCTTAGTCTATTAGAAAAATGTAGTTAATTACTGAGAACACGCCCCACATCCACACCATCCTTTAGGCAAAAAATAATTATGCAGAAGCCAATAAAGAAAGAGACTAAGATCTGGAGTTTTCTATACACTAGCTCTTGTGTTATACAATAGAAGTCTTTATAATTGGTAGCTGACTCTCTGAACTGTGAGATCACCAACTTGACAAAATATTTCCAGCTCCTTTGTTCGCTGTATTTTCCAGCTGAATAAGCTATTCAGAAAGGCATCACAAAGCAGAAGGTCTTTATACCAGACACCACTTTGTGTTAAGAGCTGCCAGACCTGCTCAAGCTAGACAAGATAGCCCTGAAAATCCCTGATCAGCTGGTGCTTAAAGATTCACTGGGTTTGGACAGAAGATGTAGTGTGTCAGTATGCACAGCACTTGCCAATTCTAATGCCGTACAGCCTTCCAGAACCACTGTTTCCTTGCAGATTTTTGCTGCTTGCCAAAAACTCTCTCCCTGGTCTGCTCCTTTTCAGAGCAACTTCAAAGAAGTACACTGGCCTGAGTATTTTATTTGCTTCAAATTCAGCCTAGACTACTTAATCTTTTTTTAATCTATTAGTACTACACTCACAATTAGTCACATAGTAATGAAACTTAAAAGTAATGAAAGAGCAAAAAAAAGTTAAAGATCTTGAATTTTATGGTAGGTTTCTGTCCCTTGTGTTCACAGAAGGTTCACCAACAGTCATGCACTGTCCTAGTGCACAGCACTGCAGTGTTACTTTGACTCCTGAACTTCACAGCAATGCCTCAGCAGCATGATTCTAAATGTATCTCATGACCCACCACAGAGTATGACTGCTTTGTTCTAATTATTTCCATTGCACTCAGGAAACACATTCTTTATATTTCTCACACGTTTGTATGGATACATGCATGATCAAGATAACACAAAAAATTGAGTAATTCCCAGTAACTCTGGATTACACATAGTTAGACAAAAGATTCTCACTAGCTGAAAATGAAGAGCAATACTTCATTTACAAGAACCATACCTTCATTTATAAGAACCTTTCCTGCAGCTGTGCCAACCTGCATACATTTCAGTATATTGAAAAAAGTGTAACTTTAAAGAATGCAAAAAAAAATAAAGCTTACAATGTGGGGGGCACTTCAAGCTGAAGGTCAGCACTTGTTATTTTATAATGGCCAGGTATATTAGACTATACAAAAAGCATTTCATCACTCAATCTAGAAAGGATAAGTTTCCTCTATAAAAGGATAGATCTAGGTTCAGCAGTCAAAGAAGCATTATCAACTCCTTGTAGGTAGATATATATCTACTTTATATGTCTACAGATGCACATAGATGTAGACATATCTGGCTATAGCTAACAAAGCAGCTATATAGCTATCTTTAGTCTTCAAATGGAATGAATATATAGGATGAGTCAACTCCTCTTCTGTTGTTTGGTGGGGTTTTTCTGTGGAGATTGCTAACTGCTAACTTCAAAAAACTGTCCTAAAACTCCAATGACATTTTTCTTCCAAGTCCATCCATATCCTCAGCACTGAATACCACACAGAAGAGACTCAAGATTTCAAGCAGCTTCAATGATGTCTAAATGAAAAAGGTCTACTACCTTTCTAGTAAAAAACGACTTTCAACCTTTTTTTAAGCACCAACACAGAATGTACTCCTGAATCTGTTTAAATATAAAACCTTGTTTGCATAGCTGTTATTTAACTTTCCAGTTCTTGCTCTTCGCAGTTGTAGCCAAGGTATAGAAATGGCACATAAAAAACAAATGTACTCCACATAACATTTAACAGGAAAAGTCTCAAAACATGAAGATACATTCATGAGTAAAAATATACACCCTCAAAACAGTTTAGTTGGTTTTCCCTTCTAGCTTTGTGGTTAGGGGGTTTTGTTGCTTTATTTCCTACTTAGTTTTCACAAGATCCTGTTTTTTTCAGATTGAACTTTACATGGCCTAAGCACAATTCGGACACACTGCAGTGTAACACAAGGTAACAACTACCCTCTCCACTATCCAATACCAAGAAATGAGGATTTTTTCCCTTGCAGATGTGGTATCTACACAGTCCTTATTTCAGACAGGTAGCTTGTCCATCTTCATGGTACTATAAAACAATCATCTGAGAAACACATTTTATTTCTAGCCAACAGTACGTATGTAGAAAAAATGACAGGAATTCCACTTGGGTTTTAGATATTCTTACCTCTTAAGATGATCCTTCTTTAACTTACTGGGAAGTGACAGAGTCATATGGAAGCATCTGCTATTACACACCCTCAGAGTGGCACTTACTCATTGTTCCAAGGAAACTGCCCTGACTAACACACTAACCATAATTTCAACACTGCACATTACAGAGGAAGGGGAGCTCTCAAGCAAACCTCACCAAGAGAGTTTCCTAGTTACAACTTCTACTCATCCATATTAATTTCCAAACTCTTTGGAGATTAGAGACAAATCAGTTGAATAAAGAGTGAGCTACTTTCCCTCTTGCTCCCCACTCAAAAAACAGGGAATAAGAGGCAGACAAGTCAAGAAATTTAAAGGAAGCGGGACACACAAAAGTCAGAGGGCATATATAGCCACTGAAAAACTTCCAAGGAATGTAGCTATAACCAGGAGGAAGAGATTGAGATTTCCTGCTGCTTTTAGCTTTTAACCTTGTCTGTAAGTCCCCTGCAAGTCCTATTTACCACTGATTAGTAGAACACCATTATGCTTTAAGCTTTCTGATGTGGAGAATTTTCTTCATGGAAGAGAAAGAAAGAAAAGGTTTTCATCAGGCCAAGTCTCTTCCTTATAAGCAGTTTTTTGTCACGTCTGCTTCTATTGCAGGAAAAAAAAGACAAGGTCCCTTGCCCACCACCTTCTTAGCCTGCTAGATATAGCAAACAACAGCTGTTCAGTGAGAAGGAAATTTCATCTTCTGTAATTCTGTAAGAGTTTGTTTAAACAGACAAGCACCCAGTAATATCTAGCCTTTTTACTTCTGCAGTTTGAAAGTAAAAACTGCACATATCAAATAAAACACACAAATAATTAAGGTGACAGTCCAAACCTCATTGTTTAAGGGTCTTTTTTTTTTTTTTCCAAGAAAGATGCCTCTGTTGACAATACCGGTTTGACAATTTGCCAAATGCTGGAAGTGACATTTTTTCTCACAGCTTATATGATTTCCCCTGCTAAAAGGGAAGATGACCTTAGAAGAATTAATTCTTGTAATGTTCCAGAAGCATAATTTAAAACATCTGTCATTTTAGAGAGAAGCCTAAAAATATTCCTTCATCATCACCCAGTGAATACATAACAGCCCTGGCTGTTACCCACATCTCCCCTAAGAAATAAGCTAGAGTATGAGTTTTGCTTGACAAACCCAAGTGCCACACAAAGTAATCTAGGTCTGTATGCTGTAAAAGCAACTTCACCAGAGAAGAGCTCAATGAAAATCCACTCCCTGGTTAATGCATTCTTCCATGTCTTGCAAGCTTTCAGGAAGGACTGTGACACAGGAGTAGGAGCATAAAATCTCAAATCAAAAATTCATTATTCCCCCCTTCAGTCCTATCAAGTTCCCTGCACCTTCTTTGCCAATTTATTTAGTTGTCTGTCCTGAAGAAGTAAAATCAAGTATTTGCTTTAATTCTACAGTGACAACAGTCACATCTAGAATCCATCTCAAAATGGAATTACCTGTACTTTCCACACGTCCTGCATTTTAACAAAGTAAAACTGACCTAGATCACATGACTAGGAACAAAGACTCAAATTGAGCTAGAAGCAAGCTAAAGTTACATCAAATTTATGCCAACTTCTTGCTAGCATAGATATATATTTCAGTCTGGACTGAAAAAATACAATATGGGCAGAGAGAACTAAATTTTCCTGAAACAATTTTTAATTCAGGTTCCATACTGAGGGGGTCTTACTCACACATGACAACATAAGGAAAATGACTGAAATTCCTGATATCCAGCTGATACTTTTCAGAGTTCACTCCTTGGACAAGGCTTGTCCACAATGGGCCTAGAAAAGAGGCCCTTTATCCCAAAGATTCAGAGACCAGTTTGTCTCAGTGGCTTAGGAAGGGGTAAGGGCTCAGTAAGTACTTTACAATTTTTCAGTTTTCCTTTCATGAAACCAGTATCAGAACCCAAATACATGGAAAGTTTTTTGGAAGAAGCTCTGGCAGGAAAGAGAAGCAAAACAGGACTTGGTTGTTTACTTTTGTTTTTGTCAGTCACAGTATTTTGATTGCAACCCACACTGTTTTTACTTACACTGTCAAGATCATCCAGTTGTTGGTATTCCACATTATTTCACTCAGCTCTTTTAGAAATACGGGTGTTGGAATGAATGTTTATCATGCCCTAACCCTTAGCTGCCATAATCCATGTGGTAAATCTGTCAAAACAGGATTGTGTACATCCCAGCATAGGAGCCCAGAATTGAACTTTGACAGACAAGTCAAACAGCTTTGGGGTACATCACAAAACTACTTTGTCTCATATGAATTTACAAGTCACTCAAAAACTATCACACACAACCAGCTTCCAGTAAAGACAAGACTTTCACAAACTCTGAACAGAAAAGTCAAGCAATGTTTGTCAAGCAAACACAACTTTTGTTTTTCCTTCAAAGGCTCTCAGAAGCCTTTAGCAAAACAAATTTCCAATTTCTTTATCATTCTAATCATCTTGCTTTGAATTATAAATAGGACTGACATGTCACTTCCAATTAGTGAGTTTACCACTGGTTTAAGAAGCCTTAGTTTTCTACTTCTCTGTAGGGGAATAGGCCTGTGAAATTAGAGATGAAAAAATGTCCAAAGAAACATGCAGCTAAATTCTCCTCCTGCTGTCAGTTTACACCAAGTGACCAATGTACATATCCCACCAGAGAACCAGTCACGATGCTGAAGAGACTGCTGAACCAGAGCCTATCACTTGTCCCCTCAGCCAGCATGGAAGCTGGGTCCTGACTCTTGGCTGTCTCATGATTGCCCTGGAGACTGCACTCCAGCCATAGTAGTTCCAAAATCATCTGGCAAGCAAATTAGAACACACCAGCCATCTGGTCCCCAACAGCAGCAAACTGACCTACCTGTCTGCATTGATGATTAAGAAAAATTTCACTGGCTTGAGGCTAAGGAAATCCTGCTGTCCGCATAAGATACAGAACCATGAAACAAGAACCATATGGAAAATTAAAAGCAACATCATTTGGATACCAAAAGACTTCTTCAGGCTGCTAGTACCTACTAACTCTATTACCAGTACAGAGCTGAGGCCTGGATGGTTTAGCTAATCACAGGATTAATTTAACAGAAGTTGAGTAAACACATACAGATTATGTGATATTTTTGACAGAACTATTATAATTTGGAAATTAGTTCTTTTGTCAAAAGAGTGTCTTTTTCCAAACCACTACTTGAAGTAAAAATTACATTAGGACATTTTACCTCTACTTTAGTCAAATTATATTAATTCATGTAAGTCATCTCTGTCCCTTGGGCATTTACAAAACTTACCAGGAAAAGCAGGATACAGCAACTGTAGTCTACAAATGAGATTAAGAGCTGCAAACAGCAACCTTTACAAGAAAATCTGAAGACAACACCACATACCAAACCACATGCAGACTCCAAAAGCTCTTCCAGTTCATTTCCATGTACTCAAATCTGCCGTCAAGAGTTTCAGAGTACCTCTTAACATAAATCCTGCTGCAGGTGAATATACCTATTAGTACTGTACTAAAAGATAACATGATTTTGGAGCTAAGTTCTCATTATTCTGAAAACTTGTCTGAAAAACAAGAAACCAAACAGCATGATTCTGCTGGTAGATTTACACCATCTTTTACAATATGCTAATATCTGCACGCTGCAGAGGACTTTGGTGGATGAAGATTACCGAATTGCCCCAGTGATTGAGAAGTATCCTGTCCTCCTAGCATTCCAAGTGAAGCATGCAGAAAGTTTACTAATCTTGAGGCTTTTTGGCCCTGCTGACAAGAGAGTAATAGTAAGAAGTGTCACCATAGGAAGTGCATGTATGTTATCAAATGGAAAGCAGATTTGGTTCCAGATGCAGCAGGGCTACCTATGAGAATCTGTGATTCTGATACAGATAAATATTGTACTGCAGCATCTCTAAACCAACCCAAGTTATAGCTTCACATAGAAAATAACTGAGCCTGCCTACCTGAGTCTTTTTTCTTTCATCAGAAGGATAAACAAACTTATTATTATTACACAGATCACAACATAAGTTAGTATTCCACTTATCCACATGTCAGCACAGATATTCAAGAAGCTGAAAAAAAGCAAAGATAAATTGTCTCTATTACTTCTTGAGTAACTTTCAAATGTAGAACAGTAGCACAGTTTCTTTCTCTACTGTTCTGCATCTGAAATTTACTGGTGTAATAACTGACAATACCAGCTACAAGGCAGATGTAGCTTAGCAATTGCAATTTCCCTTTGCCATTTAGTTAACCACAAAATCTATTGTTACCTTTTATAACCCATTTTACTTTTTGAAAACACTGCTGATTTGACAGGCATTGCTACCTAAATGAGACATTTTAATATGCCACAACTGAAAATGTAGGATGGCTACCGGGCCCTGAATTTCACCATCTTCCAGTTGTTCTATGTTTGTACTGACTTCTGAATACCAGACTGTTCAACACTGATTTTCCCTCTTCCTCAGAAAGGGAGCACCACTTCCCTTATCACCTCCCTCCTAGAGCATCAGCGGTTCCAGAGAACAGACTTTTTTTCCCTAAGTTCATGGCAGGAATGGTTTCCCGCAGAAAAACAGAATATATAAGCCTGAAGAAGAAAAAAACCACTCATCTAGAATTCTTTTATTGATAATATTTTTCACTGTGTTTCTAATGTATTGAAAATATCTTCACATGCTTGCTAATACATGACTGAAGCAACAGCAATTCACAGTATTAAATCTTTTGGCATAAGCTCTGCCACAGCAAATATATCCTGACCAGCAACATACATGCTACACAGTGTTTTATATCAAGTATCCACTTTCTGCAGCACACTGGACAATTTGTCTTTTGGAAGTTTCACTTTACTTGACTAACAGCTAATTCTAGTGTACACTAAGTCCATGGTGTAAATCATTGCTCGCATGTTAAAAGTAATCTTTTAATTAGCTGCAACAGTATCTAGGTACATTAAAGAGAATTTAAGTAGATATGGTAGGCTGTTTTCCAAGGGACAATACTCATTTACAGCACCATTGAAAATGTGTGTCAGAAACTTGATATGTGGTTATTTTTCAGCTCTTTCAGTGCTCATGACCAGCTCTGCAAGGAATTCAGCACATAGAAGATGACCAGCTTATATGCTGAGTAACCACAAAGAATTTGCAAAGTATTAAAGTAGCCACTCAGAAGAAAGAGTTGATAGAGAATATTAAAAATCAAATACAGTAGTGTCTGATGCAGCATCAATTCCAAGTTAGAGACTCATTCAGCTATTAAAATTAATTTTTAAATTTTAAGCTTACTGTAAGTTCATATAACAAATCACTATTACATAAAAAAAGCTTTAAAACCAACTACTTTCAACAGCTATTTCTTTGACTCATACCAAAAAACTATGTACTTTGAAGAGACTAAAGGTTTGGGGGTTTTGTAGTAAAAGCTTATAAATTACGGCATAGAAACAAACTATCAGTGTAGTCAAAGGGGTCATCCCCTTACTGAGGGATGACATAACCAGTAAGAGTAGTGTAATCCAATTCTTAGCTGTCATTAATTCTGTTGAGAATTTTTATCACTTAATTCATTCTACAGATCTAATTTCTCTCTCAGAACAATTTTTATTTTCCATGCATCTAGAGCAGAATTTACTCTTAGCCAATTCGACAGTCAGCATTCAGCTGTTAAAACCTATTTCCACTCAAATCACTGCAGAAGCCATCCTCCTTCTAAATCAGAGTTGAGAAATAACATTAATATACATTACATTCTATTTCTCTATGTTCACCCAATTAAAACATTACGAAAGCATTACTCCTACCCTTGCAGCCCCTACTGGGAAGCCCAGCTCACACAATCCTGAAATCTGTGGCAATTCTTTATACCAATGGATTTGTTTAGCCCTGTGATTGCAGGCAGTGTTCGGCACATGCCTGACAGGATAGACTTTATCAGTAGCAGCTTCACGTTAGAGCTATACTCAATTCTCTTTTGAAACCATGAGGGAAAACTAGGTAATATAAGCAAGCAACTTGAAGATTACAATCCAGTGCCACATAAACATGTAGGCTAAAACTGCTTCTTTAGCTATATTCCCACGATTGGCAAAGCTGGTTAAAGCCTGGGTTCACCCCCTGCATGCAAAAGGAATAAACCTAGTCACCAGTGGCTCAGAACTTATAGAGAAGCAAAGCCTCTATAAACTGGTCTTAAAAACAAGTATTTAAATTTGATATTTAATCACAAAGAGAGATGAGAAAGTTCAGCTTCCTTAAAACAACATTCTTGTTTTTTCTTCTTCACTGCAATTTATGTTAGCATTTTAAAATTCCCTAGTGCCAGGCACTCTACAAACACACAATATCATCCATTTCACATACAACAGTAAACCATAACTGTCACATTACAAGAAGGTTGACAAATTAACTGCACAATAAGAAAAATATATTAAAGGGCCACCCACTTCTAACTGTTAAAATCCTCCTACAAGCTTAACAGGCATTAACAAAAAAGTCTTTAAATCTTGGTGAAATAAATATATTTGAGATGAAATTTCTGTACTTGCTACAATAATGTAGTTAGAAAAAGAAACATCAGTACTGCTGCAAATCCAACTAAAAGCAACTCCTATAACAGGAAGCTACGCTTGGTCCCAACATTTTGTCCTATTTGAGGGAGGTGCTTGACATTTAATAGCAACAGAACAGAAGATAACTTTTCTGAACAATTGTTATGCTACATTAAACAGAAATACAAGGGTTTGGGCCATCTAGCTAGCTACTAGGAAAATCTATCTGGAGAAAGGAATTGCATTCAGTTGTGAGAGCAAATTCTAGATCCATCACATTTACAAATGCCTTCAGTTTATTACCTCCATTGCCTTACAGTAAAATCAAGTCAGCTTTAAATATTTTGGTGACACTTATACTTAAAAGGCATATGCAGAAAAGTTTGCCGTTTGTGACAAAAAAAAAGTGCAAGACAACTATGTAAAAATCTGCTGCAACATTGTTTTGTAAGTGTTAGTGACCACTTCAGGGTCACAAAGAATCTTGAGAATTTCACTACCCTGAGTAACTGGAGAACAGGCCAGATTTTCCTACTATATCCCCCAGCCCTCCTCCAAACTGCCAGAGCAAAATTGTCATGCAAGAAATTTACTTGCCCTTGACAGATGAAACACTTTCCATTCCATGGCTTTGAACTACAATCATCACAGATGTCAAGCTGGGATGAGGAGGGCGAAAAAAAAAATAAAAACCATATCAGCTAAAAGATACATTCCTGTCTTCCCGCTGCATGGGCAGTGGGCTGGGCTCAGCTGGTTTTGACAGCTCAAGTGCCAGTGGAATCTAGACTGAGAGCTAAGGAATGCAGGTTTTGCCAGCATTAACTGATGTTAAAATAAAGAAATGCTATGCTATTGTCTCTTTTTTTTTTTTACTCAGAGGAAAACTGAAGCTTAAGTGAAACCTACCTAAAATTCACTGAGGTTTCCCCTCACCATGCTTTGATTTTTTTTAATTTTTTTTTTTTTTTTTTTTTTGGGGGGGGGAAAAAGGGAGCATTTTAGAGGTGTTTCAAAGATGCAAAGAGCATTTCACTTGCTACAGTTAAGCCTGAGGTTTGGCAATTGCTAGCCCTTCACAATCCATCTTTTGGCATTGTATCAGGGCAAGCTAAATAAAAAGTGACCTTTTTGCTACTACTATGTAGTTCGAGAGAAACCCCATTTATTCCTCTCTGTTATTCACCACAGCTATTGTGCTGCAAAAGCTGCAAAGACAGCTAGGCTTGTGAAAGTGATTTTTACTGTAGTCCAAACACTAGTCAGTTTAATTTGTTAGCTCGCCTAGAAACCTATAAGTTTTATGCAATAATTTGAAAAAGCAGTACAGAGCCCACTCAACACTTGGAAAAAACTTCTTATCAAGTATAAAAAGAGAGGCTTTCAAAGACTTAGCTGAAGGGCAAATAGACACCTGTATACACATTCAGAGGTTGAAATGTGAAGCACCTTTTGTGATATATCTTGACCAAAATTACAAAAACCCCTATGATTTTAACAGCAAACAGGCACACCAAAACATGTTAAACTTTCTGTAACTTCCATCTGGGTGCTTGATGCAGCAATTTTTCATAGTGATAACTCTTTAAATAAATATTCAGTGCATCACACACTTCAGCATTAAAAAGCTTCCCTAAGCAAGTACATGAATGTCTGTTAGCAAGGTTTCCAGAATTTAAATAGGAAGGTTGAATGTGGCAGCTTGCACACAATTAACACAGTACTTTTTTCACTCAGTTATACATTATTAGATCCCATTTTACACTGAGGAGCTTAACCATTCATTGCCTATGAACAAACAGGTATCATGCTCATTTATAAGAAGTCCATTTGTTCTAACCATAAGTTTGTGGTCACCAGGAACCAAATCCACACTTTTAGCAGCTCCCCTGCTGGACAGGAAGAGTCAGACTTCAGAAACTGGAGAGCTGATACCCAGCAAATGGCTGAAAGATGACAATGACAAGGAAGTTGGTATGGGCTTTCCTGGCTCAGCCTTTAACAAGCTTCCCATTTTGATGCACCCATTCAAAAAGAAAGACTGAGAACTTTGATTAGTTTGCTGCCACACAGTGACTTAACTAAGGTGACCAGAGTGCCTCTTGTCAGTTCAGGGGTGCAGAACTCACCACCATTTCTCATACTGCTGCTATAGCACTTCTGTGACTATACTCATTCATTAAATTAATGACCACAGCTGTTTTCTTGCATGCTTTTCAGCATTTAAGGAGGGCCAGGCTTGTGTCTAGTTCATGCTAAGGTTCAGCTACTAAAATGAAGTTCAAATTGAATACCATTGTATTTTACTGTTCCCACAAACGCAAGTCCAACATTGAGCAATGAGACCAGAACAGCTGCAACATACCCAAACATTTTAAGCTGCATACACAAAGATTTGAGCAGAAAGCTTGTAAAGTTCACCAAAGCAGTACTCTCTCAGCTCTGTTATTCATCATTTTATTTATATACCATATGTACATGAGGATAAAGATTAAGCATGATACTTGCTAAAATGAAACCTTAAGCCATCACAAAAAAAAAAAAATCAGTTTAATATGAAAACTGCTTGCCTGTACTTTTCCTTTCACAGACTGTAAGCTCTAATTATCTTTCATTGGTAGATACAGACTGAAGAGCCAAAGGCAGGAGGTGCTCTGCTGTCAGAAACAGGGAAGAATTGATTAATAATGCCAATGACAGATGGAGTGGCCATTAGATGGGAGAATTAAGAACCCTGAAAGGAAAAAAAAAACAAAAAAAGACCTAGACACACCAGAGCTTGAGCTTCAGAACTGACTTTAGCCTCTTCAGGGACCTAACTGGAGAAATCACATAGAATACAGTCCTAGAAAGAGAAATTCTGGAGAGCTGGTTGATTTTCAAGGATCACCTACTCCAAGCTGGTTTGTCCTGACAAGCAGGAAGACGAGTCAAAGTGGCAGGAGGCCTGCCTGAATGAACAGTGCTCCTGCTAGGAGGAACACAGACATTAGCTGAGCACATGGGGATGAGGTCCACCCCAAAGTGTACCTAGAGTTGAACCTAGTGAGGGGCATGAAAGACAACAAAAATGCTTGTGTAAATACAGCAGCAAAATGAAGACTAGGTGAGATAGGGGTGGATGTCTGACCACAACACAAAATCATGTACTCAGACTTATTTACCTCTGTCTTTTCTGAGAATATCTGCCTTCAGCAATCCCAGGTCCCCAAAATACCCTGAAAGCTTGGCACAACGAAAATTTATATTTGCTGAAAGAAGCTCAAGTTACTTTTGCTATTTTGTGGGTGTAACCATAGCTGTAAAATGGAATGCAACATTGTTACAATAGGTCTCTTCATAAGTATCCTAGGCCAACACCAACAGAAACAGCTTGCTTCTTTTCTCCATTCTTTACTGGAGAAACCCAACATGAATCATCAGTTTCCTATCCTACCCATGAAGTCAATACTGGGAAACTGTTCCAACACATGTTTTCTCAGTGAGAGAAAGGGTTAGATATCATCATGAACTAAGAGTCAACGAGCTGACAGCTTCAGAAACTCTGGAAAGGTTTTGATAATGAAGAGGTTTTCAGGCGGGTTTTTTGCTGTTGTCCCCCTTCATTAGCTGCGATTGTTATCCATTGTTCATTATTCATTCTCCAAATAGCTCTCCGGAAGCATCAGAACAATATTGACTTCTGAATAAGAGATATGTTACAAAGTGAGTTGTTCAATATATTTTGACACAAATCTTCAGTTCTAGTCTCAGGACTACAAGTCATACATCAGTACATTTTAATTATTAGGCAAAGGAAAGGTTTGCCCCCTCTATTGATTCTCTAGCCAGTCTTTCATATCCTCACAGATGCACTAGGGCCTGATTTATTCCGGAGACAAACTAGACCTGCTCCCAAGTATTATGCATGTAGGGTCATGCCCCCACTCCCCCCCTCCCAGTTCTGTTTTGAGCTGCTAGGATGTTAGGCTTGTGTTTGGAAGAGATACTTAGTGGTGAAATATCTGGAACTGAAAAGATCCAGCCTTCATTTGATTTCATCTCCCCATGCTGAAGTTATCTTGTATCCACAAAGTATCTTCTGAAATTAAGGTAGCCGCAGAATTCATTCATCTGGTATACTTCTATGGCTCAACACATGTTGTTACTCTAAACTAAACATTAAAATTAATGTAGTGGATAAACTTTTAACAGTTATATCGTTACAAAAAAAAAAAAAAAAAAAAAAAAAAAAAAAAAAAAAAAAAAAAAACCAACCAACCAAACCCACACTTCACTGCTCAAATTCAGTAATAACAATACTCCTATGGCTGTGTTTAAAGATAAATGTCAGGCACAGTATCAATTTGCAGAAATTAAGAACTGTGGCTGCAGAGAAGTTCTGTATCAAGAAATCAAGAACTGCTTCTCAGCATTTGACTGAGCAAGTGATAGAATATAATCTGTGCCACTAAAGAAAAAAAAAAAAATTACATTGCAATGTTTCTTAAGGTCTAGTTTGCCAGCCTGACTTGCTCTTCAGGGTATTATTAAGCCAGTAAGGCCTAGTAAGACAACACAGTCAGAAACAGGAGCTTAGGAGAAACACACACAAGTCTTCAACAGAGAAGCAGGGATAAAAAACTAGTCTTCACTGTATGCAAAGCCACTATCAAAATGAAGCAGTACTCAAGGCAAGAACTGACTAGGATTGGCCTACTCTCTCCTTTGAAAAATCAATTATCAACATTTCCAGTAACTAGCATTAAGACCACACTTGCTAACATATCTTTAAAATCACCGTTTGGATCCAACCCCTCACCCAGTCTTCTCAAATATTTGTTTCATACACATTTCAACTATATTGGGAAGGGGAAAACACTTGCAAATTACTCTGTGTTCTGAAGACACACATTTCTGAACCATGTTTTGTTTGGCTACTTTTTTAACCTCTAAAAGGAATTCAACATCTATAGTTCAAAATCACTACATGGAGAAAGATATCTTGTTTCAAAGTACAAAGCAAAACTACAACACACTCTAAAGTTACAAGGCATCTCGAAGAATAAATTGCTAAAAACACTGGTCCTTAACACGGGTTTAACTCTTCCCACACTGCTGTAATTGACTTACACAGAAAAAAAAGCATTTAATAAGCTTTCCAAAGCAGGAGTGGTATTCAACAGATTCTTGGCATATGGAACTTTTTAGTCCAACTGCCACTTAAAGACTATCCATTCCACAATAATAGTCTCTGTTTTTATGTCCAAAAAAGCAAGCTGCATAGGAGGAGACATTCACCATCTCTATGTACATTTAAAGGAAGAGAGAACAAAAGATTCCTTTTAAAGCTGATGGAGGAGACTGGAATAAATTAAGTATCCAAACACAAGAACAGAACAAAGAGATTATTCCATTCAAATCAGTAACTAATTAATCACTTATGTAAAGATGATTCCTAACAGATAAAAGCAAGAAAGAAGTTTATGATGTGCTTTTGTTATTACAAAGTTGCTTTCTGTCTGATTAATCACTCTTCTCCCAGTCCCTCCCATACACACACCCTAATGGGGTTTATCCACTTTCTCAGAGCATATGGCCACAGTTCCCACAACAGAGAGAACAATCCCTGAAGAAATTGCTGTACACTGAAGAAGGATGTTCTAATTAAAAAAAATATAAGGAAATTTTTATTATTTGTAAAACACTAATCACAGTTTTCTACTACTCATAGACAAAGCCTAGAAAGCTGTGAAAAGACATTCTCTCATGAGATCTTCAAGCCTATTCTAGTGCACATTCCCTTGTCACTAAGTTTCAGTTCTGTAGAGTTCAAATGATCTGCTCTTCTGATCATTTCTTTCAGCTTCAAAATGTAACAATATAATAAACTAGAAACTGGGAGGCACAGATCTATATATATCTCATGACAAGCTACAAACACCAAGAAAAAATGCAAAAACCACAACCCCCTTGAGAGTCATCTTTTGTGCTGTGCAGAAAATTCTGCAAGAAAAAAAGCTTATCTTTTTCCTTTCTTCTCCATCCTTTTCCAAGATATATAAACATATTGCAAACTAAATTTTCCCCTCAAAAAAGAGAAACACTAAGCTGCTCACAACAGCTCACTCCCCTTTGTAACCTGAGTTACAGGCAAGCCAGCTATGCCAAAAGAAAATTTAGGATGATAAAGCTGTTTTACCATCCACCCTCCTCAACAGCTAGACCATTTCTCCTCATTCCAGGTGTTTATCTGTGTATTTGAGTTTTGCTGCTGGAATCGACCAGGATTTCAAGGCAGGCTGCATTCTTCACAAATTCATTTAAACAAGTGATTTCCAAGCTGGTGGTCTGCAGGTATCAGTAGGTAATTTGCAGCCTGTCCAAGGAAATGGACAGTCCTTTCCAAACCGCCCTGCAACTCCAGGCAACTTCTCACCTGTCACAGGCCCATGGATATGCAGCCAGAACATGCCAGTGTTCAGGTAATTACTGCTTCTTCCTCTGCTAAGGTGAGACAGGACAGCTGCTATAGCAGGAGTACTAAATGCAACACTCCCACAGTTAACTTTTTGGTTTGATTTAAACTTTATGTCTCTGCCAAAGTACTGGTGTCAAGTTCCATCTGTTTTAAGAGCTATCTGGGTAGTTTTACTTGTGCCCAGATGGGGTGGGCTTCAGCCTGTGTTGGTTAAAGAGACTGACCTTACAACTTCAGGAAGTCACAGAAACCTTTGACACACATGACTTTGACCCAGTACTACAAGGTCTTGTTCCCATCAAGTACAATTTCCAGTCAAGCTTAATCTTACTCTAGACTGCATTTATTTACATATTTTAAAATAGTACTTGGTCCAGACCTACTTAAAAGAAACATCTGATAAACCCTGAGTATGAGACAGGAGATTTATAATCTAAGAGACCCTTCCTGATGATTAGCCTTACCTTGTCAGGTCTGACCTAGCTAGTCACAGCTAGTAACTGAGATACAGAAAGGTGTCAGTAGTGCTTTGGAAGCCTCCAAACCTCAGTAGGTAAATAAGGCCATATTACAGCACCCAACAATAACACCTTCTTGAGAAATGTTGTCATCAGCAATTTAATAGAGAGTAAAGCAATATTTTTTCCCATTAAAAAATAATATAATAGAAACCGGATGCATATAGACAGTTGTGAAACAGACTCACATATAAAAGGACAGCACAGAGGATGGAATGGCAGAAGTTGCATCATCAAATAGACAAGCACTGTTTTTTCAGAGCAGATCTCTGTCCTGAAAGATCTTAGTCACTTTATTTGTTACCATTAGTGTCTTACATCTTCCATCATGAGCATTTCATATGAGTATGACTTTGCTCAGATGCCCAAAGCTCTATGAAAATGAGGGACATTAAAACAGGGTAAGTCTCAAGCAATTGGTCTCAGGTAAAGCAGGTCAGATCTTTCAGACCACTGACCTGGTTCAACAGCCCAGATTCTGAAAAACCAACACCTTGAGCTGCTGAGCCTGCTCCAATATTTTAAACTGTGTGCTTCCCAAGTCCCTTCTACGACCTTAATTTTCATGCATAGAATTACAACCAAATCTGTCAAACTCAGCAGCTTCACCCATGGTATTGTTGGTATTTAGCAGAGCAACAGCAACACTGCTCTGAGGCAGCTCTGTCTGAAACAGCAAAGAGAAGTGACCAGAGTGGGCTATGCCTGTACTGACAGAATGCCAGGATCCACACAAGGCAGCACGGAGCTTAGAACATCAGAGCAGAATTTGCTTTCTCTCTTTGGCAATAATATAACATTAGTCTGAACACAAATGCTTGAAAAATTCACTATTGCAAAGTAGCTTTTTTTCTCCTCCATGAAATAAAGCCATGTATATAATGTGTATGATTGGTTTATCATTTCTGCATCATCATCAGCCATCCTTGATAACAATCCCTGTTTTTAAAATGGGGTAAAAGTCTGAGGAGTTTAAAAAAAACACCTCCCCAAACCAAAAGCAAGAAAACAAAACAATTAGGGGGAAAAAAACCAAAAAACCACCAAAACCTTGAAATAACTAGAAAGTCACCACATAGTTTATTTCCTCCCTGGGAAGTTTGACTAGTTAAAGGGCAAAATTTCATTTCACTCTCCTCTGAACTAATAGGATATTTAGCGAGCTCAAAAATTATTCCATACCTATTAGTTAGCCTTGACTATTACCAACCACCAGCACCACTTCTGTTGACTTACAGTGTCACATCTTTTAGCTAAAAGAAATGTCAAGTGCCAACCTTCCCATAAGAGGCACACATCCACTACAAATATAAGCCAATACAAACATTAAGACTTTCAGTTAAAGGAAGGACAAATTTAGTACATTCATAGCCTTGTGGTATCTCATGCCTCTCCCTCAAATTCCTGGCTCCAGCCAAAGTTGATTTCTGTGCAAAAAAGCTTCTGATGCTTACCTCCACACTATGTTTTTGCACAAACAACAAGGACTTTACCCCCCAGTTAAGAAATTTCATCAAAATACTTCCAAAAAAAAATTAAGAATTACTGTACAAAAGCTCCTCCCCAACAGAAAAATCAAGACGCAGTGGAAGCAAACTGTTACATATTGCAAACAGAATACCAAGGTTTTCTTTGGTATTTTATTAGAGGAATGACTAATTTGTAAAGATTTAATTATTTCATTAACTTCAACAATGGCTTGGACTATCTTTTCTCCAGGATTACTTTACATTTGAGTTCTGACAAGGAATTATCTCTGTGATAGGTCTACATAAGTGTACAACCTTCACATTAAAAAAGCCATGTAATTTAAGATGGCTTCAGGCAAACATTAAAATAGCAAAACCATTAATGACAGAAAATATAGAAATGCAGGCCAATGGAAAAGCTCTCTTATAGAGGTCTCTAGTCAGGGTATTTAGGAAGAGGACCCCCTTTTGACTCATCTAATAGTGCTAATGTAAGACTCTCCCACCTACCAACCTCTGTTCCATCCTGAATGTGCTAACTCCACCTTAGGAACGTTCAAGTTATTGCACAGAAGTCCTTCCTTATAGCCATATAGTCATCTCCTAGCCCATTTCCCATCACAGTACATCTCCTAGGCCTTCCACAAGAATGGGTCTCAATACTTCAAAACTGCTACCAGCAATTACATACAGACATGATAGTTAGATCAATTAAATACTGCATTTTCCAAACTGCAGAATTCTTACTATAGGCTGGGCAGCTGGAGAGTAGTGCTGTTGTATATGAAAATTTATCACTAAAAAAACTCCCTGCTCCTCAGCACTTCTCTTTATGTACTTTGTGATACTCACACTACACTGAGAACCCTGAGCAGACAGCAAAGAGCATGAGCCAGCAGCTCCATTACTCTCTTGCTTGCATCGATAACTCCATCTTTGCTGTCACCTGGGATGCCACCAGAAGGCTCGTAATTCGAGAACCTGTCTGCACAAATTCTCCTGCTCTTGTGAAACAGCTATTTCATAAATCACCTTACACTTCAGAGCGATGCACTGAAAACAGAGCTCCAGATAGGAAACAACTTTAATGCTGCATTTTTTCCAAACACAGGCAAAGCCGTATTTTAACATATCAGGGCATCTTCCTGGTAACTACCACCTCAGATTACACCACTTCTATTTACTCTTTGTGAATAAACACAGAAAAAATAACTCAACAATCTTTCCTTTTATCCAACTACCAGTGAAGAAGAGAAAAACAGAGGCTTCCAAAACAGTCCAAAATTAAAGAAGAGCTAGCATAATCAAGCTGCAGAAGAACACTAATTCTGTTTCTGCATTTCTCTAATAAATGAGACTTTATCAGATCAAGTTTCTTTTGAGAGAAAGGTGGGGTGGGGAATAACAGTCACACAACCCAGGGCCAGCTCAGAGAGGCAAAGCATTATTCCATTTTCCTTTCAAGGAAAAGTATTTCATACACACAGTCTTTACACCCTCAAAGCCAAAACACCTATTACATCAGTGAATTGCTGCAGAACGATCATTCTTCATAAGAAGGTGCCTGCTACAGTCAGCAAGAAGCACAAGTATTCGAGACAGTCTGTAATATTTATAGTCACGCCAACCAAGGGGTGTAGTTACACTGTAGTAAACAGCAAAATCTCAAAGTGGCAAGTTACTCTAGCAGCAGCGAGTACTACCGGCCCAAACGTGATAAATACATCACTTACATTAGTCATCTTGACAGTTTCTTATGCCCACAAGCCTCATGATTTCAGTGCACTAAAACCTTGGTTAACAGTGACACAGTATTTTAACTTGCACAGCCATTCATTCTAAGGCAAAGTTTACTGGCAAGGGGTATTTCTTGCCAGGAATTACTTCAGAATTTTATAGGATTCAAAATGAGCAAGCAACGTGTGATGTTCAAAAATGAACTGAGTAGCTGCAAACAAGCTTAACAAAGGTGCAAGGTAAGTATTACCAGGTAATTCTTAATGCAGTAGTAGAGTAGGCAATGTCACAGTGCTTTCTATAGCAAAGAAAATATTTCTGCCTCGCAACAATTCACTATTCCTTTGTTGATTATAAAAGTGCAAACACGACTAAAACATTTCACTTGTACTTCTCATACTGCAGTGTCCATACTGTAAGTACTCGGATCTTAAAGAGACAAGCTATGCATAACTGCTTTCTAGAAGTCGAGAGAGTCAGGCCAAATTTCCGTCACCTTTAGCTTCCCACAAGCAAACAGTAACTCATACTCGAGGCTATGTAACAAGAACAATTTAAAGCTCCAGACATTGCCTGGAAGCCACAGGTCTGTCCCGCCTCAACTCCTGCACTGATAAGGAACGGCCAGCCTTCACCAATTTAAAAATGAAACCCAAATGCCTGGGAGGTTTGGGGTTTGTTCTTGGCTGGGTTTGGGATTTTTCGGATAGGCTCACGCCAAGTAAGTATTTTGCCTTTTATAGTGCATACACTTAAAATAGGAGTTTCCTAGGCAGCAAAGAACCACACAGCGTATCAGAGCCATCCGTGAAGCGTTTCGGGCCGGGCAGGAACAGCAGCAACTACCGCGCTTTACTGCACTTTAATGTGAGGCCGCTCCTCAGGTGGGCAAAGGTAGAATTCTTCGCTCCGAGACGGCGAGCAACTCGTTGTTGGGACAGCTCACTGCTCCGCAGCACGGCTCTCCCGGCTCCTCCGCCGGCCGGAGCGGGCACAGAAGAAGGCGGCTTCCAGACGGGAGACTGGACAGAGGTCCAGACAGCCCTCCAACTTAACCCTTTCCCGGGCCCCGCCACCGCACCCAGCCGCTCCTCTCGGGGCGGGGACCGGGACACCTGTCCGCGACAGCGCGGGGGGAGGAGCGCCACCGGACTCCCAAGTTGGCCGCGGCGGCCAAAGTCGCTCCCAGGAGAAGGCGCGGAGGAGGCGGGCCGGCCGCCGCTACTCACCCGCACCAGGTTGCTGACAGCGGCCTGCACGGCCGACACGGGGGCGGTGAGGTCCGGGATGGCCTTTCCGTCCACCTCCCCCTCCTCGTGCATGATGACCAGGTGGGAGATCTGCTGGGCCACCGGCTCCAGGATGCTCTCGATGGTGCGCGTGTGGAAGACGGGCATGGCGGCAGCGGGGCGGGGGGCCGGGGCCCGAACTCAGCACAAACTCCCGGCAAACTCTGTCCCTGCGGGCTGGCGCCCCGCAGAGAAAGCCGCGGCCTCCGCGCAAAGAGGAAAAGGTCGAAGAATAGGGAACCAAACGACCGCTCCAAGCTCCCCTCGCCCCGGAGCGGCGTGCGGCACACGGAGAAGCGGCTGCCGGCTCAGGCTCGCGGAGGCGGGACTCGAACTCGCTGCCCTCCTGCCACCCGCTGGCAGCGCCCACCCCGCACTGGCGCCGCTCCTCAGCCAGGCGGCGGCTTTTCAACCGCCACAGCCCGCCCCTCCCGCGCCTCCCGCCCCCGGCCGCTTCGCCCAATGGCCGGGCCGGGGCCGCCGCTCCCAGTGGCGCAACACCGTGTCCATCAACATTCCAGAGCCTCCTTCCCCCTCCGCCCCCCGCCTTTCCCGCACCACCCGCCTTTCCAACCAAGCTTGGTTGCGCGGGCGCTGGTTTCCCAGAGTCGAGATGACGTCAGACATTCTGGTGTCCATATAAGGAGACGATTAATGCCGGCGTGCCGGGATAGCGGGGGGTGAGGGCCGTGGGATTCCTGCGCCACGCCCGCCGCAAGTTCGCGTCGTTGAACTGAGGCGGAGCGTGACCGCCCGGCCGGGCGTGTGGGGCTGGGTATCGCGGGGACGGGGTGGCCGAGGAGAGGTGGCGCTCCTGGCCGGAGCTGCTGTCCCCAGGCGCTGCTTGGGGCGCACCGCTTCGTGCGGGGCGTGCGTTCTCCCCGCAGCTGGCCCTGCGCAGCCCGCCCTGGGCGCGGCCCCGAGCGCTTCCGCCCCCGCTGAGGAGAAGTGGCGAGAGGCTGTGGGCGCCGCTTCCCGCCCGCGCCCCCCCTCAGGTGGGGAGGGCTGTCCCCGCCGTTCCGCTCCCCGCGCGCAGCCCCTCAGGACAACGCTGAGGCGGAGGCCGCCCTGAGGGGCAACACGTACGGGCAGAGTGAACCTCGGCTCGGGTTTTACCGCTATGGCCGGTGGTAGCAGCGGGAGCTTGTTTAAGTACACTTAGGTGAGCGGCATGGTGTCGGGAGGAGTACAAACCGTAGTTAAAAAGAGAAATTCCCACTTTCCCGTAGCGCCGGTGTGGGAGCACGGCTGCCCGTCCCAGCACAGCTCGGGTGAGCCCGTAGGAGCGCTGCCCGCCCTCCGGAGCGCCCCGGGCACGGTCTCTAGTGGCGATGGCAGCACTCGTGGTAATAAAATACAGCAAAACGTGAGCAAGGAGTTACCCTCTGCACTTCTTACTTTCTTTGATAAACCAGCACAGGTTCGGATTCGGAAAGTTATTGCTGGCTTGTATGTGTTTTTATCCTTGTGCGCTATTTTAAGCTGTAAATCAATGTCCCTGTCAGACTAGGTTGCGCTCTGAAGTGTTCCAGAGCAAACAATGTGTTTTCTGTGCAGTGTTTGAACACAGCCACTCCTACCAGCAGACACAGGGACATACGGAAAGAGCAATTAAATCAGTAAGGCTGGTGTGAGCTCAAGGATTTCTTTGTAACTTGTACCACCGTTGTAATGGTTGGAGCTCCTGGGACTCCTACAAGCTGTAGGCCTAAAAGAAATGAAAAACAGATTTTGTGCAGAGTTCAGAAATCTTAGCAACACCTTTAGCTCAGAAGTTTTTTTTGTTTGTTTACTGTTCTTTTTTAGTATGATGGAAATTGTATTTCTCTGTGTATATTTATTGAATCTTCAGTATAGGAGTCATAGTACTAACTTTCATGTTGTACAGTCCCACTTGATTTGGAAAAAGGTATACATGTATGCTCAATAACAGATAATCAAATTATGCTATTGCCAGGCAAAACATAATTACAGCATCAGTCTTTCAGCAATAACGAATGTTTTACTTTAATGTGTTACTTGAACTGTGCGCTGTAAAAGTAGCTTACGTTGTTTGCTATTGGTTGTATGGCAGGTACTATTTTTAGCATATACATGCCTAGTAGTACTTCTTTCACATACTGTGGATCAGTAATAACGAGAATAGATAAAAACCCTTCTGGAGAGCAGTGTGCAGGAGCTGGGAATTATGAAAAGCAATTAGTCTGTGTCTAATAATCTGCTAAATCCTGTTTTATGGAAGTATGCAAACTTAATAAAGCCCACATGTTTAGTCATTTGTGGGACTTGCACATAAGCAAAGCTCTTTGATTAAAAATAGTTGCTTTAGATTTAGGATTGTGTATACTGACTTATGGCTGAATATGCATGTTTATGCGTATGACTTTCAGGAGAAAATGTTATCTGATCATTATAAAAGGCTGATCTGGTGGCTCAAATACATACAGTTGCTACAGGCAAATTAAAATACATAACAGATGGAAATTTTTGGTGGCCTCCTGAAACTTTCCCTACCTACAGGACCAAAATCTGTACTTGTATTTGGGATGCGTTGGTCTTAAGAGTTTGTTTCACCATTTCACTTATATTTGTGTAATTTTCGCCCATACAAAATTTAAATTCTTTGCATTATATGACTGTACTGCATGCCCATCACTGACATTTTCTCCATGCTGTTGGTGTGGCCGCCTAATTTTTGAAGCCACATCCAGCAAAATTTCATGCAATTATCGGCAATACATGTAACACTGGTTGTTGTTGTTTTTTAAGTACTAAATTTACAGTTTTCTCTTTCCTTTGCAGTATTCACAGCTGTCACACTGATGTCATATGAGTAACAACTCTGAGGCAGGTACTGTTTTCAAAAAGTTCAGTTTCTTACTGTGATGTTGTTTCCCCAGGTTCTTCAATAATCATTAATTCATCGGTCCTAGTAGATGGTTAGAAAGTAATGATAGATTTTATATTTTCTGTTTATAAAGCCCAGGATGGAAGCATGTGATTTATTTTGTCCTCTTCCAGTATGGTATTGCATATCAAGAAAACAAACAAAGGGATGCAAAATATCCTTTCCTTTCCATACACTCAAATTGTTAGCATAATTAACAAGTAGTATCTATTATTAGTATGACTGTGGTGACCAGCATCTCAAACAAGTTAATGTGGTTAGAATGAAAGGATTAGCTTTTAAGGCATTCTTTCCACGTGTTTTAGTATTTCATACAAACTCAGGTGTGTCCAGTTAAACCCATTTCTGCAGAGAACCTGATGTCAGCAGACTCTTCTGCTTACAGAAATCTCCATTGTTTTTAGGGGCATAATATCTCTCTCACCCAAATGATCAAATAAATTCTCCTTTTTTCACGAGTCTTTTAACAAAGCAAAGAAATTCTCTCTTTAATTCCACTGCGGTAAGCAAGATGCATGAATACAGAAGCAATAGGCTTAGGTGGGAAAAGGGAGGACCCTGTGTGCTTACAAAAAGTGTAGCTGCAATGCAGCCTTGGCCACAGTGTCCTTTGGAGAGTTCTGTATCCCATGCTCGGGATACACGGCACTGGAGTTGCAGGTGGTGGAAGCCATGGAACTGAGCTTTTGGAGAGAGCTCCATGAACCTGCAGTTGTCTGCAATTAAAAGATATTTTGCTAGTATTAATACTTTATTGAAGTGAACATGTCTGATTAGCTCAAAGCACTAGCCTCCATTTTACAGTTGTTATTTTCAGTATTGGGTACCACAGCAGAGAAGAATTAAGCTTTTTAGGCAAATACACTTGGCTGTGATTAATCACTTTTCCCTAGAATTGTCTGATCTTGTTCCTTTACTGCACCAACTTCTAACTTTTCTGAGTAAAAACTAATTAGCTACCTGAGGAAATTTACAGAAATGCATATTCATGTATTGCATAAACTGGATTGTATGAATGTCTTGATCCTAAGAAGATTTAATCATATGTTGAAATTTAAGGTTTAGAGTCTCTTATCAGCTTCTGGAGAATTGGAGGCTGCTGTTGATCAGAGAACATTCTGCATTTCCCTCTTATCAAGCATTGACTTTGGGTAATCTAAGGAGTAAGCAATGGATGATTGAATTTTAAGTAAAAAGAGTTGTTTATTTTTTTCTTTCTGTGGTAATACCCACCTTAAACATAAATTTTTAATTTGTCATGAGTTTGTTGTAGAATGTATCAGTATTACTATACTGATAGCTCTAGTGTGTAGGTGGCTGGCACAGGAGGAATAAGTTTCATGCCTAAAAAATTACAGCCTTGGAGAGAGAAAGAGCAGATTACTAAGGTGTTTGACAGTGTAGCTTCACCACAATGGCCTGTCAGTATGCCTTGCTGTTATTTAGATGACTTTTGCCTTGAAACCAGGTTGGGTTCTGTTTAGTTCTGCATCTTGGCTGGCTGTGTTCTAGGAACTGAAATGACACCAACACTTCAGAATTTTATACACTGACTCATCATCAGTCACTATCTGAGCTAGATGGGAGCAGCCTATTACAACTGGAAAATTTACATCACAGTTGTCATCCAGCTCCTGAACACAAACTCTGTTTCATCGCACAGCACCACTTGGTTCCCAGCTGCCCTTCTATAGCTGTGCTCTGGTGCTGTGCAGACGCTGTGGGGCTTAGGTCAGCAGAGAAGGCTGCTACCAATTCCCTGTCTCCTGCAAGGGATTTCTCTCTAGAAGTTCTGCTGGAAAACCAAGAGTACAAATGTAGTTCATTTTTTTCATCTTCTCAGTTACTGTACTGAACCCAAAACTTTTTTTGACCACACTGCATTCTGAAGTGGTTTATTGTGGAGTAAGTATTACACCAGTTGTTACAACAAAATTCAAGGAATGTTCTTAAAACATGAAACATATAGAAAAGGAAGGTAAGCATAGTAAATTTTTTTTTTTTTTGTATTTATTCTAGAAATTGCTAATTAGGCATGAGGTTCAAAAACATTTTTCAACTTTGCTTCTAAAAAATTGCAGGTGAAAATATATTATCATGTACATGCAAAGCACGTATGATAGTGTATGTGCAGTTAAAATTATACAGTCTTCGCAGTAAATGCAAACAAAAAGTCTTTCTACTCTTGTGCTAACATTGCTATTAACCTACAGTAGATTTTGGTGTTTCATAGAGCAACAGGTGGTTTTTGGGAGCTTGACTCATCTACTGGCTCAGAGCTTGTCAATATAATTGACTACCTGGTAAACAATCCAAGTGCTTTATTTACAGTAGGTGACCATTTTAATAACCTAAACATTCACTTTGCACATAGGGATTTTGGCTAATATTTATGGTCATTTCTACACACGGACACAAGGAAATTGAGACAAACTGAAGATCTCAAATGTGTTTAAGTTAATAATATTAAACTTCATGTGGATGTTGTCATTTGGCTTTAAATGGCCTTTGCTGCTCAGTGATTCCTTTCCAAGAACATGCTTTGTGAGAGCAGTAGGGCTCTTGTCATCAAGCAGTTTACAGAGCTGCTGCATCTACCAGCTGAGATGTGGCAACTAACTTCTTGTATGGTCTTGGTCTTTTTTAAGTTCATTTAAAAGAAAAAGCTGTTTTAAATTACCCCTGTTGATCAGTTTAACCTCCTGTGTTTTACTTTGCAGTGAGATGGACAGAATCTTAGATGAGATGCCTACAGTAAGTTCTAATATTTTTTACCTGCCTTGCAAGAACAGATCTTGATACTTAGTCCTTGATTAAGTATTTTTGCATGCAAGTATGTTCAATTCCATTTGAAGGACCTCTGTATCCAAATCAGCCTCCTAGATGATCTAAGCAATACTTGATTTTTCAGGGGCAGGGGTACATGGTCACCAGTGCCTCTGCAGGCTTTTCCCCTGGCTTCTAATATTAGGTGCTAGTGTGTATCAACTCCTTTCTTAGTGGTTACTTGTATTGGATTTGATTTACTCAAGTATCAAAGCATGTGTATGTTGGGAAGTGTAAGTTTGGTCCGAAATTTTAAGTGTTCTGCTGATTTGGAGTCTCGTAAGTTATGTATTTCCCTACTGCGGGATTAACAGGGGTTCTGCAATTTTGTGTATTCAAATGCACCGCAATGTCAAAGCCTTTAGACAGGCCAATGCATCTTGAAAAGCCACTGACTGAAATTAAGAAGTACTAGATGGAGTAATAATGGACTCTTTCTATATATGCATGTATGTGATTAGTTTTTAACTGCATAATTGTAGAGATCTTTAACATTTTCATTGATTCTTTATGGCTTATATAATTATGTGATGTAGTGTGCAAGCTAAAGATTTGTAGACATATATCAGTAGCTGTAGGTGTACTGACATCAGCAGATACTAAATGGCCAAATTAGACATCAAAGGGAAATGGCTAGATAGCACTTAATTTCTGTATCAATTTAAAAACTCCTTCCATATGCAGTGGAGATATAAGTCCACAGAATAAATATAATTTTTTACATACTTTTGAGTTTCTTATCTGTGTGGTATTCAGTAACACGTTTTGACTAAAACTCTTCAAGTGTCTCAGAGGAGCTTCAAGTAATTACAATAGCGAAAGACAATTAACCTAATGCAAAAATACGTCCTTCTCCCTGCCCCCAGATCCTTAACTTGCAGTTATTTTCATATAAATGGACAGTGTATTTGGGGAAAATTCAGTAGGACTCATTGTAAGATTGCTTTGTGACCCTTTTTGTCCTCTGTTCCACAAAAAATACAGTGGCATTACAGACACAACAGTGTGTATTCAACACCGGCACTCATGATTTTAAAATCATTAGGATTGTTTTAGGAGAGTTTTATCCTGCTGCAAAGGGAAGAATCCAGAATGACATTAATTCATGCTACATTAACGGGCCTGAAAAATCTGTTCTCATGGCATGTTATGTCCATAAGTTTTGTTTTAGAATCTCTTCAGTATGCCAAAAACATGATCATCTTTCTCTTAGTCTCCTCTATAGCTAGATTCCTAGCTATGAAAAATCAAACTGTGAATCTCTTATCCATAGGGAGGATGCCTGTGCTTTGCCTTGCTTTCCTATAGGTATCAAGTTTAGTGGCATTTTGCCCCATTCCACAGGTGACATTGCCATGTCAGTATTCAGAGATGGGAACAAGAGGTTCATAAATCCTGTCCTAAAGGAGCTTGGCTATATACTATTAGTTCTGTTAAAATGTTTCAAAGTAATTCCTATTTAAGGCATTATATGCAGTACAATATTATGTATTCAGTGCACTTACAAAGGGCAACAGTTGATTAATAAAAATTTTAACATTTTTTGAGATTAGGAGCTGTTTGGGTTCTGCTGTCTTGAAGCTGCTGGAGGATGAGAAGCAAAAAATTTTGAAGTTTGCTTCAAAGTGCCAGAGGTGGAATGAAATTCCTGTTTTGATTTGGGGCTCTGTGTATAGAAAAATGTCCCTGATGCCAGGCAACAATATTTTCCGTGTGGGTTCTCCACTGTTGCATAGTGTGGCAGCACTGCCAACTCAATGGTAAAGTGTGTGTAAACTGGTGCTAAAGAGGGGCAATAGCCTCAGCAATGTCCCACTGTGCAAAGCACTCTGTGCTTGTGAAACGTTGCCTCCCGAGACAAACTCTCTGCCTTCATCACTGCCATTGCAAAGCAGTTAGCCAAGGCTAGACTCACATTTTTCACTCATACTGTATTTGATTTACATCAGCTGAAGGAAATGGTAATGTGCAACAGTGACTCTGGAATTTAAACAGAAATCCACAAGGGATCTCCATGCTGAAGGCCAACTTCCTAATATGGGAGAAGAGAAGCAGCCGTAGTAGCCTGGGAAGACATCCTCAGCACAGCAAGGGACAAAAGAGTTGGAAGTATATGAGCTTTTTGGAATTTGTTCAGAAAGGTAACTGCTGTCATGTTTTAGTGATGGAATGAAATACAAATACTGTGATTGCAGAAAGGAGCATGGTTTATGTTAACTGCCTGGGCCTGAACAACAGAAGTGCAGCTATTTTTTTCAATTTTATTTTTAAGTATGTAATAGTGCACTTACTCCAAATCCAAATGTGTATCTAAACTTTGCCAATATCAATCTGTTACGATCACTGTTTAATCAGGAAAACCCATAAGAAAAGCATTTGTGAGGAAATTAGTGGGGCTCAGTGCCAGGTCTGGTTGAAATTCTGCCAGAACATTTTCTCTCAATAGAAATAAATTCACGAATATTTAGACCCCACATTCTGTGAATTCTGATTCAAAGGCTTGAGAAGAGCTTTTAATATACACAGAGCCCCAAAACTGTAAAGGCTCAACAGATTCTATTTGCTGGTAGATTCACTTGTGTTTAGATGTTGCAGATTTTTTGAGGTTTCTGATTTCTGTGGGCAGCACTAGCTGTGTGTCAGCCAGGCACACAGAGGAGCAGTGACCTATAAGCCAAAAGAGTACAGAGCCAGAGCAGCAAGGGCAACTGACAGAGCAGGGGAGTGCAATGCGGTTCTCATTTCTGATGGGCCGCTGTTTACAGAATTCTCTGTAAGTGCTACCCTTGTTCACTGCATTATAGACAAGGCTTAGGACCTTTTGTTAGCATGAAGATAAATCTGGCTTTTAAAAACAAACAAGGAAAATTAAGCCCAAGTCTTACAAATTGAAATGCCATTAGAAAAGCCTTCCTCTTATGGATATGGGCTTCTTATGAAGGAAAATAATTTGTAGGCCATTTTTCATAGTGACTGTGAAAGAACTATGAGTTTTCTAGAATATCTCAGGCAAGAATGGCTGTGAAAGAGAGAGGGTTCTTGTTATTCTGGGACATTGTCAAGGTGAAGGTGGGAGCAGTAGATTCTATTTTTCTTTTTAAACTCCTTAAAGGAAGTGTCCTGTGTTCTGTCAGCAAATGAGAATTGATTGCAGTGTGTTTCAGACTTCTTGAACTGACTCTTCTGTCTAAACAACAATTGAATTTGAGTTTCTTTAAGGTCATATCGTGGTCCATATAAGAGTATATTATTTATATGTCATTAGGTAAAAGCATCAACTCTTTTCAGGTTGATGAAAATTGCAAGCTGTAGTGGAAAGGACTCCTGAATTGCAAGTCACAAGTCTCTCAAATTAGGATTGTATATTAAAGTTGAGTGTTTGTGCTACTGTGCTATCAGTGAAAGATTTGGCAGCAGCGCTTCTAAATGACAGCCTTATCTTTCAGAGCTGTTCAAAATAGGAAGTGTAGCAACTTGGATAAAGTTGTTTCTGCCTAAATGAAGAATTTTTGGACATTATTCTGTAAGAAGGTATAGATGCTGTTTGGCAGATGTATTTTATGCCTCAAAAGGCTTAAACCCTAATGCTTGATTTGGTTCCGCTTTTCAGCCTCCATTTCTATACATGATCATGGAGTCCAAAATTTGCAATGTAAAAGATTCCTCCTCCCAGTACATGCTGAAACTGTTCAGACTTTAGGTGAAGAATAAAAAAATACCAAAAAAACCAAACCAAACTTCACTAGAGAATTATTTTCACTGTATCATCATCAAAAAAGTTACTGATTCCAAAAGCTTATATGGAAAAAAATTCAAAAGCCACTGGTACAAATTCACAGACCCCTCAGGGTCTATTAAATACATAGACACACTGTTTCTAGTTCAAATCCCCATCTTTAGCTTTTTCAGCTGAACATATGTACTTGGGGAATTGTTACTTTATTCTTGCCCCCCTTCTGTGCTCTGTCATAGACATTTACTGTTGGCCACCATCAGGGCTGGAATATTGTGCTAGATGACACACATGGCCTGACTGGGCATCTTCATGTTGTTCCTGTGAAATGGAACACAAAATTTGTGTCAGAGTAATAAGTAACTTCAGGGTGATAATGTGTGATATGAGAGTAACTCATTATCTGCTGTTCCTGTTACATCCTCTTTTCCGTGACTGAACTTTTCCTCTCCTAGAATTGACTCGTCTCTGTTGCAACAAAGATATATATTGTATAAACACAGTACTGTTCCCATTTGATAATTAGTGATAATGTGAGGGAAATGTGCGGGAAATGTGAGGATAATGTGCGTGTTATGTCATCATATCCTGGCACTATGGACAACCATAGACACAGTGATCGGAGAAGCACAGCTGTGGATCAGGTCATGGAGTGGGCTTGCATCTAGTCATGTGGCAGGGACTGCTTGCTGAGCAAACTTTTAAATGCCATGCGTGCTTTTATCACACAAAACATGAGCTGCAAGAAAAGAATTGTACATATATTAAATATATGCACTTTATATATTAAATATATGTACATAAATACTTATATTAATGCATTTACCCCCTTGCACCTGATTGACATGCTTATCACAAAATGGGTAGGGCTGGGAAGGGATCACAGGTGAGGTCATCTCGTTCAACCTCTCTGCTCGAGCAGGGTCTTCATAGAGCACATTGCACAGGGTTGCATCCGGTTAGTTCTTGAATATTTCCAGTGAGGGGGACTCCACAGCCTCTCTCTGCAGTCTGTTCCAGTGCTTGGTCACCTGCACAGTAAAGAAGTTCTTCCTTGTGTTCAGGTGGAACTTTCTGTGTATCAAATTCTGCCTTTTGCTTCTTGTCCTGTTGCCCAGAACCACCAAGCAGAGCCCAGATCCATCCTTTCAACACCCTCCCTTCTGACACCTACAGACATGGATGAGTTCCCTTCTCAGTGGTCTCTTCTCAAGGCTGATCAGCACCAGCTCCCTCAACCTTTCCTCATAAGAGAGATGATCCAGTCCTGTAATCATCTTTGTCACCCTCTGCTGGACCTGTGCCAGGAGCTCCATGTCTCTCATGTCCTGAGGAGCCCAGAACAGGACACAATGCTTCAGATGCCCCTTATTAGGACTGAGTAGCAGGACAGATCACCTCCCTCAACCTGGTGGTGGCACTGCTCTTCCCAAGGCACTCCATTATACCCTTGGCTTTCTTGTCTGCGAGGGCACACTGCTGGCTCATGAACATCTTGTTGTCCACTATGACCTGAGATCCTTCCCTGCAGAGTTACTTTCCAGCAGATCAGCCCCCAGCCTGTACTGGTGACAGTATTTATAGCACTCTCTGTGCAATATTTTCCTTGCATCTCCTTTATGTGAGTTGGGGGTAAGCTTGTGGCATCTCTCTCCCAAAAAAGATGCCTGGAAACAACTTCCTGTGTCTTCATGCAAGCCTATTTTCAATCAAAATGTCTCTAACTAATATAGCCTAAAAAATGCTGTGTCTTTAATTAGGTTTGCATTTCTCTTGGAGACTGGGAGCAAAGGCAGAGAGAATATAATGCAATAGAAACCCTGGGAAAATTAGATCTGAAAATGAGGTAAAGAAAACAGATTCTGAACACAAGACTGAGACAGGGAGAAAATTTATTTTGGGAACATCATTTAGCCATTCTACTGACAGGACTGCTTTGAGTAGCTGAGAGATTTCATGAAAGGAGATTTTATGTTGTCCATGAAATGACACTGAACATAGGAAGTATGCTGTCTATATTTTAATTTCAAATTAATGATAAAGGAGAGGAAAAAACATGGGTCAAAACTGAGGCACAACATTTTAAGGAATTACACACACGCATGCACACATTTGAGTACATACAGTTCGAGTGTCCACAACAGAAACCCCTTGGGATGTCAACTTCCTTCTGCTGCCGTAGGAAACCAGTACTTCTATAACTTTCAGGAAGAGTTTAAAATAATATCACTAAGTGTATTTCCAAATGTGAGTTGGAGCAGGGAGGGCCATTTGCTGCACTAGCTGTTGTTAAGAAAGCTCTGTAGAGGCAGTGAGGTTCTGAGGACCAATTGTAGTCCTCCATGGTTATGAGGTGCATCACCGTGGCACAGCTGCTTTCCAAGTCTTGCAGCTGAGACGACCCTGGGGCGAACATAGTAGCCTTCACCACTGGACACTGATGTCTGGTTCTCCTTTTAGTTCTCTCGCTGCAAAATGCAGGAGTGTTAGTTAAATAGCTGAAGTACAAAGAGAACCATGGCTTGTGGATTCATGAGGCTCAAACCCTAAGAGCAAGTGCCCTTCAAGTGGCTATAGAAAGGGCTCCAATACTCTGGGGACCCCTTTGATTGCATGTCAAGTGAACAGTGCCAAGATGAGATATAAATATCAGTTGCCACATGTTATGATAGGAAATAAACCTTCCTATGAAAGAGCAGATGTCATTGCATAAGGTGTGTCTTACATGGAATAGGAAAGAGATTATGTCTGTGACTTTGATCAGGGTTACACAACCATAACAAGGTCATAGATTTTGTGCATTTGTGGTTAGGCTGTAAGAAAATTTAAGTCCTATTCCCCACTAGCAAACAAATGTCATTAGTCTTCTTAAAAACAACAACAACAAAAAACAGTGAGTGTAAAAACAACATGAATATATTTTTAAGAAACAATATTACAGATGCAAAAATCCAAAGCAGATATGCTGATTTTTCAATCATGAGAGATGTCATTTTTTCACAAAGCCTCCAGCAGGTGCAAGCAGATGAACACAGAGATGCTGTGTGAGTGCTGGACCATGGCCTTTGCGCTGAAATCCAGCAAATCATATGGAATCATGCAGCAGGCTACACCAGAGAAGAAGGAAATGCATCCTAGCTGCTGCCATTCTGCTCTCTCCACCCACAAAACAGGAAGGAGTAGAGTTGGAATTCAGACCTGTGTCTCTAAGAGAACATTAACAAAGCATTAGGAGAAAAGCAAATAAATCTAAAAACAACAAAAAAAAAATCCCAAAAAACCCCCCAAACCTGACTGAAAAGCCCCCAAAACCAAACCCAACACACAAACAAACAAGAAAAGCAAAGTCCACCTGACCCACAAACAGCCCAACAGGCTGAATCTGCCTAGCTTAGATTCTGCTCAGGGTCTCTCCAGTCCCAGGCTGGAAGTGCAGGAGGTGCATAAAGGCAAGGACTTGGGAGGTCCAGGGGCAAAACAAGAGGGAATGTGGACATGCAGAGAGCAGAGAGAGAAATCCTTAGTAAATGCAGGACTAGAGGAACAACAGCTGCCAGAGGCCAAGGATTGAGGTGACTTGTCCCAGAAGAGCTATGTAAAGAATCTTGCCCAGCACCTGTCCATAGTGTCCCAGGCTCAGTCATTCTGTGATAAAATCTAAAGCTGCTAATATATAAAAAAGATAAAACAAGAAAAGACAAAAAAGAAAAACAAATAGAAGGGGGGGGGGGGGGGAAATGGAGGAAAATAAGACAACGATAATGATGACATTCATTTGGAAGGAGTCATGTGGGAAAGATTGACTCTGGCACAGCCTGAGACCAAAAAGGAGACCTAAGGAGAGGACTAGCCATTATGACAAAATAATTTGGTTTTTTTACAAAGATTTGATAACAAAACATTTAAAAGTACATGCAAACATAAACGGAGTTATATTCAAAATGTTCATAATTGCCTCCAAAGAACTTTGAGCCTGCTATAAACTGTTAAATACTCTTAAGTTATGGCTTACTTTGAGTACATTTGAATGTACAGACACTGCAGGGAATGAACCATGCAGTTGACAAAAACTACAGAATAGAGAAGCGTGCTTCTTTGCTCCACATCTAGTGTGTGGCTCTCCCACCTAGCCCAAAATCAATAGAGTTTCTTTCTACTTTCACCTTCTGCTCTCTGTAGGCTGAATTTCAAGCAGGTCAATACATGGGAAGTAAGGTATCACTGCCCTCTTAGCCTGCAAAATCAAACAGATGGCAGCTGACACTTTAGAAATGTATTCTCCTGCAGATGCCATGGCCGCAGCGTGGCTTTTATGGTGAGAAGAGGTAATTTGGCACTACTGCTAGTGCTACTGCAAATGTTTCCATATTGTATGGAATGCTCCAGAGCTTCATGAACATCTCCAAGCTGTTTCTCTTTTCTCTTTCGTCTTTCCCAGCTAGCTTCCTACAGCCCCACTGAATTCAGACTTCTTAGTATTCCAAAAGCAGAGAAACAGAAAGTGCTTCCTCTGGACATTTTCCTAGGAGCACAAAGACTTACACAGGCTTTCCACAGGAAGGTAGCAGTTGTCATATAGCTCAGACCACTGACTCCTCCAAGTTCAATCAGACTGTGGCCAATCCTGACACTTAGGAATTCCCACCCATGGTAGGAGACTGTGAGTGTTCTTTTCGCCCCGATAACGTGACAGTGAATTTTTCCTGTTACTTTTGTTGTAACCTGAAGATAAAACGAACTCCTTTTGGACGTGGAATAGTACTGGGTCAGAATTTAGATGCATTCATTCCCCTACACAGGGGGATTTCACAGGCTACATGATTCACATACTGGCAAAATGACATTCATAAGTATTTGGATTTATAAAACTGATGAGCTCACGAAACTCTCATTGTAATCTGCAAGAAATACAGATACAACATAATGATTTGAGATTATGAAGAGTAAATCCTACTACCTTTTTGCTGCCAAAATATACAATTGTTAAGAAACTGGAAGTATTGTTCAGCAGTAATAATAATAATATCAGTTTATCTGATCTCCATGGTTGTGGATTATCTGTTTTCTCTGCAAGTAATGGTATTGCTTATATCTACTAGTATGCTTGGCAAGTTCATTCATCACTGTATTTTTCAAAGGATGGCTTAGATATTAGCTAATGTGTAGTACTCTCTTTTGAGTTTGGCATGGGATAGGTCTTATTTTAGAAAAGAAGGAACTGAGACTTTTTAAAAATAAACAATTTTTTCCTTCTTTAGTAGTGCCTGAAATTGCTACATCATATTTTTAAGCTTAGTCTGTACTGCCTCTTTTTTAAATACTTGAGAGCACTGCCTCTATGTGTTTTTATTTTATGTAATTTGACATGAACAAAGTAATTACACGTCAGACTCAGAGGTGTCAAGAAGTGGTCCCTGAACTAGTTTCACAGTCCAATCCTGTTATGGGGTTTTGCCAATGGTCTTGGATATATCTGTGAATAAGCACCTGAGTTGCAACACCCCAAGGTGTTCAACACTGTTGGTTATAGTCTGCCAGTTGTGGGTATTCTAAGCTAAGTCTTTTGACCTCTCTAGCTCCAGGAATATACATGGCTGAGAATCCATTCTCTTAAATTCTTAACTATAGGTGTTAGATTTCAGATGGAGATGATGTGATACTGCTTATGTCTTGGAAGTGTCATTTTCTCTGAGCTCCCATTCTTGAAATGTTTGGCATAGTTAAAGCTTTCTTACATAGGGGTGATTTATTTACTCTGTGTAAATTATACTGCTGTAAGACTTCTGCATATCTCCCAAAGGTTTACATGAACATTTGAACATATGGAAGGGTATTTAATATAAGCTACTAGTTTTATATAAAACGAGACCAAAAAAAGGTGGAGCTTATACCTCAGTCTTCCATAATTTCTGCGTAAGCCATCATTTGACCCAGATTTCCTAAGTACTTAGCCCAGCTTTGCAAAATTTTATCCACCTCCTAAGCACCCAAGGAAATGTCTTTACTGAAATCCTCATGTCACTGAATTAATAGAATGCACACATACTGCAAAAGACCAAGGAATTTACGCCTGAACTTAAAAGAACTTCTGTGATGAGGAAAAAAATTCCTGAGACTATTTCAGTTTTAACATTACCAGGACTAATGCAATAGAAATATAATTTTAGGTATGTGCGCATTATTCCCAAACACATTGTCTAGGCTTAAACACTTTTGACAGTCCAGACGTGCTCCTGGATATTGCAAAGGGAGCTGTGAAGCAGAGCAGGAGCTGCTCTTGGACTGTGTACATAAACACTTAAAATGTTACTTAGTCTGGTTAAAACTAAATCCAACTTCTTGAACCAAAGAAATTTCTTCTTCTTCTGTAGAAGTTGCAGGTAGTCGCTCAGCAATAGATAAGGTCAGCAGTGTCTGACCACAATAAATAGTGTTATGGTGAACACAGTGCACAGTCTGTGTTGGCTAGAAAACTGCACAGAGTGCATCACCTGTGCCCCAGGTTCCTTTGTGAAGAGCCATAAAGGAATAAGTAATGTGTAGGAGTCTTTATAACTGTGGATGGGAGTTGGGGAATATCCATTCAGTCGTGAGTGTCACAGGTGAGTTTTAACATCTTCCAGAATATCTCCCAGGGTCTGCAACTCACGTAGGACTCTCAGACAGAATTTATATAGTCTGTGATATTCCAACTTACTTTTTGGTAACAGAAGTCTATTACCGTTACAAAACTGCCGTTAGCATTCTCCTGAGAGGTGAACATTTCCCCTTAGTTATGTTTGAATCCCTGACAGGAAGCACCTCAACAGCAGCTGAGGGCAGTGCAGCCCATTTGCTAACAGTTGTCACAACATGCAGAGTAGACCTGTAAACTTTTCCTAGCAGATCATTTATGCCATCTCCCCTACTAATTCTAGGAATAGTCTGCCCACTTCATGTAGGACAATATTAACTTTCTGTTTGCTGAAGAACTGGACATACCAAGTAGCACACAGAAGGCCAGCAGAAACACAAATATTCTTGCAGTGGAAATTGTACAGAGTTACTATGAAAAAAGTCAGTGAGGTGGTATAAACTAATATTTTATTCATGCGTTGTCATCCGTAAAGACACAAAGGCCTTGCCTTTGTTTGGAATTAGGCCTGCAGACACTGAGGTAGAAGAAACAGTACAATTTCCACTTCTGTAAGAGAGAGAGCAAGCAGGTACTTTTCTCAATCCTGGAGTAATTTCTGCTCACACTATTTTTTGTCCTTGTTTCTTGGGAGTTTACCTTGTGCAGGGACACCAGAAACTGTAACTGTGGTTTACAGACCAAACAATGCCCTAGATTTCAAATGATCTGCAAAAATGTGGGCTGTGACAAGATCAAGTTTTTGAAGAGCAACACCCCAGGGTGTGCAATTCATTATGAATGAGACCGGAGTTCTCAGTTCAAAGTATTTATATGAAGCAAAGACTTTTAAAAAGAAGTGAAAATAATTCATGTGTATAAAAGCTAGTTTTTAAAAACAGATCGCCTTTAATGTGTTCAGAAATACAGTTCATAACTCTTTATAGAGGCGCAGTGACAAGCTCCCTTCACACCCTGTGTTTCATCCCTCCCATCTAGCCCATCGACTAATCTACTTGTTAAAGTTCACAGTCTGAAACAAATTCATCACCCACATCTGTATTGCTTCGGCTGTAGCTTTCTCCTGGACCTGACAGTGGTGGTGCAAAAATGGCATTAAATTTTAGTACTAATGCAGGCAACTCTTCACACCCACAAACTCTAGGGTCAGCCAGATAAGCTTAAAAGGAATTCCCTGTGACTTCATTGTCTTCAGACACTCAGGAGTGGCTTTTGTTTGAAGCCTGTTATCAGACTTTTCTTTTGAGAGGCACAATTCTGTCTGCTTATTATCTGATGAAAAAATCTGCTTTCATTACATCACTTTAGATAGTTTTCTAATCTCAGCTAATTTAATATGCAGTTTTTCTGACTACAATTTCAGTTTTTGTCTTAGCATTTGTCTTACTACTACTAATCAGACACTAGTTCTCAAGTTTTCTAATTATTTAATGTCATAAAAACTCTTAAACTAATATGCCTAATTCCTGTATCTCATTTGGGAAGAAAAGCTCAGAAATGGGGAACTCTAATTCTAAAATCCCACACAGTAGTTCAAGTCACGACCCTTAATTAAAACACTACTCTTAATTACAATACGACATTATTTTTCAGGGTCCAACTTACTTTCTGCTGTCCCCATTAAGTGCAGTAGTTCATTAATATATTTACTTTGCATTTGGCTTATCTTTATTAGTGGCCAGCACTAGCCTAGAAAGGGATTCAGAATTTTCTTCTATTTGAAGTCAAATATATTTTGTACTGTGGATAATGTCTATAAATCTATTACAAAGAAAGTTACTGGTACTCTGGTGCCTTCTGAGACTTAATAATCTCACAGATGGTGACTCCTAAAACATACCTTAGTACAGCTTGGGAAATGAGCTTTTCAGTGCAGAATGCTGGAGTTCATAAATATCAACTCTGCTTCTGCAGAAGTTCCTGGTTTTCATTGGGGCCTTCAAGGTCCTACAGTGCCTCCCTTAACAAATACTGTCAGGGAAGATGTATTACCTTCTCCATATTCAACTTAAACCCGTGTGATGGCTAAATAGCTAAACTTGTATAGAATATCTATCACCTTTATGATGGTTTTTGGAAATATTTCTTTGAAGTGTCAGGCCATTTGATGGTTGAAGAGAGTTCATACTTTTTAAAGGACTGTTTTATAGTTCAAGTCTCCAAAGGAATTATGAAGTGGCTTTGGAATGCTCTGTATTTGCACATTGGTACCTATCTCACATCTTATCTGCTTATAAATAAAATGCTATTTTTGACAGCCACTCCTACATATTTTGATTGGAGAATGAAAGCCAAGAAAGGTTTTCTTCCCATTCATTAATTCCTTGCAGTAAAGAACTCAAGTTAGGGACTCAGATTAGGAAAGATGCAATGTGAAAACCCTTGTAATGACTGTTTGTAGCCTTGGTATTCGATCAGGAGCCAGAATAAAGAGCACATTCTCAGAGTGCCATATGATGTGCAGGTACTATAGGAATAAAAGCAGAAGATTCCAACTTTTCACACGAATGTTCATAGGTCTGGTCAGGAATAGTCCTTAAAAAACAAACCAAACCAAGCCAACCAACCAACACCCCACACCCCCTCCAAAACACACACACACACACACACACACAACATTCCAAGCAGATGTGCTTGGGTTTTAGCTGGCCCTTACAGAAGTAATGAAACTCATACTATATAAAGAATCAGGTGTCTTTTGCTTGGGACAGTGGCTGTACTGGACTCAAAAACAAACTCAGCCCAGGCTTTGGCTTGAAACTATCGGAAATAGAACATCAGCAATTAGGAAGCTGTTGGATTTTAAATTTTGTGGGACACCGAGTTATTATACAGCATCTCTAGATTACTACAATCTTTTGAACAACCATTGATTCTAGCAACATGTGTAGACAACTCAGCAAATATTTCCTGCAGATTTCTTGCAAGGGTCGTGCATGCTTATCACAAGCTTTCTCCTCGTCAAGACCAACTGTGATAACAATGTAGTTGTCAGAAATGTTCTGTATTTCTGAAATTTGTGCATCCACACTTGCTGTCTTACATAAAATAGGAGAAGGATTCAAAAATAATAAAGTTGAAGATTGCTAAAAAATTGAATCAAATCCAGTTTAACAGCAACTAAACCCACAAGGCTTTAAACATCAGATGTTTTTTGTTTTAGTGGAAAAAAAATATTTGGGATCTTGTAGCATCAAATCCTAGCTTTTCATTGCACTAAGTGATCTGTGAAAATACTTTCTGTGATCTAAAATAAGACATGCAGACCGGAAATGTAAAGATACTGTTCTTCTGTGGGAAACCAAATGCAGATTCAGAGTTTCTTGAGTCAGGCTTTTCACATTGTTTATTTGGAGAGACCTTGGTTTCAGTTGTTCTGTCAATGTAAGTCCTACAGGAAGAAAATTCTTCAGTGAAGAAAAAAGAAAAAAAAATTTTTCCTTGCCTCGTTTCACTCAGTTGTTACTGGCTGTGTAACTGACCAATGCACCAATGGTCTATCCTGTCCCTGAGAAAAGCCTTGAGGCAATAGCTGCTAGAGATATTAAAATTTTGAGGTTTTCTTGTTTTCTTTTCCTTCTGACAGAAATACGATGCTTGTACCTCTTTCAGACTAATCTATTTAAAAATTTTCACCAGGGCTTGTTGTTATGCTGACATGCTCTGCTCCTGTGAAAAAGCACATATATCAGAACTGAGTTATTTTTGAAGCTTTAGTTGCTATATTTTTCCTGTGCAATGTTAAAGACTAGTTCTGGGTCAGGAATGCCCATCAAATAGAAGAGACAGAATAGAGCTACAGTTCTTTTTGGAAAGCAGTGCTGTCTTGCTGCCCATACCTTTGCCAGAATGTTTTAGGCTGGAGCTTTTGAGTCTCTCGTATGGGAATTTTTGCCTATTAGTTACAGCTGCCATGTGTCACAGTGGTTGTGGATTATTTCTTAATTTTGGGGGAGAAAATGGAAGGTGGGAAAATGGGGCATCTGTTAAAATTGCTAGAAAAGTATTTCTTGGTTGGTACAGAGATCAGGGCCCTTGAAGACCACCCAGGAACTGACTGTAATTCACAAGGCTCAGCACCACACAGCGCTCAGTAGGCCACAGGTGTGAGACAGTGCTGAGAGCTTGTAGTGGCTGTGTGTGAGTGAGGGATCTGCTACAGCCCTGCTGGGCATCAGGCTGGGGAAGAGCTGGGGAGGTCATACTGCCAGTGACTGCAGGGAGCAGTGTGGATATGAGGAGTAGGGTTAGGCCCGTTTATTGGTGCAGTCTCCACTTCATCATGGTGCAGCTTCTGAATTGTTAACAGCCAAAACTACCCTCTGCCAGTTTTCCATATTCCTCACTGAATTGGATACAGCTAAACTATGCTCTCTCTAGTGATTTTCTTGAGTCTTGCAGTTGTACACTGCTAAGATATTTTCTTGAACTGCTACATTCCTGAGGTAAATAAATACTTCCTCCCACTCTTCAGCCCTCCTGTATCTTCCTTGACAGGGAATCTTTTATGTCAAACCAAAAATATTTTCATAACAGATCTCATAAATGGGTGGTTATATACTGCTGTGGCTCTTTTTTCTGTACACATATATTTAACTTACCTGCAGTATTATCAGGGCAGGAGCAAGACCTCATCATGTCATCTTTATCTGTACTGCCCCTTTTTTCTGATTCTTGCAGAACCAATACTAATGTGCACAGTTATCCAAAATATTGCAATTACTTTGTCTTATCTCTCAATGGTAATGGCAATCTCTGCATTAAACAGAATTACTAATGTTAGTATTTTTTTCAGATATATAAATGCCATCGTTTTATGACCCCAGTAGAAAAATAATGTTTAAATTCAGATAAGTTTGACTCAAGGAATTCTAGAATCTGATAACATAACACTGAAGAAATTTGAGAATGTTATATATATATATGTATGTATGTATGTATGTATGTATGTATGTATGTATGTATATACTCACACACACACATATATATATACACACACACACACCCCTCATGCAAATTTAAAATGTGTTATTTCATTTCACTTTAAAAGAGTCATCAGCAAATGTGACTGTCCCTGTGATCACTGATATGATGTAGTGACCAGCAGGAGGGAGAAGCGTGGCTTAAATGAAGACCTATACAGAGATTTTCTTATCTCTAGAAAGCAGAGCTTTCTGCTGCTCCTACTCTGTGATATCTTCCTTATAGTGACATGTTTCTTGAGATTACCCAGCGAGTACCAACATTTCTTTCAGGTAAAATGAAAAACTAAAGTCCTGATTTTTTTGTTGTCTCTTTTCAGCTCCACCTCTGATGTCTGTCTATTTTCAGACAAATCTGAGCCTTCATGGCTGAAACAGGTTTAGCATTTACACAGCTCAGAGCAGTGAGTCACATCTTGGTTCTGTTCAGTAAAGCACATAGAGTTCATCGTGAAATACGAAGTTATTTCCAGACAGGGCCCCTCTCTGAAAAATGTTAACAGGTGGAAGCCCTAGTAGATAACTTAATGTCTGCTCTTCAAGAGAGGGTTATTTTTACCACCAGCCTGAGTTTGGTGACTGCAAGTGTACCATGCAATGATATACAGAAAGAATTTATAGCTGGAATGCTCTGGAGTGCCATGTCCCTCCCCATTTGTAAAGCAGAAGAGGCAAACAGTCTGATAATGTGTATGCATTTGTGCATTCATAACACCTACATGAGGACATGATTTGATTTCTAGGCACAGAATTAATTTGATCACTTCGACAGAGAACAGGGTTATGAATAGAGAGTACCAAGTGCATGGGTGCTTTGAAGAAAAACAGTGTACAAAAATATTTTTCATGAAAATGCATCTTATCTTTGTGAGGTTACTGATCACAATAAGTTTACAGCCATGTAAACATGTCTAGAATTTCATATGCTTATATATAAGAAGTCATCTAAGAAAAAAGGTATTTTTCTCCCTCCATTCATTTTTTCCTTGAGGAAAGATTATTAATTTGTAGCTTCTCAGAAAATTTTGCTTTTTTCCCGGTGTCTAGCTTTGTGTTTTAACACTTGGAGAAACACATGCCTACAAAACTGAGGAACTTTATGAAGAAATTTGAGCTGGTAACTGAGTTCAAAGGTCTTGTCTGATGGCTGCTTAGCTGAGTAAGAAGAGACTTGATCACTTGTGGAATTCCCCCTGCCTTTAGCCAACGTGGATGGGCAGTGACTTTCATTCTCCCACTGGCTTGGCAGCTCTGGTCCAGTCTCATCACAGAGACTTCAGTGCCTTTGACTACACTGTCTGCTGATGTACTTGAGGCCCACCAGTGTCCCCTGTGAGTGTGGGATAACTGTCTTGTAAAAGCATAATGCTTTTACAGTGTGCTCCCAGTGTGCTCCTGAGAGAAAGGAGTCCAGCTTTGTTCAGGTTCAGCCCTGTGGGGAAGGACTGTAGAAAAGAATGCCCATGGCAGCAAAGTGCAAAATGATAACTCCCACTGTGGTATAGACAGAGTTTAGGTTTAGAAATTAAGAATTCAGTGGTGAATCACGTGAACTCTCCTTACCACTTGCTGAATATATTACAAGTTCTTAGAAAATTCTGCATTAGTAATACTATAAAAATCTGCTTTTATTGGATTATAGATTGCACTGCATATCCACAATTGAAAAAAAGGAGATTGTATTCTGTATGCTTCTAGCTAGGCCACTAATAGAACTGCTCTGTGTATTTTCATTTCTTGCTCTTTTCTGAAACACCCAGTTTGCCAGAATGCCAAATAGAGGCATGCTTTTGATGAGTATCTTTTCTTTAGAAACTGGGCTGAGAGCCACAGACTTGCTTCCAGTGAACTACCAAACCTTCTTTTAATTTGATGACCTCAGTTACTGCTGTATTTGGATGAACCCAGACAAGTTTATATGTGAAATTGTCTGTCTTTCATTGCTAATCCTTTGAGCTCTTCAGTCTTTTTAAATCCTTGTCTTTTGGGGCTTAAAAGGGTTACATCTCTATCCAGTCACTTTCAATATTCTGTTTTCAGGACTTAAAAAAGTATTTCAAGGCTCTTCCTTTATTTAAGATGATACTGATAACTGCAAAGGAATTTTTTAAAGCAAAGATTTTTGCAACATCAGCCAGCATACAATGGTATTTTTTTATTCAGGTATAAATGTGCTTAATAACTAAAGAATATTGCTTGCATGTGTTAAAATCATCTTTTCTAGGAAAAGACATGAAGCACATAGTCAAGTTATCCGATTATTAAAAAATTCTCCACCAATAAAACATGGACTGAACATGGACTTGTAGAATGTGCTTTCCAAAAAGGAGAAATGATTTAATGATTTTCAAGGTTACATAACTAGAGACAGGAATACAGGACAATAACAATGAAATGAAATAATGTGCCTGACTTCAGAATAGTCAGTGTTTCATGTAAACAGGCTTTGAGAATAAGAAAGAAGAAAGTAGAAGAAAGTAGAAGAAAGTAGAAGAAAGTAGAAGAAAGTAGAAGAAAGTAGAAGAAAGTTTTGGGCCATGGGCTCTCCGATGTTCAGCAGACTTTGGCACTGCAGTCTTCCTTCCAGACCTGGGCAGTCAAAGGGGTCACCATTTCTGTACTTTAACACTGCAGAGAAGTGAGAATTCCCTGAACCAAGGTACTTCAAACTCTGTATGTCTAAACTTCTCATAAATTACTTCTCTGTTTATGATTAGCTTTTTTTCTATTTTCAGTTCTTATTTTGTTTCAGCTTGAAACCAAGACCTTTGATGACTTCAGCAGCCAGAAAAAGTATAAATAAAGAAAGTGTAAGTGTGGTTTTTAAATTTGGGAAGTTCTACAGAGTTTCAGTGATACTAATATGTTCTGACAAGTATTCACATCTTTATCCTAAAGCTTGTTGAATCAAGATGGTGATCATTAACTCAGCTGAATTTTAAGAAGGACAGATAGTGACATGAAAGGAATTATTTTCTTCCTTTGTTTTTCTTGGTTTTAGTTAAAATGAAGAGCATCACAGAATGTAATATATGTTTTCATTAAGTTCTCAACAGCAGAAGTTGCTGTCTTTTACTGAACAAATTACAACTTTCATCTTCACATGGAAATTGCTCTTAGAATACTCTTTTAAGGTCATGGAGAGCCAAACGTAATCAATTGTTCTGGAAATGGTATCTGAGAGAATCTGAAATTGCCTGAACTTGTTAGCATAAGGGACTCTGCGCTTGCTTAGTGTGAAAAAATAAATAGTCACAGCTACCATGAGCAGAAGGAGATGCAAGATACTTAATTTTTTTCTAAATTTCATGTAGTGTTTTAAAGCACTCATATAGGTGCTGTACTCTGATAAGGTGGCATGGTGGTAGCATCTACAGTCTTAATCTGCTCTTAAATTACTAGGTAAACACATTTCTATGCCTTACCAGATATTAAAAAAATATTAAGAGATATAAAAAATAGAGAGGCAGTTCAGCCTTCAACAGAGTAAGTCTGCATTTTTCTGTGGTGGAAGACAAGGGTTCAAAGAAATTACCCTTAACCTTTTGGATTCCAGAATGAACTGCACTGAACATGGACTTACTTTAGTTTTAAATCCCTTGTCTGACAGCTGCCCCTCCTCCTGCAGTACGCAATGATGCTTACAGGTCCAAAAGCTACAATATCCTTTACATCTTTAAACAATCCTCTGTGCTTGCTGTCAGCTCTATCATGGAGATGGACGCTGAAAAACTTGGCACCTTCCTCTCTGTGAAACACAGCATTTTGAATTAAAGAGAATAGTTCTGTTTAAGGTTTGCTAACAGATGCAAACAAATTCCTGAGAAGCAGAGCCTGACCTCTCTACTGTGATTTTTTCTTCCTGCATCTTACTCCACAAACTTTGAGAAAATGCTTCCACTTATCACAAAGCCTCCCTTGTCCAGATGAAGAGGGAATGCCCTCGTTTCCATGCACCCTGAGGGGCTCCCTGAAACACCCCTGTGTTACCCTGTCTCGCTGGTGCCCTGGGAGCAGCCCGACTAAGCAGAACATCAGATTCGTTCCAGGCACTGCTGGCTTCCAGCACATTGTAGGACTAACTTGCCAGGAATGTTCCCCTTGGCAGGCAGCCTCCTCCTGGCATCAGTGCCAAATGATATCAACCTTAATTGTTACTATTTATGATTTTTCTTGTTGCTTTTATGAATCACTGCTAAGACAGCTAGGTTATTCCAAAGCTTTGAACAACTGTACGGTGGAAAAATAGGTAGAGGATAGTATGAATTAATTTGAATTGAATCTACAATTTTTTTGAGCTGAGAGGTAAAAGCATGTTCTCCTTGAGCTGGGAGTTCCAAATAAAGGAAATGCTGAGTCGTAGGACTCCAGCATTGACACTGTCTTGCTATGTGCCCTGGAGAAGTTTCTTGAATGTCTCTCTTTGTTTTCTTGTACTTACACTTTTCTCTATATTCTGTTAATTTGCACTTTTTTCCAGCTGATTTTAAACTAATGCAAGCAAGCAGGTCCACATGTATAAATATTTCAGCACTGAGAATAGTATCATCTGTATGCAATGGGTCTGACTGTGTGTAAAACCCCGAGCTTCTTGGGGTGTGGATGAAATACATAGATAAAAATGGTAATTCTATTTTTGCCTGAAACTAACACACAATTAAAAAATATAACAACTCTGTCATATTTTGCTTTTCCCAAGTAAGCAGAATGCAAATGTACACGAAATTCCTGAGGTGAACAATGCTGTAAGTGCTCAATAGCTCTGATTCAGGTTTGCACTTCCAGAAACTCTGGACATGCTGTCACAGGCATTCTGGAAAATGTTGAGTGAAACAGCTATGCATGCACAGTAATTCTGTCATGTCCTAAAAGCAGGTGACTGCTGTGCAACTACAGTGTCATATGAATGCAGGCAGTTTTTTATCAGGAACTCCCAAGCAGAAATTTATTTGTCCTTTGCTATGTGTCACGACTAAAGCAGACACAAAAATCCATTTTCTGTAAAAGAGTTAACATTGTATGCAAGGTGCTCTGGGGGTGGGTGGGTTTGGATGCCCACTGTAACAGCAGAGGAAAATAAGTCTAGTCTTTGGTGCTGAAGAATAACCTTCTGTAGCACACATGGGCTAGTAGAGACTTCTGTGGAAGTACTTGAAGGATACTCTAAGTTGTAAACAAGGATGTTTGTGACTGTTTTTCTCCACCTCTTGTGATTGACTGTGGGAGAATATAGTACCCACCCCTTCTTCCATTTCCAGTGTGTTTAATGCCTCTGCAATGATGCTATATGAATAATATTGCTTTTTAAACTTCCATACTCTTACTGAGTATCAATAATACTCATGACAGAGTTTGAGGTTTTCATTGCTTTTAGTTATTATTATGTATTTCATTCTAAATGCAGTACTACATATGTCATTTTGCAAATGAGAAGTGCCTATCAAACATCACATGGCAAGCTTATGAAATATACTATTCAAGCAAAATATAATGTTTTTTAAAATTTGAGATATCACAGGAGTACAAATCCTAATGTGGGCATATAATGCAACTGCATATATCCCCAAATATGTGCATTTTCATCAGGTCATCCTAAGCTACACAAGGAAATGAGTTGTTAGCCAGTGTAACAGACAGACCACAAATATGAAGCATCTGGAGCCAAGTAAGGCAGCACAGCTGCGTTATGCCCTCAGAGGTCGTGACACTTGTACAGAAATAGAAGAGCTGGTGGCTTGGAAGCAAGGGGCAGAAGGTTTGAGCTGATTAGGGATGCCCTGCCAATGCCAGTGCTTCCTCTTGCCTTCAGACAGGCATTATGGCAGAGCAGGCACAATGCCTATCCTGTGCAGGATAAAACAGGATATTTCTTAGTACAAGGCATGGAGAGGAGTGGAAAAATGTTAAGGTATGTCGCTGTTGGACAAGAAAGAAAGATAAAAGGCTCCAAGTATTTCAGAAGGCAAAGAGTATAGCAAAGGATTTATTGTCCAATTCTTACCATCTTTTGTAAGGTGTTCCAATACAGACTTAACATGATTGGTGAATGACACCTCTCTAATTCCATTGGTTAAACTAGAGAAACAGCAAAACACCACCTGGAGAAAGATTGTTTTGGGGAAGGATAGATGTTTTGCCAAGTTTGTTTTGAGAAGAGGCTTTCTCAAGAACTTTTCCCTTGGGAAGGAGTTAGCACTGCTAGCAGGCTAAAATCTCTTCAGACTTAGAAATGCCAGGCCCACAAAGGTACACTGTGTAGGTCACTCACTCCAAGGAAAGAAGGGGGTAACTTTTTCAGTGTCTCAAACAGAAGACTGAACTCTGGGAAAGTCACTAAATGCTCTCAATGCCTACACTGGGGCAGCAAGCAAACCCTCTACATCAGCATTAGAGAGTGCATCCTCACTCCTGGTGTCCAGCACAGCAGTCTCCATCTCACATTGCAAGATGTACAAGTTCAGTTGTTTGCTCTTCTGACCCAAGCCCATAAGTGCACAGTAATATTTTTCGTATCTTGTTTACTTTATGCCAAACTCTACTTAGTGCAAAACTCGGAAAACACAGTTTTGTGGACAATCAATGAGGTACTTTATTATGATGCAGTTTCAGAGTCAAGAATCAAAGACTTTTTGGTGTAACCATGCCTAGAAAGAGTTGTAGTACAACTGGGAAATCTTCATGTTTTGTAAACATGAATTACAGAAACCAGAACCACTGTGTTAAGTTTGAGACCGTTCTGAATGAATGGATCTAGACATACCGGCATTTTAAGTAGTAACCAACCACAAATTTGGTTTCAGTTGTTCAGGTTCCTCTTTCTTTTTTTAAATATTTGTAATTCTTAGAAAACAGAATGCAGCCAGGGGAAGGATGGCAGGAAAGAAGTGGTTCCTTTGGTCGATGCTACACTGAAATGTTTTTTTTCTGTCTTTTCTAGTGAAGAAAAGGCTTTTCCAGATTTTTTTTCTGCCCACCCCAGTAGTAGTGTTTCAACTGATTTACTGTATATGGTAATTTTCAGCAGTCATCTGGCCCACCCAGGAATGTGAGTCTTGCATTTTCCCACTGTTAGAATCTTACAACTAAAACTCTTCCATATTTTAGCTACACTATCAAAGTATATCTGTAGTAGTATCTATAAACTGCAGATCTATCAAAGTGTCTGCCATTTTATTATGACAAGTTTTGATTTCTTAGTTGTTAGTGTAAATATTTTGTCTTCCATTAACTTTCCTCTGCCCAGAAGACAACAGGCCCCAGACTGCAAGGTGCTGGCTGTGTGACATTGTATACAGTCTATTCAGGTGTCTCTTTTTCCCTGATAAAGAGAGTCTTTCTGCTGCTTTAGGCCTTGGATGTTCTCTGCTGATGGCTGGGACAGTTTTGCACACACTGGTGGCCAGAGCGATGATTTTGCTTTAATGGTGTATTTCTCAGAAGCCATCCAAATGCCATAATGATGGACAGCTTTGAAATGCATATTTAGCTTATAAACTTTAAATGAAGAACCTATCTGTTATGTCAGAGCAAGAGAAAAGCTTTAGAAATCAATTGTAGCTAAGCGAAAGGCTCAATTTATTGGTCTTTCTTACTTCTGCCTCTCATACGTTGTTCCTAGTGACCACTTTGTAACAGAACATAAAATTACTATAAAATTATTTGCATCAGAAGTGCAACACTTGTGTTAGTTACAGGCCACAGAGCTGCTTCTTGTTTCCATCTCACAGCCAGCTGAATAGAACTAAGAGGAGAATAGGCAGGATACAGACTAGCCTAAATTTCTTAGGTTTCTATTCAAAGATGTATTTAGAATCCTTACTGTGACAAGCACTGCTGAAATCAGGTGTGTTTACTGTGGTGATGGGGAACTGACAACCTTCTGTTGCACTTGATCGCCACAAATTGTAGTTTTTTCTAACACCACACCTTTGCAAATTGTACTGGTAATGCTGCTGGGCTGTCAGGGGCTCTTTGCAAAGAGTACCTGCTGGAGTCTCAACAGGATGTAACACGTGGCTTTGCGATCATTGGTGTCTCGCAGTTTTTAGCAACTTACCTGTCTACATTTTGCTCTATAGGAATGTATATTTAAATGGACATCTTTTTAAATTAATGATAATGTGTTTGCTTGCTCTCAATGATTTAGGTATTTTCTGCACTTTATAATTTCAATCTACTGTCTCACAGGTAGCAACAGCTAAGTACAGCATTTTTAGAGCACAGATTACAAGGCACAGAATTCCAGCCTGAAACATCTGGCTGATAAATTGTGTTGTACACTAATCAGCATGTCATGGTGGTCGATGGCAAATGCTAGGCAACTCTAAAGCAAATACATCACTATTTCTGTCTCTCCAACCAGAGCTCCATCTGTACAGTAATTTGTTTAGCACCCACTAAGGTGTAATTTCCTAGTTATCTGGAGAAAGATACAATTACCAATAGCGAGAATAGTTCTGAGGGGAGAAACCCAAGTGTGCTTGGACATCGTAAGTTGAAAAAATTTCAAAATCATGTTTATAGTTTGGGAAATATATTTTTTCTTGCTTAGGAGATACTGATTTTCACATTGTTGACACAGCCCAATAACTCTAAGAAGTGACATTGTCTTCCAGATCCTCAGAATCAAGCTGTGGTGTGGTTATTGTCTGCTTAGAGGCTTGATGCTTGTAGAAGGAGCTCTACTTCCATTTCATACAAGAAGGCAAGCGTCAGACAGCAAATAAGTGTGTGTGACACTTGCACATGAGAGATGTGCCTGTACACAGATGTCAGATTAAAGTAGATGGAGAAAATCGGTAAAGGTAACTAAAAAAAAACCAACTAGCAGTGAAACACAGCTGCAGTTTGTTGTTTTTCTTCATGACTTTTGTTGCTCCCCAATAGCTAAAGATTTCTTGCCCTGTGATGTGTTAGTCCTGGCAAAAAAGAATACTTGCTATAGCCCTTTAGTTATTGGGTGCTCTTATAGTACTGATGCACCTTATGACCTGCAGAATATAATGTTTCAGTTCTGGTTGTAGGAAAAAGTCAGAGCTCTATTAGTCAGCTTTGATTTTATATTGGTAATGGGCCATTGTGTTTTTCAGCCACTCAGCAGTGCAATGTTAATTCTGGATGACTGATGAGCAATGCTAGCTCATCTAGCTAAGTTTACAATGACTTTAGGCTGAGCTGGGGCTTTCTAGGCACCAGCAGAACTCCTTTTTGTTGCTGCCTTGTGTACATGCTGCTAGGCAGCAGCAGCACCAGATTTCACATGTAAAGCTCTTCAGACTGAAGCACAAGTGAGGAGTGGAAGTCTGAAAGAGAGAATGTTTCAGTTTTTGAGAAACTCTACTGCCCCCTTCAATGACCAATTAGATAAACTTGTTTTTCTGTTGGTTCTGAAAATTACTGCAAGTGCTTCTGTTGCATGATCTATCCTGTTGGTAAGGCACAAGCTTGTAAGGAAACGACAGAGCCATATGGTGGCTGTGGTTAGAGATGTACTGGGTATATGGGAATTTACGGAAGTGCAGCGCACAGCTGAGCTCATTGTGGCTGAGGCTTAAAGGGCAATATGTGTCAATCTGCTGAAGGAAGTAGAATGAAGGCATGCTCATGAGATATACTGTGTTTCTAAAAAGGAATCATAATTGACATTTTATTTGTCTAGCCTCGCCTTCACTTGCCTTCATTTTGAAATCTTTCTGTCACAATGAATGGAGGTTCTGAGTAAAATCCACTCCCTAACTGTTGACTCATGTAGATTTATTTTAGATTTTCTGACTTTTTGCTTATGCTACCTTAAGCCTGAATCCATAAGCAATAGCTACACCGTGGCTGTGGAGGAGAGAAAATGAATGCACTTCAGTAGAAAAGAATACTGACCCTAGAAGAATTTTCTTATTTAAGGTTTGAGTCACACCACGTTGACAAAATTACTTGCTCATCTCAGTGGTTCAGCTGCTATTATGTCTGACTTTGAGTGTGCATGTCTAATTTAGGGGGGGAAGAAACATTACCTTCACTTATGTATAGAAAATTATTTATGATGTATTGATACTATGGAGCCTGATTTGAGCTTTCAGGAACACTGACTTCAAGGACTACAAACATCTGCAAATATAGGTGTTTTTTGGGTGTGGGGTTTTTTTTGGGGTTTGTTTTTTTTTTTTTTTTTTTTTTTTAAACATAGATAGTGATGAGACATAGAAGCAGTATAAAATTTACTCCAGATAAATATTCTACCTCTGAATTTGCTTAGACTCCTGCCCATGGAATTGATGTTGTCTCTCTCCTAGGGATCTTCAGCAATTCCAAGGGATTACTTCGGGGTGAGCTAAAAAATGTTCTTGCATTATTTACCAATGACTCATTTGTAACCATCTGCCACTCCTCTTCCTTGAGTAAATATTGGCAAATGTTATTGCTGCAGAAACAACAGTCAGATTTACATCGCAGCTTTCTCAGATTGTGGCACAATGGCTTTGCCAGGATAAGGCAAAGTGCTTTTCTGAAAGCTGTAAAAACCATCTGGGGCTTTCTCACATAATCCCATTCAGGGTAACTCTAAAACAACTCTAATACAACTGATGAGGGGAACATCAGGACTGAGGTCAGGAAATCACCAAGAATCCATTCCTCTGTTGTTGCAGTTGTGCCAGAGGACTTGATCTACTTGGCAAGGAACAGTTTCATGGCTGGAAGAATAGAGCACAGACAGATGATGGTTCTGTGAAATCCATCTGGGTTCTCATCTCTGGGATAAGTTTTTGGAGTGTTCTTACTTTCTTCTGCAGGGCCATGGAAGAGGAAAGACCCCTCATGTACATTACTTTAATGCTGTGAGATGCAGTTGCATTTCTATGTTTTCAGCTTCTACTGTATCTTCATTGTAGAATTGTGAAATCCTCTGTGACCTGATGCTGTATATAAATTACTCAAAAAGTGGCATCTTGGTATAAAACAGCAGACAGTACTTTTTTCTTAGTTCTAAGAATTGGCTTGTTTTTTAAAAAAATATGACTAGATTTTTTGCTGCATTCTTACTCAGCGATCTAAAATTATATCTTCATTGATTTGGCACTTACCAGCTTTCCCAAATAAGACTTTACAAGATCCTTAATGGATGTACTTTTGTGGCTTAGTAGCGGACTGGCTGATGCTGTTTGCTTTCAAGGTAACCTTTCACATTTGCTATATTTTCAGAATACTTTGACTGTGTGCCCAAACCCACCAAAGAGGTTCATCCTGCCCCATCTGACTGCAAATGCTATTTCAGTCACTCTCATGGGCAAGTGAGGTTGTTGTAAGAGGAAGATTTTTTAACGTGTTTTGTTTTGTTTTGTTTTCTCTCTAAATGGGTACTTACTCAATGCACATCAAATCCTGTGCCTTGCTGCATGGAGGTGCCCTGCTAAACCTGGGAAATTTAGTTTGGCTGCTGGAAGCAGTTCAGTTATAAGAGTTTGTGTATCTTTACCCTGGCTAAAATTCTCAGCTTTCTGTCCGGCCTGGTCATTCTGAGGAGAGTGTCAGTCAAGTGAAATGCAGCCTAGCCAACAAGAGGAAAGAAAATACATTGCTCTTTCATATTTCCATGTGTTATCCTGGTAGATTCTGGTGATTAGGTATTGGGTCCTTCCAAGCTGGCTTTTCAATGAAGAAGAAATCACTCATGGGGAAGTCTACTACATCCTCCTTGCTGCATACAAGCCTGGAAAATAAGCTTTTCTTCTAAGACTTGAAACTTGCTTCCACGTGAAGAAAAAAGATTCTTAAGAAACAGCAGTAATATTGCTGGGTAATATGCAGACCTAGTTTGTGGAAATTAATTCTTCAGTAAAATTATTGCTTACTGTGAAAATTCTTAGAAATAGGCAGGAGATATTTAAAGACTAAATTATAGCCTGCTGGTTGACTACAGCTTGAAAAGTAGGGCTACAGACATGGTGTGTGAAAAAGCCCGTTTAAAACCATGGTCTACTTTATTTAGAATCGTGTAGAATGAGAATTCACAGTAAATATTCATCATCTATATTCAAATATTAGAGCAGGAATTTAGATTGTCCTGAACCCTTGTGTTGTTACGGAAGTATGGAAATTATTTTCCTGCTTTCATTGCAGAGGGAAAGTAACACTGGTTTTGGGAGCTTGAAAGATTCTGCAAGGCAGAATTAAGTATACTGGTCTAGTTTTGTGGTGTATTTTTCATTTTGGTAAGCATGTGAAAATGAAATGCCGATGTTAGCAATCTTAGAGCCACTCAGATTTGTCTTCTGTTTGCTTAGGCTTCCCTGTGGATGGTCTTTAAAATACATTGCATCATAAATTCAGTTATACAGGATTCAAGTATTGTAATATTGTGTGCAAATCCCTCCTCTCATCTTCCCCACCATCCTGTAAAATCATGGGCTTTTTTTGTGTATGTGATCCACGAGGTTTTTTCTCTTATTTCTTTGTGCTGTTTAAGAAAACACCTGACTTATGATTTTACTTTTTCCTCCAACCGTGACGAACACAATTTTTCTCATGAGTGAAGGCTTAAATCCTTTGACTCTGAGCTAAACAACAATTATCGTTGCAAATTCTCATAGCTTTTCTTATTCCACTTTGGATGAATGGTATTATTTCTAATTAAAGACACCGTTAAATACCATAGGTAATTCACAAAAAGCCTATTTAGCTTGTTCTGCAGTACAGGATTCTTGTTGACTAGGCTATTTGCTTTAAATCAAGTGTTGTCTATGGCCATGAAAGAGATGCTAAGGTGAAGGAAGGCCAGAACATTGCAGGTTCAAAATGGAGACCTAATTTTATTTTCTGTACTTGACACACAAGCACCAGGTGACAAACAATCCAGTTGGTTTAATTGCTGTGCCATGATCTTTCCCAGTATGATAATAAGCATTTAGCAGCTTGGTGACAGTCTCACAAAGGTGTGTTAGGAAGGACTCAGGGGCTTCCTTTGTCAGGATCAGGAATGCAGAAGCACCCTTTCACCTCTTTGTACATAGAGAATAGAAAAAAAACAAACCAAACCAAACCAAACCAAAAAAAAAAAAAAAAAAAAAAAAAAAAAAAAAACCAAAAACCACACAAAACAAAACAAAAAAAAAAACAACCCCAAAACAAAACAAAAAACCAAAACCAAACACCCCCCCCACACACACACACAAAAACCAAACAAAAAAAAACCCAAAAAACAAACAAACAAACAAAAAACCTGTGTTTGCTGCATGTCATCTTTTGGCATCAACATTTGCCTTCCTGTCATCTTGCAGGTTTGCATCATAGGATTTCCTAAAGCTGTCATTTTCCTAAATCCACTGAGATCAATACGTGCTGAAGAAAGTAAAGACAGCTTTCACACTCAGAGCTTGCTTTGATTGTTGGTATAGTCTTGTAGCCCCTACACAAGAATTACCACTCATGAAACCTAAATACCTCATTCTTTTTGGTTTATATAGGTTTTGGCTGGTTTTTTTAATTCTAAAAAAATGTTACTAATGGCCAACTGTGAGTGTCAGAATGTCTCTATATGAACATTTATCTTCACAACCAATACGCCATTTTTAATGCATTAACTGCCCTTACAGATTCCAAATGAAAACTCCTCTCCCTGTGCACTTCCTTTGTGTTGGAATTACCTGTTTTAGTGAGTTTTCTGTCTTCATATACCGCTAAGCTTGGTTTCCTTCTGAACATACAAGCAACCAGCTAGGTAGAGAACACATGACATTGTAATATTGTTCACTTCAACTGGTAGTGCAGCTTTTGCAGAAAATTCAATCAAGGCATCAATTCTAGGCTGTGATGATGATAATAAGTTCCCTATTTAACAGAATTCATGCTTTTGTGCTTTTCGACATGATGTTTTAATTAATCAGTGTAAGTGCTAATGAAATAACGAAGTGGTTAGAACCATAGAAAATAGCTATCATCTGCTAAGTACTATGTGAGAAACAAATAGCAGGACTTACCAGATGGATGCTTAAATTAATGGGGCTTCCCTGAGTTTATGGTTTTCAGCTTTTTTTATTTTATATTTCCATTTGTCCTAGGAATGTGTCACAAAATGAAGGCACATACAGCATGAAAGTCCAGTGCAGAAAGTTAATGCTTAAGCTGTGTAATTACAGTCAGTAAAGGATGTGATTTATAAATATAATCAGTTCTTACTGAATAGTCTTCCACTATGCCTTGAAATGGGAATCTAGTCCAAATGGGAATACAGACAAGAACCTACAAAAGGTGTAGCCTTTTGATTCAGTCATGGCTTTGAGAAACAGAGGAGATAAGTTATCTGGCTTTTCATGATGTGCGGGGCTTCCAATCTCGGTCAGTCTCAGAAGCAAAGCTGGAACCACAGGCATTCCTGCCTCAGTCAGTGATTGAGCTCCATCTGTTACTTGGAGCAGAGGAAAGTTGCAGTAAAGTTGGTGACTTGTTACCAATCCCCATGAATCTGGCAGCGTTGGCTGTTTGCTTCTGGTAGGCTCCACTTGAGTGCAAGCACTATCTAATTAGACATTTGCTGACTATCTCATTAGATATTTGTTGAATTATACTCCCTTTGCTCACTCGGTCGATGCTCCTAGCAGGATTCTTTTAGCAGATATTGATGCTGACTCATGGCACTCCAGCTGATGGGGGAGAATGTTGTCCATCTGCTGTGCTCAAGGTCGTGTCCTGAGTTCATGTGTTTGTGGGAAAGCACAGAGCTGCAGGCAGCTGCCTGGAAAATGTGCACTGCTGCCACGTCTGCTTCTGATACACCACGAACAAGGCTCAGCAAAGATCCAAGGGAGAGCACCGGTACTGCAAATACATGGAATGCAGACTGAGGCAGAAGTGTGAAAGTGCATAAGCTGAGGTCTGATAGAGTGAGCCATCGACTCAGAGCAATGAGACTTGACAAGTCTAAGTGAGGAGAGGCCTGGAAGGGCTCTTCAGACGAATAACATTCTTGCTACCACAGTTCAGGGCTCTGTCAGCCTCTTACTAGAGCTGCAGCCTAGCCTTGAAACTATGACTTGCAAATGTTTGCAAAATATAAACTGCGTAAGAAATTCAGACTTGGGCATTTTGTAGTTCTGAATCTCTTAACTGAGCATTGTCTTTGCAGAAGTTTGATTTTGCTGCAGTATATTTCTATTTCATGGCAAACTGGACTTTATAGTGAAAGCAAGTTGCCAGATTCTGCCTCTGGAGTGACTGCATGGTGCCTGTCAGATTCTGTGGGAACTGCTGGCATTGATGTGAGGGCTGAATATTTGGGCTTGAGCCTGAAAAACAATTTCAGGTCCTGCTGTTTTATTCATTGGGACATAATCTAGACAAACAGGATTTGCAGAGGATTTTATTTTTTATTTCATGTTAGATTCTTTAGGATGTATTTTATATTTGGTAAAATAGTTGTTTGAAAAATGATGTGCAACATAAATACCATATCTGAATTTGACTCCAGCTGAGGAAGGCACATGAAGAGGAGATGGAAAAAGATGCATAATGAGAAATATGACCTTAACCTACTCCCTTGCTGGGTTCATGCTCTTTAACTCAAGAGATACCCATAAGTAATAGAATTTTAAAAACATTAAACTCACATTTTTTAAACACTTAACTTAAATCGCCAGTGCATTTGAATAAATATGTTTCACCATTTCTTTGCAGCTAACAGCTCCCGTGGTGTTTGGTTCCCCAACATTGCTGTTAAAGCAATTGCAGGCTAATTTATTCTACACCTACCTGAGTCTCGTCAGTTCTGAGTAGTCAAGCAAGTCGACAGCTTAGTTTTTATTCCTTTCCTGTCACAGAGGCAGAGAAATAGCCCGCTGCTGGGCTTGTTCAAAGATGAAATTGCTCTGGAGTCTCATTAATATAGGGAATCAATATGTTCTCCTGAACTGGCATGTTTTATGTACTTAGCCTCTCCTCCCTAGGAAGACACTATTATTTAGGAATCAAATATACCCAGCAAACTAAAATTAAGTAATTTTCTCCCTCTCTTTATCTATTTTTTCAGCTAAAATTATTCCAAGCAGCATTCTAAATTATTCAAAAGTCTGTAGTCTGTGGAATTTTCAATCTGATGGAAACAGCTGAAAAATAAAAACCACATGCTCCACTGGCTCTGCATACAAGAGTCTGCATTTTAATCCAGAGCTGCTGCATACACTGTGGCATGTGCCTCTATCGTTTGGTGTTGACATCTGCATTATGATGAGAGGAATTATTCAAAGCCAAATTACTATTCAGGGTGGTAGTGTGGAACAATAAAAATGAGATTGCTAGAGGGGAAAATATATGCAACAGTTTGTATAGTTAGGGGAGAAAATTGGATTCATTTGCTGAAGCACTGCTTTCCTCTTTAGTAGAATTTAACCCCTTTACAACACCTAAAATAAAGCTGTGACACATTTCATGACAAAATTCAAATACTTTTTCAACTTACATAGTTGTAATACTTATGGACCTAATCAGAACATGTTCTATAAGTAGGAAATACTTTGGTTAGACGTGCATCTACACTTTGTTGGAACAGTGGGAATAATTTGCATCAAAAAGCAAAATACAACCAAAGAATTACAATGTTTCATTTTATTAAGCTGTGAAGGAACCGATTTTCCTCCTTTTTTTTTTTTTTTTTTTTTTTTTTTTTTTTTTTTTTTTTTTTTTTTTTTTTTTAAATGGAAAATAGATGTGGATCTTTAGGGAACTGGGCCCGTGCATTGTGAATATTCTGTCATGTCCTGTATTGGCAAGCTTCATAGCTCAGGATATTAATTTCTGTCCCTAAAATAATTTTCTTCCTCAGCTAACCAAGGCAGTCTGACTAGTAAATACCGAAACACAGTCTAGAAGTAGAGATTGGTTTCTACAATTTTGTGCTGATCTATACCTCTTTTAGAAGTAGAGTCCCAACATTCTTCAGCTACCCAAGCATTTAGGCGTCCTAATAAAACTTTTGGAAAATCATCCTTACCCTGTACTCCTGCAGAGAGGTTATGGATTCCTTTCTGTATTTAAAAATTATCTACAATAGCCATAAATTAAATAATTTCTCTGTATATTTCGGTCAGAATTCCAGGTTTGCCCATCACATTTCACAAAACAAGATATTTAGAGCACCCCATTGTTTTATAACTCCTTGGCAGAGCAAAACTTCCACCCATTCTTGAAAGGTTTATGGCAAAGTGTGGCCCTATCCTAATTGCTGCCTCTGAGTCCCCTCTCCTTTTTCTTACACTGTCTGTCCATTATTTTACAAGGGACTTCAGTAGCTCAGGTCTGGGAGGTGACAGTGCTCCCATTTAATTTCTTTACTTCTTGAACTGTGTGCCAGACCAAACACTGGCGTATGGACACATTTGAACCGGTTGCTAAATAAGCAATAGACACTTGTCTTCCTCCTTGAGGGCTGTTTGCTTACCTGCAGTTTAACTTCACTTACGTGTCTTCTAACTGCTTGCAGTAACATCCCTTATATGTGATTACTAGAGCTCACAAAGTTCCTCATTGTCCACAGGGATAATTTTAAAGAGACAATAAAGAACTGCAAACTCAAATTTAAGACCTGGGACAAACTGAATAATGGTTTTAAGGATGGTTTTACTTTTAATAATGATAAATTTGTTAATGTTTTGAGTCTTCATTTATACAAACAAAACCCCCAGAACTGCGTTGTTTCTTTTCCAGCAAGAATGATGGGTTTTATCAGTGAACATTTTCAATGGAAGAAATAAAGTAATTGTAACAAATTTTATGACTACTTGAAAAAGAATTACAATAAGTCACTGGTGGGGAGGGGGGGGGAGCGTGGAGATGGAGTGCTGGGCTGTGATGAAAAGAAAAAACAGTGAATAACCAGATATTTTTGAATCTTCTATTCATGCTGTGTAGCACCTTTTCTTCTAGTGGAATTCTGCACTTTCTTTGGCATTTTGCAACTTTCTTGCTAGGGGAAGCAGAAGGACAGGCGCTGATCTCTTCTCTCTGGCTGCCAGTGATGACAGCCGAGGCAGTGCCATGAAATTGTGTCAGGGGAGATTTGAGTTGGGTATCAGGGAAAGGTTCTTCACCCAGAAGGTGGTTGGGCACTGGAACAGCTCCCCATGGTCACATACCAAACCTGCCAAGGTTCAAGAAGTGCTTAGACAACGCTCTCAGGCACATGGTATGATTGCCCGTGCTGTCCTGTGCAGGACCAGGAGCTGGACTTTGATGATCCCTGTAGGTCCCTTCCAACTCAAGATATTCTATGATTATAGTAAGAAAAATCTGTCCTATAAACATTTGCATGATATGCCTCTTAATGTTATATAGACATACTTAGCCATGAATAGAGATGTGTTGCAACTGCTAAAAACTATTTTTAGAGATGAACAAGCACAGAAGCAGAAAAGGAACACACAAGTTAGATTTGGTTCTGTGGTGAAGGGACCAAGGAGTGGAGGAAATACACTCCTGGCTCTTGTAGTATTTGTAACTACTCTTAGACTTAACATCTGGTGCTCAGGTTTGAGAACTAAATGTTTGATAGCTGAAGAGTGATGTATCTGCACTGTATTCCAAAAGATCTGAAGAAGTTATCAGCTATTCTCATGCTTTGAAAGGCCCAATAAGCTTTGGTGTGAGAGAGTTAAAAAATCAGGAGCTGTCCTTGATGAAAGACATGGATAGAAGAATTAAATTATGTAAGCCAATGAGGGTGTCTGCACTGAGGTGCAGAATTCTGTTTTCATACGTATGCTAGAAAATATCAGCTCTCTGGACCGTGTTCATCCCAGTGACACACGTTAAGTATCTCCCATTGCTGTGGCATTAATAACCTTCCTGCAGAAGGTGGAAGGCTGCCACACAGAGTGCAGCCTGGGCAGTAACAGCAGGAGCTTCTTCATTAGATTCCCTTCTTCAGCAGGGCCTGGGAATGACAGCTACTCAATCCCCATCTTTTGCATGAAAGAGATTTTTCCTGTGTAATGCAATCTTGAGTTTATGTAGCGTATGTTAATAGGTCACACGAATCTTCTGAGGAAATTGATTACTTGATTGTTAGCTTTCATTTCATTCACAACTGAAATGCTCTTCTATGCTGAATTATCTTCAGATTCTCAGGTAGAATTTATCCTTTAGGGAAAATCAATATTTACATATTCTTGGCATTTAATTCACCAATTTTTGCAAAAGATATCAATTCTAGAAATAATTTTTGAAATCACTGAGGATTATAACTATTATTTGCTTCTTCTTTTAACTTCTGAAGCAATACTGGTTGCCACAGCTTCATCTCATTTGCTGTCAAAACAGAGTACATCATATATCCATAACAGAAATAACTCTAACAGGAGTGGAGGATTTGGCATTTTTGAACCCAGGTGATGCATAAGGAAGATCAATAGTAACCTAAAAACTGTGTCATTTTTATGTGCTGTGCTCTTGTAATAGTCCAACAGAGTAAGTAACAAATCTATTTAAATGTTACAAAACCTGTTTCTAATAAGGGTGAGTAATTTGTGAGAAATTCAGAATAGCTCGGCATTCTGACTGATGTCATGTTTGTTTGCCATCTGCAGAATGAGATGAAATAAGTGTTCTGTTTTGTTCATTTGCTTCTTTAAGCACTATTGAGTTCTGTTCATGTGTCAAGAAGAAAATAAGCATTAAAGTAATCTTTATTAGAATGATAAATTAGGATTCTTTATCTTTGCTATATGTCTTATATTTCTTTAAAATATGCTAATTTTATAATTCAGAGGCTGGAAGAGTTTCTTAATCTTACCGTTTTCAAGTCGCAGATGCTTTAACAGTTTCTTGTTTCCAAGGTTCACAATGAAAATTTTTGGGTCATGGGCTTCCTAAAATTTGGTGACAAGTGATAGCACAAATCAGACAACTGTAGCATAGGGGTGTGCAGACTTATTTATTAAACACATTCAAGTGCTCTCTGGCTGGATGCTCTGCTAATCTTTGTGTTACACCTATTTTGATATTGTAATGTCACTTTCAGAATGGGACGACTTCTTGAACAAATTGATAAGATTTGTCATTTTAGCTGTGCATTGATGCCTGAATAGATCACAATAATTAGTCGATGTAAGATCAGTTGAGTTCTGAAAATGTTGATGCAGCTTCTGGTGGCATCATGTTTTCAGACAGAAATCGCTTGACTGTACTTCGCGTCTCTGCCTGAACGTGTCAGATGTGAAGACCCAAGAAAAGAAAATTGTAAACAAGCTTTTGCGTATTATCTGTGTTTGCATTACCTTAAGAAAGCAGTTAAGGACTGAGTAGAAACTTTGTGGGTGTTGTCTTGAAGTTAAAATTTCAGACGTCCAAGATCCAAGCGATTAAACCAATTCAAAGCAAATTGCACTACATTGTTCTAACTCAGGGACAGCAAAGTACTTGTCTCTGTGTGTCGCAAGTGGCAGAAGAGGTCTAGAGAAGAGTCGGCATCTCTCAGGTCAGAGCAGCGAATTGGTTCCTATTTAGACGTGGTCTCACGTCTAAATAGTAGTCTTACAACAATACGGGAGTTACTATTTTCGTAAGCGGGGGTTACAGCCTCCTACCACCGCGGATGCCCGGGATTGTCCCTTGAGGAAGACACCATCGCCTCTCCACGGCGTTTGTATCACAACATGCAGGGCTGCCGCAGCCTGGGCCGCCCGGCTCTGTCCTCGCAAGCCTCGCTGGCCGGGGGCTTCCTGCCGCCGCCGTCCCGTCCCCATCCCGCTATCCCCATCCCTCCGTCCCCGTCTCTCCATCCCCATCCCTCCGTCCCCGTCTCTCCATCCCCATCCCTCCATCCCCGTCCCCCTGTCCCCATCCCTCCGTCCCCGTCCCTCCATCCCCGTCCCTCGGTCCCGGTCCCTCGGTCCCGGCCCCGCCGCCGCGCGGCGCGGGCGCCCCCAGCGGAGCCGGCCGCGAGGAGGCGGCGGGAGATGCTCCCTGACGGGAAAGGCTCTCCAGCGGCGGCAGCTGGCGGGCGCGTTTTAATGATCCAGAGCTTTAGAGCGGCTCACGGAGGATCGCTATCAGCGCTCCCACTTAACACAGTTATCAATGGGACTCTTCTTAGGTAAGATTTAATATTGCCGCGTTTGTCTGTGCTTTGCGTGCCGGATTACCTTTGCCGGTGCTGTTTCAGTCGAACTCGTGCTTTGTTGCAGGAAAATGGTTATGTGTTTTAGTACGGTTTTGCAGGTTCTTCTTAAACACTTTTCCCGCTGTTTCCATGCCTTCCACGACTTCCTGTGAACGTGACATGAAACAAAGTGCTTTTGTTTGGTTTGGTTTGGTTTGGTTTTGGTTGGTGGGGTTTTTTCTTTGTTTTTCGTTTGTTTATTTATGCTTTATTCACAATGTAGCTCTCTTTGTTGTGGCAAGGGGCTCTCATAAGGACAGCGTTATAGCCATTCTGCTTCTGTAAAGGGTACTAGCGTTACCCAAAGTCTAGATAGATCAAGAAAATGCAGGATTAGAAATGTCAGTGAGGAATCACAGACTTGTCGGGCAGGATCACAGTTAGAAGCGCCGGGTTACATACGTAAATGGCCGAGTGACTACTGTTTGTCCCAAGCTCACCTTTTTATAAGTACTGAGGTGGAAGGGAGGCAAAGGTTATGCTATAAATAAAACCTCTTCACTGTGATTTACGTGCTCAATGAATTGCTTGTGGGCCGGCTGCGAGCGACAGCGTCTCCTTTCCCGAGGCTGCTCCTCCATCTAGCGGCAGGTCGGTACCTTGGCCGCCGGGAGGGCGCTGGAGATGCTCCGCATCACTGCCCGCCCTAGGCTCAAAACCTGCTCATGCATTTGAACAGCAGCAAGTGCCGCCCATCAGAGTTGGAGTCTATCTAGACCAATCAATAAAAGACACACTTAGTTTTTCTGCAGATGTTCATTAAAGTTTTGCTAGAGAAGAATGGGATTAAATTCAGGGAAACTGCCTTGTTTGCTGGGAGCTTTGTAGGTGTGAGATTATTTTATGTAAAATGAGAGATGAGGCTGGCCCAGACACTTAGTACTGAGTCTGGAGATAAGAATTCAATCACTCTTGTAGATCATTCAGTATTAAAGATGTGCTTGTCAGTGCTGTATTCACATTCCCCATTTAAAACATTATTTCTCTAATAGCTCACAAGTCTCCAAATTGATCTGATTACCTATATCTTTGAGCTGAGGATTTTTACATTTCTTTTCTGTAAATCTTAATATATAAACCCTGTCATGATGCGTGTCTGTTTCCATACCAAGATTCTGTTACTAAAAAGACAAGACTAAAAGTTCTGTTTGGCAGTGGGTTTTTTAGTAATAAAAATTAACCATTGGCTCCCATGCGGTGATACCAACAACATGGTTTTGTTACCCGTAGCCTTCTAAGAGAAAAAGCTCCTCCAGAAATGCTCCTCACCATTGGAAGAGCCTGGAGACTATAATGTTAATTGTAGTGTCCAGGCAAGTTTGACAGATACCAGCCAAAGAAAACCCAATAATTCAATAGCATCTAATCTTGATTGTCCCTATAGAAACTGGAATATACCAGCAGATGTAGCTATTTTCTCATTCAGGTTGAATGCAGGAACTCAGGTGATGGAGATTTGTAGGATTCCTTGGGATTAAGTCAGTAAAATACATTACATATATATAAAAACTTCAGCCCTTGACATGAATGTTTAGTAGGAAAATAGCATAGCAGAAAATCTCAGGTAATTGTGAAATTTGAACCTTGTTACCACAGTCTTTGTAGCTGTAAAATTATCCCATCAGGCAAAGATAATTAACTTATTTAATGCAGTGAAAATGATAATATTTCATTATACCTGAATACATGTCTCTTTATTTATACTGACACAAAGTCAGCACAGGTATGTATAGCCTGGCCCTGCAGTCTGGCATATTTTCATTGAGATTCTGTATCTGGTTCCAGAGAGTTCTTTAAGCATTGCTGCTTCCTGGCATTTTCAATGTATTAATAATGCATCTTTTTATTATTATTGCAGGTGTGTTGATACAAAAGCTTGCTGACATAGATCACAGTTAGGTGACAAACTTTATTTTTAAACTTTGCAGTTCAAACCTCTCATAAACTAGCATCCTTGGGAGGCTGAAATCCATTGTTTCTTTATTTTCTTCCACCACTTACAATCTTATATGTTTGACTGCTCTGTTGCCTCTGAATAGCCAGTATTTTTCCTGGCCATATGATTGTTTTCATGCCTGAGGAAGACATATGTGTATTATATGTCTAGAATAGGACTGTAAAAATAAAAACTGTTCCAAATTTTTAAGAGTAAAGCCGGTGACTGATACAATTTTCCCTCTAACTGTTTGAAAATCCCTTTAATGTAGGTTTGAATCTGAGTCAAATTGACCATCAGAAAACACTTCTGTAGCTTAGTTTCAGCTACAGAATGTAAAAAAAATTCTCTGATTTGTCTCTCCAGGTAATAAACAAAAGATCTCTTAATGCTGTGTGTATTAAAACAAGCCCATTGTACACACAGGATACACTTGATATAAGACGGAGCATTCTTAGAGGGCAAAAGATTTAAAATGTAAGATAAACCTAATTGCTTATTTTAGATGGAACTGTATTGGTCTGGAAAAATATTTCGAATTTATCTGTGAATATGTAATTTGAAATTAAATCTTAATTTAGTTGAGGTTAAAGTTAAACTTAAACTCCCTTGCTGACCGGCAATGTTGGCTCAGGTACAGTCTAGCAAGTTCTAAAGCAAAATTTGACTGAGATGTCAGCTGTTTAAGGCAGTCCTTCATGTGGCCGGGGCTGCTGCTAACAGCACAAAAGCACATAAGCACGTTTAAAAATAAAAATATTATCCAACCACACAAATTTGCAATGTGTCAGACATTGCAAGTGCATTTGAAGATGAAGGAGTTGGAACATTAGTGAAGATTTTTTTATCATGGGTGCTAACATGCTGTAGTAATGCCAAGTACATGCTGTGATCTTCATGGAACAGCTGCAATTTCAACAGCTGTAGTGATGTTCTGGTTTGTGTCACTTGGGGATGCTTTGTTTAACTTAGGCTGAAGTTTTGTGCCACAAGGCAAGAAAATTTAGGGAAGAACTACTGATAAGTAATTCTTGACTACTACTGTTGATATTATGAATTTACTGCACTTAGAACATCCCTGCTGTGACTAGCAGAGATACTTTGGTTTATTTCTAATAAATGTGAAACTGCTTGTAGATGTGTAAATGTGTTCATCTGGTTTTCTGGAATTATACTGTCACCAAACAGGCACCAAATCCCAAAATGCGTAAGTCTGTGACTATCAAAGACTCATGGTTGCCTGTAGTTTTCATCTTCTTCCATGATTGCCTCTTACAATAATACTGAGCTTTGGGAGATTTTATCACACACCCAGAGGATTCTAGCTCAAAGCATACTGAGGTAATTTATGTGTATGATGCCAAGTCATAGCATTACATACAAACCACTTTTCAGTTACTCAGTAGAAAAAATAACATTTCCACTATCCAGTGGGGGATAATAATTTTACTCCCTTGCCAGCTGCATGTTATTCATTGACATTATTTTGTCCGGTGGGACATGGAAACAATTCATTTGATTCCAGTCCTTTCTAGAATATTATTTTGTTTAGAGTCACTGAAAGATTTGCTCAAAACTCTTTACAGTTATTAGTTTACCATTAAGAGGTTTGCCTTTAATTGTTAATTCAGAAATGCAGACTATTTTCTCTCATAGGACCCATTTCTTAAAGCCTCTTTTAAAAAGATGGGTAAATTGTGTAATATTATTTCCAAATTTCCCTGCAACATCTGTATTTTCATGTAGTCATCTCAGTCACTGAGCATGTTCTTTGATTTCATAATAAAGCAGGGAACCCGAGCTTAGATGATTTCTCAAAATACCTTTCAGTGGTATTGCAAGTGCCCAAGCCAACTATTTTATTTCTGTTTAAATTTTTCTGGAAAAAGTCCATTGGATGAGGCTCAACACCACTCAATTCCATTTATTTCATGCTTCTAGTGCTCTTACCACTAGAGTTCATTTCATAATACTCAGTTCAGTTTCCCTTCCTGCAACCAAGATTATTGCTTTTTACCCCATCTCTGGAAGACACAGAGAACAGTTTATTCCCTTCTCAGCTTCAGCTTTTTCCCTTTTGAGGAAATTATCCCCTGTAGATTTTGCTTTTCTGGATAAAATAAAGTAAATTTTTTCAGTCTTTTCTCCTTGTCATGTTCTGGACCACTGATTACTACTATCTTCTTGTCAAGAAGAATGACACTCGAAACAAAACACAGCTGAGTGTTTGCCTTGTCCAGAGGTTTACAGACTATGCTCTGAAGTATGTGTCAGTACGTTTATAGTTTTTTACTCAGTGCTTTTGACTGAAATCCAGCCTGTGGTCTGCAATGCCTTCTGGATCTGTTTTAATACCAATCATCACTCATCTACTTCTGTGCATTTGGTTATTCCAAACATTCTTCTGTTCGTCCTCATTATCTTGTTCATTTTCAATGACTCTGGATTGCTGCATTCACTCTGGATTCTGTTTGGATGCTGGTATTCTCACAGCCCTTTCCAGCTTCAAAGATCATTGATGTACCCTACCAGCCAGTTGCTGCCTAAATCCAAATGAGTCAACTTGTTGGCTCTAGCTATGGAGCTGCACACAGGAAGCATACTGCTCATGTGGGTCTGCAAGTGTTTTCAAGCTTGACTTTTGGGACTGCATCTCATTTTGCATCTGTTCATTAAGTACGTAATCCTTGTTCCTTCAAATTCATGCATTTCCACTTCTCATAGTTCCATTTCATTCACTTGCTAAAAGGTTAAACAGCAAACCCAAATTCTGTTCAGATTGTCCACTTGTATACTGCATGATGGATTTGGAAGGGTTATGCCAGACCAAGTTTGAACCCAGATGTTTTCTTCAATGAATATGTAGTTCAAATATGTCACTTTTTTATTTCAGCTTAAGATAAAGATATCTGAAACTTGAAATTACAAGACTGATGTACACAGGAAGATTTGATTCTCTTCTTATGGATAAATTCTGTACTCATTAGGCCTAAAACAAGAGCTGTGGTTAGGTGCTAGAAGTGAACCAAAGGCCGAGTGACCAAATAGTCATGTTGTTTAGTTCAGGTTTCAATATGCACAAATAAAATCCTCTCATGCATACAATTCCACATGGAAGTGGTGTAACAAATAGGTGATGATGTACTACATTTCCTCATCCCTTTGTTTATTTAAAACAGATTTTATTTTTAAGTACTTTGAGTCACATTTTAGTTTCACTTCCATGAGGAAAGCTTCAGCTATATAAGGTCAAGTGGTTTGTTCATTCAGGATGCATCACTTCCTTCTAAGAGCTGACAGGTTAAACACGCTTCCTATGTGCTCTGGACGCATCGGATACTGCTTTGTCCTCTTTATTTGAGGTATTTCTTCTGTGGAGGGATTGAGGGTAAGTAGGAACTTGAGATCATGTTAGTCATGCTTTTAAGGCTTCCAAGAGTATGATCTCTTCACTTGGGCTGATGCCCACCTCTGAGCTGTTTCCAAATTCTTGTTGGACTCCTATTCTGCTCCTTTCTATTGCCAGCAAATACCTGAAATCAATGAACCATATTGACTAAAAGTAGCTTTATGATATCAAATTTTGTCTTGCATGTATGTTTGTACCCAGCAGATATCTAATATCTTCCAAAACCATTCTCTCTCTGGTCATGCTTTTATCATTCTGCAGGAGTGTTTGCCAGCCTCCATGCACAGTTCTCTAGGCTGTTTCTCTCCATCTTCACCAGCACCTCAACCTGGATCAACACCTGCTCAGTCTCAGTAGTATGGAAAGAGAATATTTCCTGTGGATTCTGTTGAACGAAGAGGAAGTTTTGCAAACCTATGCTCTCATCTTTGCCCTTCATTTTTCCAGGCTCTAATAACTAGCCAGGCAGCTGATACTGTAACTGTGGGGCCAAAACCATGCAGAGAACATTGAAAGAGACGATGTAAAATGGCATAACAGCCAGTGCCGAGGTGTATGTATACTGTATGTTTGTCTAAAGATTTTTGTTGGAATAACTTATCCGATATAAACTAAGGAGTAAATAAGATTGCACACCCAAATAGCATCTAAATGCTCTCTGCTTTCAAGATCCTGTCTTTATCTATACCTTGCCTAGTGTTTCCTAGACCTCAAACTGAAGGAACTGCAAGTCTTATTTCTCACACTTTTTCATTCTTGCTTATATTCATAATGTTGGAAGTAAGTTGAAATTTCAATTATATCTCTGCATAGATAAAGCCTAGAGAAGTTGATGAGAAATGTGCTGTTCATTGCAATGAAATTCATATGCAAGGGCCATGAACGTATTTATAGTCTCCACCTGTTGGAAATTCATTGATTTAAGTATTTTGATAAGTATTAAAGTGGAATACTGAAGTAAGAAATTTGTAGTGTGCCAAAAAGACATGTATACTTTTGTCTAAAACTGAATTGCCATTGCTTCCTTTGGGCATGAAGTACTCTCTGCCAGCACTGGTCAAGTGGTCCTGGTAGTTGCTGTCAAGCAGTGAGGAGGTGCTTTTCTTCTCACATTCTCCCTGTCTCTCACATGAGATCTCTAACTCATCCTCCAGAAACCATGTGATTGTAACCAACTGCCTGAACAAGCTTTAATAAGGAGTCCACAACCTTGCCCCAAATCACTCTGCCACATGCAGTGGTTAACTCCGCTAATAAATTTGTTTGCAGATCCCCACCCACAAATTGTATTGCCTAACAGTTTGCCATCCAGCACTGTCAGAAATTATTTTCATGTTTCAGTAGTGCTTGGTGTCCCTGTCCACCATTGGGCTGTCAGGGCATTAGTCACAGTACAGTCACACAGTTGTCAACTCTCGCTCCTGACAGCTCAGAGGCAGGCAGATCTGTGGGAAAGGGGAAGTATTGTCCCACCCCTTTTATAGAAATGGGGCTGAAGTCTAAGGACACGTGACTTAATGACAGCACTGCAAACACTGGAGATGTTACCGAGCTCAGTCTTGAATCTCAAGAACCAGACTCCATCAAGGTTCTTCCTCTCATTCCATCACCAGTGTGCAAGGTTCACGGACCCAGAGTACATGAAGCTACAGCTGTAGTATCCTTTCCACAAGCAGCCATGTGCTTTTTGGAAAAAGAGAAATTAGCTTACGCATATCAAATGCTCCACTAATCACAAAGTTCAAATATTTATGTTTTACTAAGGAAGATTACAGTCAGATTAGAACTTAATAATGACAATTCTCTTTTCAGTCATACCCTTCTATTTTCCCAAGAGGAGAAACAAACACATAAGAAGAAAGAGGTTTTTTAATGATATTTAACATCCATAATACAAACAATAAGTTAAACACAATAAAAATAATTAAATTAAGGTTGAGGTTCCAGCCCTCATACAAATAATTCAAATCTACAAAACAAAGGCAACTTTAAAAATAAACTCAGAATAAGTCTTGGAGAAAACAAAACAAAACAAAAAACCCCACAAAACAACAACAAAAAAAATCACTTCCATATAATATCAGTTAAATGAATGGAAATAAATTTCTGACTTTGGTGCCTGCAGCATTCAACAAATGCTAAGTTCCTTTTATCTTCTCCAGGGTGCATAGGTACATGTAGAGAGGTTGCATAATCAGACTTCCCAGGGGACTCAGACACCTTCACGTGTGACCTGGAAGTCCACCAAGTTTCCAACTCGTCTTCTTGCAGCACAGTTCTTAAATGAAATACATTAAGAGTCTGTAATGCTGACTCAGCTACCACTTTTTTGTTTTTCCCCACTTTCTGATGCCAAGACTGATCACTCTCTCAGTACTGCTCTTAACAGGTTAGGTCTGTGGGACTTGAGACTTAGTATTATTCAGTACAATGAGGGGAGATTTTAGACTCGGGTCATGTATAAAATGAATACTTAAGTAAGTTGAAACTGTATCAACATTTCCAGAGCAAATGCTGGTTTATAAATGAAGTAGACAGCTAACTTGCTATGCATAGTATCGTGCATGGGAATACTCATTTAAATGTTAAATATTTTAGCTTCCCACTGAGTGGTTTCCAGGTAATTCAGAATAGTAAGATAATAGATCAACCATCTCTCTGCCTCCTGCCTCAGGAACACTGATGTGAGTGACTGACCACACAAGCACTCAAAATGAAGGCCTCTTATGACATTCAGGTCTTCACTGTCCTGATGTCAGTATAGGCTGAATTTTGTTCATTTCAGTCCAGCTGAAGAAAAAAGGTCACTTTGGTTCAGGAAGAAAACGGCTCTTGGCAACTACCCCATTCATGCTGGAATCGATCCAGTTAAGGTATTGAGTAACTCTGGTATAAACACCAGGCTTGTTTTCCTTTGCACAGCCATCTCCCCAGCTGACAATCCCATAAACCACCATCCTGCCATTGTGCTCACAGACCATGGGGCCACCGGAATCTCCCTGACAACAGAAAGAGAACACATTATGTCATTTTCTGCAGATGGAGCCTGTGATTATTGTTTTTCTAGAGTTAAGCAAGCTAGTAAGGACCTATGAGCTAAAGCATTATCTTTAAGGACATTGCTTAGATGGAAAAGAAGGTTTGGCATCTGCTGTGAATTGAACAGTCTCTAAAGCTGAGGAGCTCTCTAGTTCTCCCCATCACGATACCAGGAGAATAGTTACCTTGGAAAACAACCCTCCATCCCCATCCCAAGTTTATAAGCACAGATATTAGACTAGTGATAGAAGGTCAAGGACAACATGTCCAATTCTTCATCACAGAATCAGTTGTCTCCCTGTGCATAAGGTAATTTTACACTTGAGGACGTTTGCTCTTTTCAGCAGCTCCTATGGCCACTCTGCCGAATAAGGTAAAGGGAAATAAATCTAGTTTTGAGGAACGTGGAGGAACTCAGTGCCCCCTGTAATTTACCCTTGCCAAGCTATAGTTAATGTGCAAGCTGAGATTGGAACAGTTGCTATATAGCTCTAATGGATGCCTATTAGCTATTGCTTGAATAGATTAAAAAAAAGGCCTTGAGGTAAAAAAGTAGCTAAGATACTGCACTTCTTGCACCTCTAAAGGAAGGCCTGGAGGGGATAAAACCTAACTCTGGGTTCCAACTTTATTCCAGATGTTTGGCCACACTACAGGTCAACTCCACTTGACATAGTAATTTCCAGATACATTAGAGACTCTTGTGAGTAGCAGAATTACAAGATGCTGCCATATAGTAACGTACATGCATTTGAAATTATTTAGAAAATAAACCAAACCAATTCTACCTTGCAGGCATCAATCTGCCATGTGGGATCCCCAGCACAGACCATGTTGTCAGTAACTCTAATATTGTCATAGTATTCATTTTTGCATTTTCTCTGTGATATTAAGTTCACAGTCGCTGACATCAGTCTTTGAGCATAGAAGATGTCATCTGCAAAAAAAAAAAAAAAAAAATTATTTCATTATTTTCACCCTCCAAGACACAAAAAGAAGCAAGAAACCCCCATAACACAATTTCTGCACTTCAATTAGCATAACCATTCCAATTCTCCCTTGAGGTTCTTACCTCCACCCTATGCAGTATTGGTTTGCTTTTACTGTTAATAAGTACGTTTCAAAGGGAAAAAAATATTCAGAATAAAAATATAAAGTTTAGGTTTTAGAGAGAAATAATTTAATAATTTTTGATGGAAACCCTGCACAAATGCAATCCTTTGCTAATCCTCCCAAATGGCTTTATTTTTTTCTCTGCTCCTCATCACACCAGGAATGATAAAAATTCTGTTTTACATCTTGGCTTATTTTGTATGATTGGCGAACAAAAGAACCATCAGATAAGAAATGCTACAGACAACTAGAGAAGATGATAGCAAAGGTCATCTTCAAGAAATGCACATGGAATACATACAATAGAAAGCAATTTTTTTTTAATACTTCACAAGTCATGTTGTAAAAATCACTTTCCCACCAGTGTGGAAGACCAACTTTGGGAAGAGAAGTCATTCACTTACAAAAATCTTGTTTTCCATAGCCAGATATTTCACAGTGGGTATTCTCTTTTAAGTAGAGGTTCTTCTCAGGCAAGCAGACTGTTCTGACATACTTGGATTCTACTGCACACTGTCCAGAAGTCGTCCTTATCCTTATCAAAGCTATAGACCAAGTCAGAAAAGATATAGTTAGATTTGTAAAGCAAGTTTTCCCCCTCAAGTTCTGACAATAGAAGCATTTGGTACAGTTAATGGGAATAGTTGCAATTATATTTAGTGCTGGTTACACATGGCTGCCCTCATTGCTTTTTAGAATGAGTCATTACTAATAACAACAACATTAGTTTCCCAACACTAAAATTGACACATGTTCCTACTTGAACTTGCTTCCTCAAAGGATAGGGGCTGATAGCTCAGGCGAAAAAGTCTTCTGCAAGAGTATCTTTAGATGTTTTAAGACACCAACTTTCTGACTGGCTGTAGAGGGTTGCACACACTATCCTGAACAGCTTACAAAGATATTGGATTTTCTCTATTTTAGCAGCAGCAGCTGGAGGAATCTGGAAGGGGTGATAGAGCTCTAAATGCCAAGTGCGAGAGTGGCAAGTCTGTTCTGTGCAAGTTGCAAAAAACCCTCTCTGAAGTGGTTGCTTTAGGAACAGGCTTGCGAAACCCAGACTTTCATAAAAGTCTGAATTAATCCAGAATAACCATCTAATGAGGTACCTGATATGGCATTCCCATGCCACGTGACGAAACCTACTGTGCATTTTTCATCATTTACTATACATACTGTGATCTCTAAGCACATAATAAAACAGCAGAAATGGAATGCTGCCACCAGTACTTATGGAAAAGCCATGTCTTCCACAGGTGCAGAGCCTGCCTGCCAGGTAATGAATCTGATATGTACCACAACCAAAACTTATACAAGTGCAAAAACTGTCAGCACAGGCCTAGCTTTCAGGCTGTTCCTGTTCCCCTTCTTCCCATCTCTGGTTCTACTTCTTTTAGAAGGTATAAGCCGCAATTATGTGGCCTTCACCTATCCCAGTGTTTTAAAGGCTCATATTAAGATGATACTTACCAATATCATTCTCATTGCCACCTGTGTCATCTGTAAAGTCAGGGTGAGAGATGATCTCATCAACCATGAATACTTGTTCCTTATCATCAGTAACATTCAGTATGGACTTTCCAAGGAAGACTTTGTAGACAGATTTGTTTATTAATCTTCTTGACCTGAGTGAGAGTAGAGAGACTGATGAAAACTAGTGATTTCTGAGAGTAAGGTCAACAACTGAGATCCAGTCCCAGCTCTGTTTCATATTTATTTTGATGTTGATAAGAAAAAGTAAAATTTAGTCAGCTTTGAAAGTTGATCCAATATTCTGAAGGAATGCATCCATATGAAGGGATTAAGACAGATATTCAGACATTTTGAAACACGCTTAACTGGTTGCTACTAATGCAAGGCGTTGGTGTTAAGAATCCTCTGCAGGATGCCTAAAGGATCAGCTTTCCATAGAAAAGTCTACAAAAAACACCCACAGATGTATTACACAGCTCATCACCATCAGTACAATTACAAAGCCTGGGGAACGGCTAAGGCAAAAATTAAATCCTGTTTAATTTCGTTTAAAAACTAAATTGTTTAAATTGCATCCCACCCAACCATCCACATCTTGCTAGTTCATTCTGCTAGATGTGGGCTCCCAGAGGCTTAACATTGGTTTTGCTGCTCTTGTTTTGTTCAATCAAAGGAAAACTCTTACTGTGGTGCATTCCAAAGGGCTGCTCAGTAAGCACTGCACCAAGCAACACTTGAAGAAAGTTGCAAATAAGAAGCCCATGGAACTGGAAACTTACGGAGTGTAGAAACAGTGCGCTGCTGTGAGCACCCAGCAAGGGTCGATGAGGCTGCCACCGCACAGGAAGTGGTCCATGCCCCTTATGGTTTGGAAGATGCCAGCTATCCAAGGCTGAGACTCAACCTCTGCCTGCTTTCCACCAACAATCTTGAAATTCTTGCTGAAACTCCTTTGACCACACGTAGGCCCTGTGAAAAGAAGACTTTTGTTCAGATGTTCTTACAAATGAACTCCAACCTTGTGCTATTAAGAATAAAATTAAACAAACAAAACACCAATTGTGTTGAAACTAATATTACTTACCACACTTCTCTATGTTGCAAGGTGTTTCTTGAATGGCATATCCCCTTTTGGTGTAACACCAGGGCCTGCTCCTTCCATTTGGGTTTCTAAAAGATAGAGTGTTCTTTTCATAAAGACAGTTTTAAAAAGTCATAGTATCTTAAAATTCCAGGTGTTCTGAAAAAATGCAAAATATTTGTTGCAAGATACACCAGGAAGAAAAATGCTTTGGAAAGTCACATTTCAAATATTTTTAGTCAATAATTCAACTCTAACGTTATTTTTTAAAAACATGTTTCTCACTGAAGCACCTCTGGGGCTGTGATAATAGAAGTTATCACAGGAAGAATAATGGTTTTCTTACCTGCAGTAGCTGTGTTTGCCCAGCCCAAGCTGCAAAGCATTCTCTGAGTAAGCATGGTAACGATCCCTCCTGATTAGTGACGGCAAGTTCCATGGCAGACATTTGTCTCCTGTTGCCATCCCTCTGTAGTTCTCTCCATTTTCAGTATAGCATGTGCTGTCAGTGTCTGAAAAAATAAATATTTTATTAACAGCATGTTCATGTTTATAATTGTTCTGTGACAGACATGGACAAATCCTTCCTATGAGGAAAAAAGTTCTTGCATAAGCCTCAAAAACAGATGCAAAAATCAGACTGACTAGATATTGTTATTAAATTAGCTCTGTATGGATTTTGAGCATCAGTTACCTTACACTTTAAAGCATGCATATTAATTTTTTAACAGTTTAAGTGACCTTCACAGTCTGATAAGTTCTTCTGCTTCTGAACACTCAGAGACTAGTTCATTTTTTCCACCCCAAACTAAAAGTAAGGCTGAGGTAAGTAACCTTAGTGAGGAGGCAGGGACAAGAAAAATTAGAGATCATGACTTTGCACCAACTCCCTTCTCCTCATTTAGTCTGTTAGCATAAACTGCTAAAGACTATCCTGTCTTGTTTCTGGGTAATACTGTCACTGGGCATTTTGTATTAATTCTTTGACTATCTTTTATACCTTTTCAATCAATTTAGTTAGCATTAAGGAAGACAGATACTCTACCTATCTCACAGTGAATCCCAGTGTATCCATCTGGACATATGCAACGACCAATTCCACTAAAGAGGTAATAGGTAACACATGTTCCTCCATTCAAACAAAGGCAGTCTGTAAATAAAAGACATCACTGATTATAGGCAAAACATTTGAATGCGAAGGTGAAATGTAATTGAAAATTATGTTTTAGATATTTCAGTATCATTAAGGGTCATTCTTCTTGTATGAAGATATAAGTACAGGATAATAAGTTCTTTTTAGCTTCAAATAGAACAGGCAGATGCTTACCCTTGTACTCTGATCTGCGTTTGTATAGCTTGTAGTACTTCCAGCTATAAATCTACAGGAAAAGAAAAAAAAAGGATTTTTAAGGAGGCAGTTCCTTTTATGTGGTTTGATTATCTTTTCCCTATTCTGTTCCCTACTGCATACCTTCAACAGTTTAGGTTTGTGCATGTAGCTACCTGCTGTACCTGCTCTGTGGAATCTGGATATGAATGACAAGTGGAGCTCTAATTAAGCAAAGCAGAATGGGGAAGGCAAACAAATCCCATGTCATAAAAAAAAAAAAAAAAACCACCAAAAAAACCCAAGCTCAGAAAAGCCCCACTGAGCTGTGCCACCGCATCAGGTCAACATTATAATTATTTATGCTCTAAGAACCTAAGCAGCTCTTAATGGTCACTGTCCCTAAAACAGGGAAGGAAACCTCACCCTCTCCACCAAGCAGTGCAGCAAAGATGCAACATTCATCAATTACCCTAGTCATTTTGGTGACCTTGGTGCTTCACATTTGTACCATAGAATAAAAGCCAGAAAATTTATTCAACAATGGATTCTTGTTCTGTCCTTCATAGTATTCCCTCTGCTTTGCAGGCTGGGTATGCCTTTCTCTACGAAATAAGATTAGGGTTTTGATATACTTAAAACTTACAGACTCTAGTCCTGTGACAAGTGTGCCCAAGGTTACTGTGAGGAAGATGAGTAACTTCATGTTGTTAGTTAACTTCTCCCTTTGTTCTTCTTCTATCTGTATTATTTGATTCTGAAAATAAAAGAGGAATTTAGTGTCATGCTGTAGCTTGCAGTGTCAGCTTTCTTGCTTCTATCATCTTCAGTTGGTGTTAGAATAAATTACAACACAACTGATGAAGAATTAAGCATTTACTTGCAGTGGAATATCTACTTATTATTTTCATATATTAAATTAGAAGTTATACTTTGAAGCTTTTTTTTTGTACAGGCAGCAATACAACCAGATTTCTTTTAAGAGCATAAATTAAGGAGGAAAAGAGAAACTGGAAAAATCCATATTCTATTTTTGCAGTACTAAAAGTTGGAAATTGGCAGATGCATTTAGCTGCTGTCCAACTGCTTGTACGCATTTAACTGACCATTGGTACCTTCAATGAAAGCACTGAGCATGCAACTTCAGGATATGAAAGAAAAAGCTCCTTTTTTCAGTACCTCTGTAGTTATCAGCTGCATCTTGTTGCAGCTGAGCATTTAGGTAAGCCTGGCCACCTGACTGAGTGCCTCGGACCACTGCCAATTCTTGAAAATCTGCTGGTGCTGTTGCCTCACTTATTTACAATATTATTACTTACATGCAGCTGGATCTTGTAGCCAAGCATACATAGCAGTCTTACCAATGGTAAATAATTATCTCGTAACGACAGTGGCAGGTACAATAAAGTCCTATATGTCTTTTTTTTAATTGCAATACAAGTCATTAAGAGTATTTTTAAAAAGCATTCTCACTTTTAGAAAACTGTAAAACCTGATTTTTAAAAGATTTGGTGGGAATCACAGTTGTATTTACATAAGCAAAAAAAAGCAATGCAGTAGAAGAGGATGTACAGAACCGAGCTGGTGCTGAAGACCTGCTCCACACTGTACTTGCTTCAGGTTTCTACACTGGACTAATTCCAGTTTGGTCCTGCAGACTGAATGCCTACTGATACGTGGATTGCGCCTTCTGGTTTGACTTTATTTGGAAGAAATGGAGTGCAAGTACTCTATAGCTCCTTACTGAGCACTCCTAACACACATTAAATTCACACACTCAGCGGTGTGAACCAAAACACGGGGTATAGAGAAGATCACTAGATTCACTTGGAAAACAGACATTATACAAATGAAAATACTAATGCAGATGCAACCTTTGCTTGTAAGCAGGTGTCATAATACAAGAAAGCGAATCATGTCCCAGCTACTTGGCTGTGCATGCTATTCAGATTCAGATGAGATTTCAGCAGCTATACTTCCCTTAAATATTTTTATGACAATTATTTTTAGCATTTTGGCAGCAATGCAATTAATCCATTCTTTGTTACCATAATTAGTTTCTCAGGCCCAGCCTCCGCACCACAAACAGCAGTACTGCTGATTCCTTTAAAAATTCTGACATACTGTGGCAACTAGACCCGACCTTCCCCGCTGCTGCGATACTGCATCACAGCAGCTTTAAAAAAAAAAAAAAAAAAAAAAAAAAAAAAAAAAAAAAAAAAAAAAAAAAAAAAAAAAAATTCAGTGCAATTTTAAGAGCCATCGCTTCATCCCGATCGATTCACAGGCGGCACGGGTGCCCTTAGCTGCCGACTGGGCTCGGAAGGCACGGCACTTACCGGCGGTGAGGCGCTGCCGGGGCGGCGGAGCTGCGGCGGCTGCCGGGGCGCAGCGCGGCCCGGGCTCTATAAAGGCTGAGCCGGGGCGGGGCCGCTGCCGCCCTGAGGCGGCTCCGCGCCGCCCCTCGGCCCCGCCGCGCTGCGAGCGGAGCTGCCCGGCAGGAAGGGGGAAATGTGTTATACTGCTTCTTAGTTTCGGGGAACGGGGTTAGCGTCAGGGCGAGCAAACGGCTTTGTGCGGGCTACGACTTCTGGAAGGGGCTCCTCGGCTTCCCCGCCGCACTCAGCAATTCCTTAGGGACAGTTATAAAGAAACAAAAGAGAAATATGAGGGAGAGCTATGAAAGGAATGACTAGAAGCATGCCTGGAGACATGACTGAATGATAGCAATGATAACATGTATGCATACATGCGCTAGCAATAAACATAGAATGACTATGAAGCGTGCCTGGAGATACAGCAAATAGGGTGTATTTTATTCATATGGTGCCACCCATAATGAGAGAAGCACAAGTGATCTTTTAATTAACATAGGATTAAATTCTTTCAGGTGTGTGTTAAACACAGCCCGCTGGGAGGGAGTATTGGGTCAGAATGTGCTCTTAAAGCGCTGGATGTGTTTTTAGAGAGCTGTCTTCAGCTCAAACGCAGGACATTGGGACGAGTTGTTCTTACGCCAGCTGGAATCTCTTAGGACATGGAGCTTACAGCAGGTGCTAAACTCATCTCTTCCAAATTACTTATGCTCCCTTGGCCCTGAGCAATCTTCTGCTCGTGAGAAGGTAGTCGTGGTTTTCTTATAGTTTCTGTCTCCCAAAGAAGTATTCAAAGCAGCCCATGTGATGAGATGAGGATGGAGATTTGAAGTGACAGATGCCTAAGAACGCAGACCCAGCACAACAGATAGTCTTTCCTGGCCCAGTAAATGTGATTTTGTTCACGTTATGCTGCGATGTTATAGCAATGCAGTGAATAACAGCAAACCAGTACCTAATATTTGTGTGTGTATTCACAGGGTTTAGCTTCAGGTAGTGCAGGTGACTAAGGTGAGGTAGGTCTCCACAGGCTGTGTAGCTGATGAAGGGCAATTTCTTTAGAGGTCAGGTCAGAAAAGGAGTTCACCTGAAATTCCCTCAAGAGAAATGCTTTCATAGCTTGACAATTCAGAGCTTAAGGAGACTACCTTTCTATGTTTGCCATGTAGCAGCTGGTGTGAGTATGGCTCAGCTTTCTTCTTCCCTCCCCATTTTCTATCTGTGTCAAGTCTGCAATATAACCATACCTTTATTTAGGCACTGTCTGCTTACATTCTCTATTCCTTTCTGTTCAGATCTTCAGGCTCACATCAGAACAGATCTCATGTTTGCAGAAAGCACATTGAGTTCACTCCACTGAATGGCAGGAACTGAGTCAAGAGAAACGGCTCAAGCTGGAAGTCCATAAGTGAACGCAGGTAAGGAATAAGCCCTTCTGAATTTCAGGAGAGAAATTTGTCTCACATTCTGTGGTGACTTAATATACCAACATCACAAGTAATTAGATCCTCTAAGAAACAGGGCAGAAAGTAGCAGGGTAGAATCCCCATGGCACTCTCTTTATTTCAGAGGACTGGCTATCAGCTAAACTTATCCTAAGGAATCAATTCTGCAGAGGGGGGAATAATCCAGATTTTAAAAGCAGTCTGGAACATTTACTTAATTAATTTTAATACACCAACCTTATACATAATAAATGAAGAAATAGGTCATGGTTTGATTCAGCAGGGAGAGCAGGGAAGTGCCTAGATGCAGGAAGAAGAAGGCTCCTCAGGCCTGGACAGCACCTGTCCTTCTTCCTCCATGCTCCCAAGGAAGAGTTTCTAGGCCTTCCTCAAACCCTCCTGGAAAAAAATCCCTAGAGCAACTCTTTGAGGAAACCATAGAGTTTCCTCTTTGATATTTTTGTTTCCTGAGAAGTGGGATCAGTTATCCTCTCCCTGAACCTTTGACCAAGCTGTGCAGATTCATGTTCCTCATTTTCTCCCTAGAACCTGCAGGTTCATACTTGTTTTCCAGATCCAAGAACCAAAAACTTTTGTTGTGCTCACTCTGACACAAGATACAGCAAGATTCAAATCTCCCTTTTTCTACCATTTGTCATATACTCAGGTTTTACTGAGGTACTGCACTTCTTAAGTACATCTAGAAGGCCCCCAGGAGAAGTGACTTGGGCTGTGGTGTCACACTGTTTCAGTCAGACTGGTGACAGCTATGGATCAGAACTTCTGATATGTTTGCAGTGCTGCTTTAAAGCTATCAAATTCCTTTGGTCTAAATATTTGTACTACCTAGATAAGTAAATGAGTTATAGTTGACACTGAATGGACTGAACTGAAAATGTGGTTTAGTAAAAAAGTATCCAAGCCAGCTGCAAATAAGTTTGTTTTGGTGTTCCGAGTAACCTCCCAGCTGCATTGTCTCTATGAGCACTAAATGGCTGTTAGGAAAGCAGAAATGCATGAGATAATTTCCAGTATCTAGATTCACTGAGCTGGCTGATGACTGGCACAAGAGGTGAAATGGCGTTTCAGGTAACATAAATCCTTGGAACCTTGTTATGTGCCCTGCCTTAAGGCAGAGACCTTGGAAAATCTGTAGCATGGCACTTCTGCCATGTCTTCCATCTGACCTCAAAGCTGGACCTGCCAGCACAGATGGGAAATGCACATGCTCAGGGAGTGGCAGGGATGAAACAGGACCGGTTCTGCTACCAAGGGACTTTTGGTAGCTTCAGGGTCAGCATTTGCTCTCTACTGCATGTCTCAAGAGTTTAGAAGGGCCTGGTTACAGGCTGTGTCTTCTCCCTAGGATAAGATTGAGATAGGACAGAGGAAAAGCAGGTCTTTATAACTCAAAAGCAAAGTTTTTTTGGGAAGAACAGTGAATAAAGTTAAATGCCTACTGCAAAGACTCTCAGTGGAAGTGGAACTTACTTGCCCAATAGATACTGATGATGAGAAGTCATGAGGCTTAAGAGAGAAAGACTAGTACAGACTCATGAACAAGTTTTGTATTTTGAGAGCCACATAGTGCTTTCCACAGTTTATTTCCTTTCCTTTTACATGTCTATGGTTTCATCACTTTGGTCTCTTACCAAAATTTGGCAGAGGTGTAGGCAGGATGGAAGGAGGAAAGACTTCTGAAGAAAAGGAGGTGGTAAGGTAAGCGCTAGAGTGAGCCTGTAGAAGGCACTTTGCCTACTTAGTAGGAGTACAGCATCTACATGAGAAAATACAACTCACAAAACCTCACTCATTTTTGTAGTCAGGGCTGTTAATAATAGGGCTTTATATATTTCTCTTGGTTGCACCTGGATTATATCAGAGAGAAAAGAAAATTTATACACCTTTTTTGAGCTCCTAATGTGATTTGAGTCTGCAGTCGTATAGCACTTCTCTAAAATATAAGTCAGATGCAGTGGATCTAACCCTGAAGAGCAAGTAGTATCAGACTCAGAGCCAGGCAGTTCTTGGGTTACTGTGATTTTGTGTTTTCAGTTCCAAATAAAAATCTTGCTGATTCTTTTAATTTATTGTTGAAGTAACTTGAATGTTTCAGACTAATCAGCCAGTCTGACTTAGCGAATTTAGGAAAGATAACATTCCATTCCAGCTAGATGAGAACACTGACCCTCAGAGAAATACAGGGGTTTTATCTCATGATGGTGCACTGAAAGAGATTGTGAGGTTTGCATTGTTCTGCAGAAGTTGCTGGGCTGGAGGTGTTATTGGTTACAGTGTTCATTGTCACAGCTGATGATAGAATATTAAAACTCAAGAGAAATACCATCTACCATACATTGACTCTGGTGGTCCACCAGAAGCTAGAACTCCCAGGGAGTTAAATAACTCTAGAAATATTAGTAGCAAGAACTGCTACAGAAGTGCTGTTCTACAAGGAAAATTAAAGCCTGAGGCTTTATATTGCCTGAAATCTGGTGGTCATGTGGTGCACATTCTGGTTTATACCCAGTATAAGTAACATCAGAATTAGTCTTTTGACTAGTAAAATGTGTGGTTTGCAAACGTGAATTTCAAGTCCTCTCTACTCATGGTACGTTATGAATGAAGAATTTTAAATTTGCATATGAGCAGTTATATGTGCTTAAACATCTGTCATCTCAAATGCAAGAGAAGGGTTAAACCATACATTGAGTATTTGCTTAGTGATTAAAAATACAAAAGCTAAGAAAACACCTAGAAGTCATGCTAAAAGATTGACGTGACTTGTCATCTCTATAATGATAATAGCTTTTTGTTGTCAGTTTTGTTAAAGAAATTAGTTTGTCGTTGAATTAAGTATCCCCAGCTGTGGGTATAAAATTTAAAGAACATAGCTATATTTACCATTGCTTTGTGTATTGGAATGTAGCTTCAAACTGTATTTGGTTATAGTTAATTTGGGATTAGTGTAGAAAGGATTTTAAGTCAGTCACAAAGTGTGTTACAAGTTTAAGGGAAATTTTCCAGTATAAAGTTGATTTAGATTATTTTGTCTTCATCTTGAAAAACATGGGTACTTTTACAGTAAAACATTTTGTATTTTCTCTCTGATGTTATCCAAGTTAAATTTTTTAATCAGTTTACTTCTAGCTCTTGAGATAATAACTGGCATTACTGAAAGAAACATAAGATTTTGAAATGTAAACAAATAGATTTCAAATGATACAATATTATCACTATTCATGAAGTTAAAAATATAAAGGTCACTCTTTAATCTTATTTTCTCAAAGTACTGTTTGTATGAGTCCCAGGAATTTCCAGAGTAGATGATTCTAAGTTGAATGTGATTCATAAAAATTCTTGTTCTTTAATGACTGTTGATTACTTGTCAGTTGCTTGTGGTTGAAATCTGAAGCAAATGATGATCTCACTTCCTTTAGGTACAATTCAGCTACTCAGGTTTATTTAATTTTTTCTCCTTTTTCCTTGCTGCCTACTGCGTTTCCTCTTATCTGTGTTATCTGTGTGCACAGAAGTAGCAGAGCATTCTCATTTGAGGGCCACTCTCAGATGCCTGTGGGCACTGCTTGTGTCACTGCAGGCAGCGGGAGTAGCCAGGCATTATCTCTGAGCTAAGCCAGTGTCACCTTGAGCGCCTGTGAAATCCCCGGGCACCGGGCCTCTTCCATTCATGCGTGGAGAGCAGCTGCCGCACGAGTGTTCCTGGTTTTGTATACAATGATTTGTTGTTTCAGTGAGCTGTCCGGATACGGATATTTTTCAGAACAGCAATGATCACATCTGAGGGTTTCTTCATCAGCTTGATGTGCACCTGCTTTTAAACTATGCTTTGCATCTCATTTAGCATTCATGAAAATTCACTGATTATGAAAATCAGCAATCTCTTTGACATTTGATCAAATTGCTCATTTGAGGCAGCTAATACCTAAAATTTAAAGATTAGTTGAGCTCCAGATCCAGATCATAAGTACTTGAAAATTATGTTTGTGTTTAGGCCTGTCTTTAGTTGAAATCAAAGTGCTGATAACACTGAGGGAAACGCAAAAAGATTTCTGAGTCTGAAAGCAGATGGCAGAAAATAAATAACAAGGGTTTTTAGGGATTCAGTTGTGCTTCGTTTGATGATCTTAAATCCTGGAGCAGAATATTTTGCAAAGGAATCCTTTTTCTACCCTACCATTTACTGGTCTGGAATAGCACATTGAAATCCAACATTGGAAATTTACAGAAACAGCTAACTTTGGACTATTATTTCTGCAGTGCATCAGTCAATCAGATGCACGTTCCACAGGGAACCCAACAAACTGAAAGCATGCCAGTTGGCATATTTCTAGAGGAAAAAAGATTTGTTAAAATCTTGGAAGACAGCAAATTCTGGCAATTGACCTCTGCAAGCTGTGTCCCGGTGATGGTGTATCCAAGGAAGCAGCATACCCTACACCCCCTGTGCAATACAGCCCAGGTGAGAAAACTGGTGCTGTTCATCTCTGTGAAAGCTGCCTGGGAAGGTCATTTAGGATTCCACTCCCTCTAAAGCATTAATTATCTAAATAAATACAAGATACAGGAAAAATAACTCTTAAATCTTGACACTAATGACATTAGTAATAGACTGTTGTGAAGAAGCTCTGAACAGAAAAAGGCAGCTCCATGAATTTATAGTTGAAGGAAAACATTACTAAATGCCGAAAAATTGTAAAGAGCTCATAATGGTAAAGAGTCCAGTGTGTCAGGCAGTCTCATTAAACTTGCAAGTGAACAGCTGTTGAACAATTCAGAGGATAAAGTGTTTTAAGGAGAAAAAAAGTTACTTCCTGGGTGCTGTTGAATAACTGCATTCTTCCTGCATAAGCTCATAAAGAAACTGTGCTGAGAAGAAAGAAGAAGCAGAATTAACTTGGGTACTTTTGGGTGATAATAATGTGTATATCGAGTGCTCTAATAATAGTACTTTTCTTCCCCCCACCACCACTCCTTTGGATGTTTTGGCTGCATTCTTCCTTTTTTTTTTTTTAGTTTGCTTCCTGTAAATTATTTCTAGTATGGACACTGTGCTATTTCCCCTAATCTCTGTTTGCTGATAATTGTTTCAAGTTTATAGGCTTCAACTAAATATATCTCTAAAGAAAGCTGTGCTTGTTCCCCTTATCCTGTCTATAGCAGTTGCAGATTTTATGGACAAACGAGGTGGAAAATAAAAGAAGAAAAAAAACAACAAACACCCACAAAGCAAAAGGGAGATTGCAGAGCCTTCTCACGTATCATAAGCTCAACAGAAAAACAAAACTTAAAAAAAAAATGTTTTGTTTGCAAAATAGGCCTTTTTTCTTCTTCATGCAAAGTCTTCCAGAGGGAGGTTCTGGCATAGAGTGACCTATCATCAGTACCAGCAGGAATATTCCTGCCAGAAAACAGAAATACTTACTTTCTGTCTCTCCCCTCTGTCTCCATGGCTTTTTCTTGGCCGTACTCACTATTTATGCCATTCTGTGATTTTGGTTAGAATGGTTGGAAATTATAGTGTTTTCTTTCTTCGGAAACATAAGTGTGTTTCTTACCAAAATATCTCAATTTGAGATACAACAAAATCTCTGTCATGTGGAGCTTTTGGAGTATGTCTTCCCATTGTTCCCCAAGAGGTGCCAGGAGTATGCTCACTTCTTTCTGTGGACCAATCAGTGAGGGAGACCATCACTGACAGGGGAGATGAAGGCAAGGTGGAGAGGAGACTGTGCTAATAAATCTGTGAGGTTCAGAATCTTGGGCTGCAAGCTGGTACTCTTGTAGCCATGATCAGAAAGGTAGGGAGGTGTTTGAATCCTAGAAACTTAGAATTTGGGGTTTTGGTGTATAGTGATACATGTGAGTCAAGATGGAGGATTTGGGGTGTTGTCTAAGTCCTTCTTCTTCACCTCCTTCTTCCTTCTTGTTTTTGGGTTTGGGTGGTTTTCTGTAACTGGGTGAAAAAGATCCGCATTGCAGGTCTTGGATGGTCATTATTGGCTCAAAAGTATAAATAATATAGGTGTCATCTTGTTATTGGGGGACTATCACTTAAATAACCTTGGAAAGAGTTAGAAGTGCTCCATTTTACCTTCATTTTCTAAGAGCTCACTGTGTGTGAGCCTGTAAATACTGTATATGGATAAGATAAAATGAGCATTCCAAGTCTGAACTCGAGCTTGGTGTTTCCCAAGTATTATTCATCCTGACATTGGCAGAGAAGAAAAGAAGCCAAAACCTTTACAGGGAGGGAAGTGGGGAGATGGGGAAAGAGACAGTGTTAAATGTCACTTGCAGGGAGAAGAACAAGAAAAAAGTGTTATTGTCAGAAATGGAAGAACATGCTGCTGCAAAAGGTTGAAAGATACTTATCCATAGACGTAATATCAGAAAGATTGCTATGTGGACAATGTAGGTTGGTCACATGAGTTATTCAGAAGGACTCAGCATCCAAAGGATGAGTGTGAGAACATAGGCCTAGAGGGCATAGGTCATGAGGTGCTCTGAGAGCAAAAACAAATTAGGTGTAGTTGACTCAGTGAAGAACAGGCATAAGATACAGGATGACTTGATCGAAGAGAATTCCACAAGAGATGTCTTTGCAGGAGCTTGTCTGAGTGCAGACAAAAGCAGAATTGCAATTTTCAAGGCTTCTGTCAGGCAGAAAAGTTGTACTGCTTTCAATGACAGCCAAAGAGAGTGGAAGATGGTTGTTTTGGACCCAAAAGGACTAAGAGATGGAGGTCTGCTATAACTGAGTTAGATCTTATGAAAGGTCTTATGAAAAGGTAATACCAGAAAGATGTTTGAATTACAGAAAGTTTACAGTAGAGATGTAACATCACCTACATAGACATGGCAGATTAATTTGTGTTTGCAAGTGAAAAAAGGGAAATCAGAAGAGAGCCATTTCAAAGTAAAAAATGTCATGTTAGAAGAGTATGAGGAAATTCAGTGAAGAAGAGAGTTGTGGAATGTGGCCAGTGATGTTTAAGGGAAAAGCCCAGAAAAACAAGGACAGAACTCGGCCTCTGAGCAGTTCTGTGAGAATAGTTTGGATTCCATGCAAAGGACAGAAGAGGAGGAAGCCTAAACTGGAGTCGGTGAAGAAACTCCACTGTTAAGTTTGTATTTGGTAAGCTTTAAGGAGATCACCATGTGAAGGAGTTGCAAGTATACAGTGGGATTTTGTTAAGGTAAGACTTAGTGTAGGAAAGAACTGGATTTTCTGCCCAGAAAAACAAGGACAGAACTCGGCCTCTGAGCAGTTCTGTAAGAATAGTTTGGATTCCATGCAAAGGACAGAAGAGGAGGAAGCCTAAACTGGAGTTGGTGAAGAAACTCCACTGTTAAGTTTGTATTTGGTAAGCTTTAAGGAGATCACCATGTGAAGGAGTTGCAAGTATACAGTAGGATTTTGTTAAGGTAAGACTTAGTGTAGGAAAGAACTGGATTTTCCCTGGCACTTGGTGATGAACATTCATACTGCCATCCAATAGGAAAGCTTTTGTAGCCCATATGAATTCCCCTGAGATAAATGGAAATTTCTAACATAGTCTGTGTAATACAATTCATTCTATGGAACTACTTCTATGAATAAGCATTACTCAGTGGGTGTAAGGAACATCAGGACAAATCCTGTATTATGCTGTACTGAATATTACTTAAAATCACCTTGTGCTGCACAATATTATTTAAAAGAAAAATAGCTCAGGTAGATGCTCTTTTTCTGTTCATTTCAATGGAAGAGGTCCACTACGTACAATACGTACTAAACCAGAGACAGGAACTCTCTTATGAAACACGTGCTTATAAGCTCAATTGCTCCATAGCATCTTTGTACTACTCTAACAGGGGTCAGCATTTGGCCTGTAATAACTCACTAGTGTTTTCTTGTATCCACCAAATTATAGAAAAGGCCCACTGTAGAACATATGTTCCAATGGAACAGCTTTTCCTGAAAGCTGTCTGGTTATTCAATTGTCTCTTGGGCCTCACATCTGTTTCTCTCTCTGCAGGGTCTCATCAGAAAAAGGTGGAGATTGACTCCTGCCCTAGACCACAGTTTTCACAAAATCTAGAAATTCCTGCCTCGGACTGACAAGAGCCTGGAATCCAAATCTTTCAGGGTAACTGACAAAAGTGAGTGCTGCTACTGCTGGCTCTTTTGTCAAGCTCCTGCTCTTAGAAGGCAACTTCATATGTCTCGAGAAGCAAGGGTGTTTCTAGTGCAGGCACTGAATGCAGTGGTTCTACAAATATACCAAAGGACCTGTTTAATGTTTTTAGAGGGTGCTCTCATGGGACATAAGGACATCAAATACTTACTCTAGCCATTCTGAACCAGGTCAAGCAACTTTTTTTTTTTTTTTTTTTTTTTTAATGTTTCCATGCCTAAGTTTTATACATACAAAAATGAAACTGGTACGAGTAATAATTTTCAAGCCAAATTCCAGTAAAGGCAATGTAGGCTACTAGGTCACTTGCTTCAAATAGTTTTAGGTGATTAATTGCTATTCCTCTGCTTTTCATTCTTCCCCTTGTGTGATTCATAATGAAAAAGGGATTTATCTTGTCTTTCACAGTGTGGTGATATATTAGTAGGTGATTCCACACTAGTATTCAGTGCCAGGCAGAGGTGTTTCCTTTGATCCCCAAAGCATGTCACCACATTAACTTGAGATCATTCCTCAGAGTGAGATTTGTTCAACTCACAGTGCTGCCCAAAGCTGTTTCACAGCTCTCAGTTCTGGAGCAAGATAATTTGGCACACTTGGACCTCTGTGCTTCTGTGCATTGACATCTATAGGCATGTAGGACATTTTCTCTCTAGCTGCTGAGACTGATTCCTAAAAAAAAAAAAACAAAAAAACAAAGAGAAAATACAAAAGAGGAAAGACAAAATCATTTAAGGAACATAAGAAAACCACAGTCAGAGCATGTGACATTCAGGCCTGTGCAGGCATACAAGTACTAAAAATTGAAACAATTTGTCTAAGTAACTTCAGACTATGAAGTTAGACAATGGCTTACTTTACCTTTAGTATCTTGAAAAAACCCTATTAAACTATTAGAGTATAAGTATAAACTCTACTACGTATGTATGTAGTATTGACAATTTGAAAGACAAGAGAAACAGTATAAGCTATGTATTGGTTGTTAACAAATGACATGGACATTTTACAGCAATTTCATGAAGTGAAAATAAGAGTAGATACCTCAACACCTGGTGCAACTCATTTACGAGATGATTTCTTCAAATGTTAACTGGACCAATGCTATTAGAGCCAGCAGAGTCCAGGAGCTGTGACTCATCAAGAGTGCTGAGAAATCTTTAATTTGACAGGAGTTCTCTGAATCCTGGCACGAAAATCACCTTCTGAAACAATGGTTACTTATTTTAAATAAGTCTTTCTAGGAAAAGAAGGAGGCAAAAAGCTGAGCAGCTGGAAGTTATCATGTTTTCTTTGTAGCTCTTGATTTAAAAAGTATTTATAAGCACTGCTTTTAAACAGGTGATTAACAACAGGAGTGTGTCCTTATCTGGTACTCTGTTTCAAAGCCTTGGATTGCAGATCTTATGAGTGACTGAAGGAAACAGTGAACTCCTGAGTTCTTGTAAATATGACTGTCATCTCATCTCTACTGAAGCCTGAATTTCACAGCAGGGCAATTATTTACTGCACAGTGTTAGATTGTGGCTATAGGAAATTCCACAGTAAATACTTAGAAGATGCAGTTTTAGATTTATAGGAATGTTGGGAATGCCGTGCTCTATTTGGGCTGCCTGTATAAGCTAAATTTATATGAAATGCAAAGGATTTGGTTCAACTCTTAGTGCCTGGCACAGATGCAGCCCACCTTAGGTCAACTGAGAATTTCTGATTCGAATTTTTGAGTTTGCCAGTGGTTCTTCATTTCATCATTCGGGTATGGAATAGGGTGTCAGTGCCATTACTCTACTGGCAAAAATAATGTCCTAACTCCTTGAGCACTGAATCTCAGAGAAATTTGAATGTTTTAGTAATTCATGGTTAGACTTATACAATTGTCTTCTTATTCCGCTACTCTCCTTTCTGAGAAGCTTCTTCAGAAATCTAGTAGCTAATTGAGGCTCAGGACTAGTAATATCTTTCAGAAGGAAATGTGTCTTACTGCCAATTAAAGAAAATGTGAAATCAAGAAGTAGATGTCTACTTTGGCAGACATGCAAGTAGTCGGATATATTTTAAATAATCTCTCAAAGGCGAACTTGAGAAATCTAAACAGAAGTATCTATTGCTTACTTAATCAGCCTGATTTCATACATGTTCCTAGCACTTGACAAACATCTAAACACAACTTTCCAGAACCTGTGCTAATGGAAATCTTAGCAGGAGAGTCACAAAACTGTAGGAGAGTGTCTAGGCTTGGCAGGGTTGCAGAAACAGCTCGGCTGTCCCATGTACAGCCAAGGTGGTTTGGACTGGCATTCAGGCATGACCTCATGATAAACTCACTGATCCTCACTTGGAATTAATCATTTGGCTATTTGCAACCAGCAATCTACCACCAAGAGGAAGAGACTGCTCTTATCTTCTTATCATAAGGGCAAGTACATTTATCAGCACTGTTGACCAGTGTTGACCAGATGTCAGAGACATCGCAAAGAATTTATGAGCTGATTTCTGTAATTTCTGATAATAGTACCGTGTAAAATTTCCCCATTAGTAATTTATTTGTTTTGAAGATTTATAGTATTACAGTGACCTAAGAGTTGCTTGTTTTGGTTTCGTCCCTTTCTAGAAGTGTTGTTCAGCCAAAGATATGGAACTCTAACTCTCAGAAAGTTTGAGCTATCATGACTTACTGATAAGGAAAAATTATCCTAGTCAATAAGATATCCATTCTTATGAATTGTTATTCATTCTATCCATAACAAAATGCTTTGCCATGCCATTGAAGTAGGACATAAAGCAAGAAAAACATAAAGATAGAAATGTTTTATCAGTTTTCTTTTGAAATAACCCTCTTATTTTATCTTCCTAAGAAAAATTATCGTATAACATGAAATATTATGCATTTGAATAACTTCATTCAAAGTCTATGGGATGGAATAGTACATTTTGAACAAATGTTACACAAACTGTGTGTGTTCTGAGATGTTACTGTCTTAAATTGTGAAGCTGATTTTCAGCTAACCAGCCAAGCAGTCCTTGGAAATACTACAGGCAGCAAGAGTCCCGCAGGAAGTGGTATTTGTGATTCAGTCAGCGGCACCTTGCCCACTGAGTCAGTGTTGAGCCAAGGTCCAAATGCGTTTCTAGAGTGTGGAATATAAAACTGAAGTCATGACTGCTGCAGCCACTGGGAAATTCACTGAACTATTGACGAGAACAGGGACATTAACCGCAACATCCCAGATTCCAGACAGGGATAATTACAACTTTCCCCCACTTACTTCAGTGGGAGAATAATTCTTCTCATTTTCTCTAAGCCTTGTACTTTTTTCCTGCACTTAACAGATCACCATCCTGTAGGCATGTTGGAAGGATGAGTGCCACAACTCAGATGTGCAGTCTGTCACTCTGTGGGCTATGCTGGAAGTGGCACCTGCAGTTTTGCAATTCCATGACTTATCCCACTTGAAGATGTCAATGGACGCCATCACTGTAGCCTACCTGAGCTTTTACACCTAGTTCAGTTTTGCAGTTGAAGGGATTTTAATTTGCAGTACATTTCCTCTCCAGGCTCATTACCCACTAGATGTGCACAGTGACTCAGAACAGCCTTTTCTAAACCAAGTCTTAATTCATGGGTAGGAATTGAACAAGCCTCAGCTAAGTTTTAACTGAAGATGCTCCACCTTTGTGATCTTTCCTACTGGCTTTCACATGTCGAGTACAGAATTGTTCTCTACTCATTAGGTTTTGTGGTGCTTTTTTTTTCTTTTTTTAATCCAGTTGTTATATATACTTTAAAATTTAACAAAAATAAGTCTTCAAAACAGATTTTTTAATGTCATTCATCCATACACTAATTTATGTGAACGTTTGTGGCAGTAAATTTTGGCATCCAGATTTCCAAAATAATGCCAGAAGTTGCTGTGAAAAATCACAACTACAAATCTGGAGTTGTCCAACAGGCAATCTAAGTGCTGTGACCCTGGGTGTAGCTGATGATATAATGCTTAGAATTGTAAATATTTTTCATGTCAATTGTTTACAGAAATATTTTTATCCTTTTCCCGATTTTAATTTTTTGTAATTATGAAATAATATCTACCTGGCTTTGACTTAAATTTAGAGAAAAATTAGTAAGACTTTTGGTAACGCTGTTTTTGGACCTGCTAACATTTTGATTAGATTCATTGCTAGCTACATATAAATGGATCAAATTTTGTAGCAGGTAGATGTGGTTTGGACCATTTAGTTAGACTCTATAATCTGTATGTAATGGCTAAATGATTTCTAGGGTTATGGAACATATTAAATATTAGGTAGCTCATTTAGCAGGGGGATAATTTTGTCAACATGTGAGTTTCTCCATTAATGTTGGGAATGTGTTTAAATATTACACATACCATCTTGGCTAGAAGGGACTCATCAGTGGGTGATGCAGTAGCTTCCACAGCAGACCAAGGGACATAAGAATGCAAAATTCACTTCCCTGGACACAACAGTACTACCTCTGAGCGCCTGCTGGGTCTGGACTTGCAGGTCCAAGCCTCTTTGTTCTTCATTCCATTGGAGTGAGGAATAGAGGATTATTCAATATGAGAAACAGTGACAAGATTTCACTCTGAAACATAGTAAGTTCTCATGGTGTCATATGAAGAACACAAAGATCATGCACAGCACACCAATCAATCCTGGTCTTTCCCTTATTCCTTCCTTTATCTTCCTCCACCCTTCAATACAAAAGTTTCCGCTTGGTCATGAAGGAAGTGAGGGAGCCTGGATGCCAACCCAAGAGAGAAAGCTAGAGGAAGGGCTGGGTGACTTAGTCAAGCAAAGGGGAGGAGAAGGAAATGGTCATTGAAAAATAAAATTCTAAATACAGGGCTTTGGATGAGAAATATGTGGAAACATTTCTTAAGAAGTGAGGAAAGGGAATAATATATGCAATACAATTTAATCATCTGCAATTAGTAAATGGAGATTTCAAGCCCCATTTACTTGGGGCTTTGTGTGAGACCAACAGCCAGCAACATGAATTTAGAGTGTCAATTCTCACTATGTATTGTACCAAAAATGCCTATTTTTATGGAACCCCTCGTACACTTTGCCCTGTAGTCCACCCACTTTGTGACCATAACTCCATTTTGATTGAAATCCTTGCTGATGACTTCATCTGTCATATCCTGCCTGTTGCAGCACCTTACTTTGTGGCTTCTCTCTCTCAGATATGATGATTTAGGCTGTCTGCATTCTAACACTTAAAAAACTCACAACACAAGAAACTGATTTTGTCATATGCAGTTACCATATTGGTGTACTTTGCATCTGTCTGTTAGTATCTGTTTAATTAGAAAACCAAGTAATTGTTGGTGTTTATACTGTGCTAACATATACTAATGTATTTTGTGTTAGCCCATCCTAAGGTTTTTTCACTCTTTTTCAGTTCTTGCTTGGCATAAATGTTGTTTTTAAGGTATTTTTTCAACTACCACTTTTCCTGTATTTCTGTGAGCATCTTTAGGAGCCAGGCAAGCTGCTTGTGAGCATGCTGGGGTTTTGTAAGTGTATTGGTCTCATTTTATAATGCTGAAAAGACTTGTATAGTGCAGAAAATGAATAACTTTTAAAAGTTCTTCAGTCAGAAATGCTGGTATCCTACACCTGTATTTCCATAGCATGGAAGCTCACAAAGTGCAGGAGATAAGTTGGGTCAGTTGTCAAGAGCTGTGTGATCACAGACAGTAGAGCCCCTTGGCAAGCACACAGGCTTCCTGAAAAATTCTGCTCTTAAGGGCTGGCAGAATAGGGTGGAAAAAATAGTATCAGTTTTAGATGTTATGACTTGACTACCTCTTTCCTATCCTGAACTTCCTTTCGGATATTCTTTCACATCCTGGGCTGCATCAAAAGCAGTTGGGCAGGAAGTCGAGGGATGTGATTGTCCCCCTCTAGTCTGGGGAGACTCCACCTGGAGTGCTATGTCCAGCTCTGGGGTTCCCAGCAAAGGAAGGGCATGGACCTGTGGGAGCAAGTCCAGAGGAGGGACACCAAGGTCATTAGAGGGATGAAGTGTCTACGAAGCAAGACAAGAGAGATTTGGGATTGTTTAGCCTCAAAAAGAGAAGACTTTGGGATCACCCAATTGTGGCCTTCCAGTGCCTGAAGGGGGTCCATAAGAAATATAGAGAGAGACTTTTCCAAGAGCACATAGTGATAGAACAAGGAGGAATGGCTTCAATCTGGAACAGAGGTTTAGATTAGAAAGTAGGAAGAAATTCTTTGCTGGGAGGGTGGTAAGGCACTGGAAAAGGTTGCCCAGATAAGTTGTGGAGGCCCCATCTCTGACAATGTTCAAGTCCAGGTTGGGTGAGGCTCTGAGCAACCTGGTCTAGTGATGTGTGTCCCAGCCCATGACAGATGGGAATGCAATAAGATGATAGTTAAGGTCCTTTCCAACCCAAACCATTCTATAATTCCTAGCCTTTGGGGAACTGTGAAGGTATCAATAGATGCTGAAGTAGTTAGTTCAAGTTGCAAGGAAGAGTTAGTAATTGAAATCTTATTGGAAAGATCTTGCATTGCCAAGTAGCTAAGGCAGCTCAGTTGCTTTAGGAAGATTTTTTACAGTGAAAAGTATCAGTGAAAAGTCATTGAGTGAACAAATTGCATTGTCCTTTCCTGTACTAGGCCAGGTTCTTGAATAGGATTTTTTTCCCCTTCCTGCACTCTCCTATTTCTGAGCTTCATGATATTGTGTACAGGCAAATATTATCTGCTTAAGAATTGAAAGGACAGAATTACTTCACCCTCTCCTTGGAAATGCAGGTTGAAGATAAAATGGTCAGAGTATATAAGATGAACAGCTGGCACCGCTCCTTGATGGCTGTTTACACTGTGCTTATATAACTCACTTGCTTACAGTGGACCTCTTCTCTTTATCCAGCCTAATCAGCAAGAAAAATTAGGCGCTGTATCCCCTAACTGGAAGCTTATTAGCTAGGGTACGCACAGCTCTCTGGAATGAAGACTAAGAGACTGAAAGCCAAATACTGAAGAGAAACATGTCTCTTAGCCACAGATTTTTTTTAGGTATATCACGGCAATTTCCCCATTTCCTTCAGACACATAAACAAGAACACCATGTTTAGTGGCAGCAGGAAATTTCTGTTTTTTTCACTTCCTGGGAAAGTGCTTTTCTTAATTCTTTTTTCCTGTAGTTAAAAAAAAAAAAAAAAAAACCAAAAAAAAAAAAAAAACCACAAAACAACCACCAAACAACAAAACAAACCACCTAGTAAAAAAAGCTCTATCAGATTCTTCCCCAGTGGTTCAGCCTGCTGACAAATGATGGTCAGTCCATTCCCTGTTAGTGGAGTTGTTTCCAGGTGCAGGAAGATATTACATGTTCCCAGGTCCCTTTCTAGCCATGAGATTTCTTTCTGAAGTGTGTGGCAGGAGGAATAGCCTCCAGATGAAGACCTCTGTCAGATGCAGGCCTCAGTACACCTGCACATTACTTGTCAGCTGAAGATGCTCATATAGGAGCATCTTACCTGTCTCTGCCTCACATATTCATTTGCCTTAACTTCTTACCTATAAATGTAGGGGGAAAGTAAAGCAAATTTTTCAGGGTCATAAGCATTCAGATTGAAGAGTAGGACAGAGATCTGCCCGTTTTTCTAGTTCTTGAATTTTAAGCCTGAGGTTTCCTGAACTGCTGCCTGAAGAGACCTGGGTTATTATTTAGTACGATTCATCATCCTGGTATTTTCAGTGATCTAAAAATAAAAAAAAACCCTAAACCTTTTTGACACCTAGCAATGTAAAAACATACAGAGCAGTCAAAGGAAAAGATAAGCTCAACCATCTCCCCTCCAGCCTTCCAGGGAGAAGTAAAATAATTTTCAGGCCCACTGGGTCAATGTACCCGTCAGCCATTTTCAGGAGTACCACAGACAGCAAAGACTGGTGCTGGAAACAACCATATCTTTAGCATTACAGCCATTTATTCATACTAGTGACTGCACTTCTCTACTAGTTTTTTGATTTTCCATGACATACTAGGGAGGTCGTGAATGTAAATGGGAGGTGGGGATATGTTTGCAGCTATGAAAGAAAGTAATGCAGGGCAAGTTCCCTGTTGAGGTGTGATTCGCTTGATCAGGATATTTCTGAAGAGTTTTATTGTCTGTTTCATGGACAAAAAGTAAAATACCTTAGAATGGATGATATTAAAAGTTAAGTTCATTGTCTCTGATGGAACTTCATAAAAATTACGTTCCTCTTAATCGTTCTTGTTTCAAAATAAAATGGTAGAAATGAAAGTCCAGGTTTAACTCGTCAGACTTGACCCAATTGAGTTCTGTTTCCAAGTTGTGTTTTTAAATGCTTATGAACCATCAGCTTCAAAACATGACAATAAAAAGTTGATAGTTTTGACCTTACAAGAACTAGGTTATACCAGACATCCTGAAACCCATTCAATTTTTGAGGTAATGAGACAGGAATGAGTTTCACATTGTGAAATTGGTCTGCTTCAATTCTCCCAACTAGTAAAATTAATTATTTTGCCTGCACAATTAATAAATTCAGTTTCTTTAATTAAAACACCATTAATCCTTCCATGGAAATAATTTCATGAGGGCCTTCTAAGAAAAACAAATATTTTTGATGCAGCTGCTTGCCTCAAAAAGTAGCAAAATGTTCCACAAAGTATTGTTCCATGAAGATCAAAAGTGTCTGCCACGCCTGGAAAAGTGTAAAGAGAAAGAGTTTCGTGGAGAAAGGTTAAAAATCATCTCTCCACTGCACTGGTGTGGTAGGATAGGAGCTAAACCTATTGCCACTTAGATATTTCTTGGAGTTCCAGACAGATTAATAAACCAGTTCTCACCTGAATTAAGGTGTAGCTGGGTGTTGCCACTCAAGCAGCAATAAATGAAAGAAGTTTATCTTTCCCATGTTAATTCTAGAATTTATCTGACATGATAGAGTGATGAGTTGAAATGACATCATGTCCTCACAGGGAAGAAATTAATGTGTTGCTCCGAAGAGCAGACATTTATTACAGAAAGCAGGGTTTCTGTAATATGTTTAAAAGGAGCCTTGATGACAGAATTAAAGAAATTGTCAAACTCTAAAGCAAGGGGCTTAATTACCTGACGTTGTATTAAAAAGCAAGGTATACTGCATATTATTTTCTGCCCTGTTATGGAAACTGTTTATTTTCACTGTTTCAAATGAGCCAAAATTTGCAAATACACGTGTTTCAGGGAACGCTCACCGTATGAGCTTCTCAATAAAATGCCTTGTGTGTTCTCACTGCTAATCTGCAACACTGCAGAACTCACCAGTGCATCCTGCTGTGTGACATTGCCCAGGCATTTGGTCATGTTGTATTTGAACTGATTTGGGATAAACAAGAGGGGGCTGTACAGTTTTGTTTAGTTTTTCAAGATTTTTAAATTATGATAAGAATAGTCCAGTGTGTTGAAATAAATGCCTTGTGGAGTTCAAAGTCATTGTTGGTTTATCTTGTAATCTAGAATTAATCCTGACAAGAAGTATGTAAACACAGCTGAAATTGATTAAGATATCTTGTTGGGTAAAAAACAAAAGAAAGAACAAGGTTTGGTTTGGCTTCTTTTTAATATAATTTTTGAAATGAAATAGTGGCAAACAAAAGAGTTCTTAAAATTATTTAATTAGTACCTGAATAACCAAAGTGACCATTTAAATATAGGACAATTGAGGCAGATAAATTCTTTATTATTGTGAAAAGTAATAAAACAAGCAGGCTTTGGAAGAAAGATTTGTAGCTGTCACACACCACGTCCAGTTCTTGCTAGATTTGACACACATTAAGGAACATATCTGTATTTTAGGACGCAACCTAAAAAGAACAAGTTAACTCCCTGCAAAGTGTATCTGGAACTTCCTGCAATCCATACGGGAAGCACAGTTGGTACAGGTGTTCCTGAGGGAGCTTTACGCTTGCTAGCTTAGCTCCACCCAGGAGAGCTGCAGGGGCATGGAGGTTCCAGTGTTAGGCTGGAGTCCCTTCTGGCCATGCAGTGATCAAGCTGCCCCACCTGTGCTGGCAGCAGTGAAGAACTTGTGCTTAAAGCTTTTGGGATATGTTTACACAAGTTGTACTGCCACTGGATTGTCCAGTGGCAATACAACTTGCAGTAGACAGATCGAAAGTGTGAAGTCTGCTCAAATCTCTTCTGCACAGCCAAGTTAAAACCATTTCCAAACTGCTTTTCTGTGAAGTTCACCACAGTCTAAATTCCATAGAGCAAACCTCATTGATCTCCAGTTAACTTGCAACTCTCTTCTGCCAAGGCTCACAGCCAGATCCTCTGAGCAGCACTATCCTGCTGCCTGCTCGTGTGCCAACCCAGTGATAATCTAGCCTCCAGGCATAAAGGCAGTGGGATAAATTGTGTTCTCATCTAAAGTGTGTATTTCCTTGTGCTATGTAATTTTTATATCTCGGTTGTGAAATTAGTGAAGCTGTATGTGCTTCTGCCATTCAGTTTTCTGAGGTGTGTGAAGCATACTGTACCGAGGAGTTTTGTCATAAAATTGCTTGTTGACTTTGGAGTGCAGGAAGCTCTTCATTGAATCACTAACCTAGTAGAGGAAAAGCAAGAGAGTATGAGCAAAGTAGCTGGCTGATGGAGGACTATGAATTAGTCATATTTACTGTAGAATGTCATATTTACAGTAGGATGTGTTCCTAAGATAGATGAGGGTACTCTGAGGAATTTGTGTGAAAGGTATCAATGGCTTGTCTATTTTCCTCCTACCTCTGTCCTGTGCACTATCTTTTCACGTTCATCTGTTTTCCCCAGCTATCTCATGATGGACAATCTTTCCCTGAGCAGGCCAGAATATCCATGCACAAAGGTACATCAGCGGCATGTCCAGCGGAGACCATTTACCCAACTCCCCTTCCATCAGCTCCCACCCCTTACAGCTTTTGCTTGTCTCCTCTCATCAGACTGTCTGCTGTTCGAGGCAGTCTGTGGTTGTTGAAATAGATTGTTTTTCTGTTCTGAGTGCTGTGTGGAGTTGTGACTGGGAAGTTGTGTCACTCCACAAAGATGAGGCAAAAGAAGAGAGTATCCTTTACTTATTTTCTAGCTGCATGTTAAATGCTGCTGGATTGACTATGTGACCCACCATTTTATTCACAGACTACAAGAGTGAGGGATCACAAATTGCAAGACTAGTTTCAGCCTGGTTTTTTAAGTTGGGTTACTATTTTCTCCAAAATTACAAAACAATTCGGAAGTTAAGGCTTCCTATTCATCTTGGTTTCCATCTGTGTCTGAACATTTCTATCTGATGATAGCTCTAAAGTCAAGAACCAGTGTAGTTCTCTCAAATATGTATCATAAGAACTCTTGCTGCTGTTTTTGAACTGCTGAGTTAGAGGTGGAACTGAGAAATGGCTCACATTACCAGCTGGGCTGAAAACTCAGGAACACCAGAGTACTGAGTCCCAAACAGGATTTCAGTGAAAAATCAGCATTCACAGATGGACTGAAGAAACTGTCACAATGTTCTCACTCTCAAATTCTTTCATAGACTCGACCAAAACTTGTGATTAAAAGTACATAAACAGCTTGCCATTTTAACTTTCAGGTGTTTCAAAAAGAACTCAGGCTGTTATATCTGCAATTCCTGCTTATTGATTCCCATGGGCAAAGATATAGCCTAGGGCTATGCAGTCTTGGCAGCAATTTTGGAAAGATACTGTGGCACTACCAGGTATTGTGCTTGTCACACTGTGTTTTAAAAGTAAACTATTCAGTGCATATAGGAAGAAAGCAGCCTTGCATTTTTGTTACTCAAGTATGAATACTACTTAAATGATTAGAAAAATTAGTGAAAAATTGTAAACATCTTATGCTGCGGTGAAGTAGCTCAGTTTCGGACTGGTCATTAGACTGATCATTTACAAACAGTGAGTCAAAATATGTCCCAAGCCACACCCTTACAATGCCACCAACGTCACAGGTTGTGACCTTCGAACAGTTGTATTCACTGTTCTTAATGATGCAATTAGGAAATGTAATGATGGTATTGTATGCTACTTTTACAGAATCATTAGTTGTAATAGTGAGAGCTCTGGTACAATTAGTAGGAGGAAGTAGCACTGGTAGTCACAAGTCAAAGCAAGCAAATACTTCTCTGTGTTGCTTTTGATCAACAGGAGCTTCATTTTGGTTGGTTTTTTTTTTTGTTTGTTTGTTTTTGTTTGTTTTTTTTTTTTAATAAGGAAGAGGGCCAACTATTTATAGTCACTTGAGAAGAACTGGGTAGAAGGGCAACCAATTTTTAAGCCAGTTTTTCCTCAGTTCTGTAAAAAATTCTTACTAAAAGTAGAAGTTCAAGTAAAATTTTATTTGCCTTTCTCATGAAACAAAATTTAAAGTATTTAATTGCTTCCTAGCTAGCAGGTCAGGCCTTTTTGAGAACAAAAGACAAAATTAAGCCCATATCCATAAAACTGGCATATTCAGTTTAAAAATGGAAGAGAGACCAACTTGCTGTTTTTTTCCTGCTCTCCAGTGTAGGTGAGAGGTGGAAGGAAAGTTGTGGCAGACAGCTATAGCTAAGGGTATATATTCCATTGATTGCCAGCTGAGGCTGTCATCTCCCACACCCTGATCCTTCCTGTAAAGACAATCACAGGAGAACATTTGGTTTCTTGCAGCTCTGATTGTGCCCTGGAAATCACCTGCTCTACGCAACTGCTGGCACTTTACCTGCACCGAAACACATGCCGCTCAGACATGTAAGACAAAGTCTCCTTGCAAAGTTTTAAAGTTCCCCTGAATAGTCTCAGAGTTAAATTTCCATAACACGTGATCTAGACTAAAACCCCTGATAAACGTGCTACCTTTCTGGGGAAGACCAGCTGCAAGCTACATCTGATATTCTGCATACCTGAATGCATAAATGGTTTAGCTGCAGCAGGAGACACCAAAAGTTTAAATTACATGATTTATAGGTCAGTGGAAAAACAGGGTGAAAAATTAAGTCTTGAGTTCCCTTCCAGGGCTCTGTTTAAATATCTTCAGCGAAATCGTGTGAGCATTGAAGTGCCCTGAGGACTGTGCATGTAACTGTGCATGATAGTTTTGGTTTCGTTACTTCTTTTAGTTACTACTTTTAGTGGCTCCACTGTGATTAATCCCCTCAACTATTATTTCTGTCAGAAAATATTAAGAAAAGTAGCCTTCTGTTCTAGAAAACACAAGGTAGTTATGAAAAAAATCATTAATAACAACAAAACCCTTTGAAATTAAGACCTTTTCTAATGCCCATATTTCTCTGACTCCTATATCAGACTTTCCTTGAAAATTCCCACCTTATGATTTAAAATAAATGATTAACCTTTGTATTTTTATGTTGTTGCATAGTCCACATTCTTTCTTAGCATTTAATGCGTTCCAGTTTATAAATACCAGCTATTACAGAAATCCTTAGTACTTACTAATTGGAGCAGCTTTGTTTATTCATCAAGTTTGAAATAAAGTGGCCTGGCAGCCAAAGTATACAGAACACAGTACACAGTATACAAAGTTCTTCCCCCAGCACTTGGGACATTGCATTTGCACGCACGCCTGCTGACTCTAACAGAGTCAAAGGAGCTCTGGGTCATTCATGGTACATTAGTTGAGTTTGGGCGTGGAGTGATTTTTAAGATTGCATAAAGGACCTCGATATGTGTGTTCTATATTTAGAATTAGAAACCTAGCAAAAGTCATGTGCCATGCTAACAGGGGATTCACGTCCATGAGGTGTATGGAATTACCTTGAGTACACTGAAGTGCTGAGGATTTTTTTAAATGTGGCTCCTTCAGTTTACCTCTTTAATGATTTTTCTGAGTTAGCACTTAAATTTGATGTTCACTTAAGTGTCTTAAGCTGATCACCCCAAAACTTTGTTTTCAGGTAGTTTTTGCAATCTATGCATATTTTCTTTATTAGTCCTTCAAAAGCCTACAATAGAATAAGATTTTGTGGGTTTAAGCATTTTATATATGCATAGAAAGTCATGCTCTAAAAAAATACACAACTCAACTAATACACCATTATTTGGCAGGAAAGAAAATGAGAAACTAAGTTATGGGAATTTCACTTAGTAGAACAAGGTAATAAAATTGAAGTATAGAAAAAGGAATCAATGACACTAAAATAAAGATTTCCCAAATAATTTCCATCAGCTGCAAAGTCCATTCCTGCATATCTCTGTCCTCTAAACTCATAGACATCTGCCCACCTAATAGATATCACAAATACTGACAAATTGCAATCTTCAGTCTCAAGGATGACATGTCTATCACAAGCAGTTTTTGCTATGGTATGATAGGGAGGTAATTTTTGTGGAGATTAGAGGTTTGTGTTTGATTGAGTTCCTCCATCTGAGATGTAATAAATCAAGAGTTGTTTTCTTTCCACTGACACATGTTATTGGCATTCTAGCTGGAATGTCTACTGGCTGCCAATAGTGTGTTTATTTGCTACTTTTTTGTAGACCTTGTTGTCTATAGACAACACTTGAGAAGTGAAACTTCAGACTTAAAAAAAAAAAAAAAAACAACTTAACAGCAGCAGTCCCATCTGCTTCTTCCCAGCTTTAGCACTATTATCAGCCATTATCTCTCAATTCCTGGAATTAGTTTTTCCACCAGAAGAAAATCTGGATTATTGTTCTTTGAACTACCAGTACTGATAAAGTTACGCTTAGTTCTAAGTCCAGTATTTTACAGACCCTGCATTTTTCAAGCAAAATATTGTTCAATTTAAGTTGAAGTGTCCAAAAAAAGTGAGCTACGTTAGGAAAAACAGTTGCCTGTGTGCAAGGCAGAGTCCAGCAGCTGGTAGTGGTAACAGTGTCTTAATCTGTTCACTGTGAAATGATGAACAAATTTGAAATTGTAACTATTTGGAATAAGGACTGCCGCAGAATACAGGTGTTAGAGTAACCAGGGCCTTTTTTTTTTTTTTTTTTTTTTTTTTTTTTTTAAGAAAATTATAAGTGTCTTCATTTGCTGGTTTATGATGATATATGTTGTGAGTCAGTAGCAAACCCCCTGAACTTCTGTAAAATTCCTGCCCCTGAACTGGAAAGATGATTAAAGAACTTCTTGCATATAAATTTTTATCATTACACCCTTAAACCTATACAAAGTTAATTCAGCAAAGATTTCTCATATGCCAAATATCCAAAAGGATAAATCAATTTCAACAATTCATCTGCCATCAGTACCTTATTTTCATGTTGATATGTCCTGGAAGGTAAAGATCTGCTTGTCTTTTCTGTTGCCCTAGAAGTGTGAATGACTGAAGATTGCCCTTTAGCTAATTTGATACTAATAGAAAATACTAAATTAATTCAACGTGTTTTTCTTTGAGAAGAAAACACACTTCCCTAGGCACTTAACAAAGATAATACAAGGATAATTAGGAGATATAAAGTGAGCAGTTTTCCTCTGCTATATGTACACAAAGACTTCTCAAAGTCAGTGGGGCTTAAGACGGGCATGTTGGAAAAGGCAAATACCATCCTGCTGGGACAAGTGGAGGTACAATAGAGATGCTAGAGTAGAAAAGTATGTTTGGGGCCTGCTGAGAGGAAGTAGTTTCATTTTCATAAAAATGGCATCATTCTGAAGTCTGGATGAATATTCAGACCTTTTGGACCATGGAGGTTAGTTAAGTACGAACTTCCAGAATCTTTATGATTTTGCCAGCCTTAAGTTAAATTGAAATTTTGCTGTCTTCTTTCCTCACTGGTTAAAAGTGTACTTGCTGTTCTTCCACAATGAACTGCTTGCTCTGATACCACTCATTAAATCACAGAATCATAGAATCACAGGTTGGAAGGAACCTTAAAGATGATCTTGTTCCAACCCCATCTGCCATGGGCTGGGCCTCCTTGCACTAGACCAGGTTTCTCAGAGTGCCATCCAACCTGGCCTTGAACACTTCCATGGATGGGGCACCTACAGCATCTCTGGCCAACTTCTTCTAGTGCCTCACCATCCTCACAGTAAATAATTTCTTTCTGATATCTAATCTAAATCCACTTGCTTTCAGTCTGAAGCCATTCCCCCTTTTTCTGTCACTACATGCCGTTATGAAATATCTCCATCCCACTTTCTTGTGGACTCCCTTCAAATACTGGAAGGCCACAATTAGGTAACCCCAAAGTTTTCCTTTTTCCATGATGAACAGTCCCAATTCTCTCAGCCTTTCCTTGCAGCACAGCTGCTCCTCTCCTCTGACCATCTTGGTGGCCTCTTCTGGACTTCTTTCAACAGGTCCATGTCCTTCCTGAGCTGGGCACTCCAGAGCTGGATGCAGTACTCCAGGTGGGCTCCCACCAGGGTTGAGCAGAGCGGGGAATCACCTCTTGCCCGCGCTGCTTTGGATGCAGCCAGGATACGATTGGTTTTCTGGGCGGCAAGTGCTCATTGCCAGGTCTCCCAGTGCCTCTTGTGTAAGGCCCCTTTCCTTTTTCTCTCAGTATTGTGTTGTCCATTATTCTATCCTTACCCCTCTTTCATTCTATGATAGTAATACCAGCACAAATATTGATACTAGTATAGAAATATTATTAAAAATTCTACTGCTTGTCACTGGTAAATGTTTCTAATGGAATCTGAAAATTTCTTCTAATCTGAAATTTTGAAAAGTTAAAATCTTTAAGTCTTACAGATGTATTCCTAGGTTGTACATAATACTGATCCTCTTTCAACTCTCAGGGAAGAGTAATGGGCGGGTTCTCTTAACTTATATATTTCATAGCTTTTCTTCACCAAGAACACAGGATCTCTGTGCATAAAAACTTCTTGATTTCTGAGAGCAATCAATGCTGGTTAACTTGAACCACTTATTTGATGCCCCAGAAAGTTCTTACTGACAGACTTGAGCATAATGAATTCCTGTATTGCTTGGAGCTCTGTGTTCTGCCTATGCAACAGACCTGTCTTTTCTCTTTAACAATATTAAAAGCCTGTGTGCTTTACTGTCCTTGTCAGGAGCTAATCTATAGGATTATTTTGTTGTTGCTGACATGCACAAATAGAATCTGACACTTGCGGCCACACAGCTGTGAGATTTACCCACCCAAAATCTTTCAAGGGATAGATTTTTGTTCTTAAATACATACACTAAACCCCACATTTGAGTTTATTATGTATAAAATATGCAGAACTAAGTTCTGAGACTCAGTCATATAAACTGGAGAAAGAGGAATTTCTTGCATTAACTTCTTGCATTATTTTCTTCTAATGTTTCATAGATATCTAAATGTATAATGAGGGTATGCAGTGCATCATCTTTCAGTACCAGTGTTTCTGTTGATGCCGAGACTTGTAAATCAGATTTTGAAGTGCCTGTATTAGCAATAGACTTCATGATATGCCTGATCTGGATAAGAAAATTGGATATAACACCATGCAAGTACAGCTCTGTAGGCAACCTTCCCCATGTTTCTGGGTCAAGCAGCCCATGATAAAAATCAAGATAAAAATCAAGGTATAGAGATGTTTTTGACAGTACTGGTGCCAGAGCAAGCACTGACTGAGTTTTCCATCCAGTTTTCAAGGAATTCAAAATCTGAGTCTTACAGGAATGAAATATTGATTTATTTGTACCAAACACAGGGTCTGAAAAATAAGGCTCCCCTTGAAGTACTTCTCGACATTTCAAATATATAGGAAACAGCACAGCTCTCCTGAGGCATGTTAGAATTCCTCCTTAGAAGCCATACCATATGGCTTCTTCTCAGTCACCTTATCTGAACTTGAGGCCACACAGGAGTATAGGCCACATGCTTGCAATCCATATGATTCATTCCTCAGATCCAACATAAAACTAAGCTTTCTTTGCATGTTCAGTGTTTCTGATGGCAAGGAACAATTTTTAGATATATCTGCCCCTTTGTGACTTTGCTTTTCCCCACAGGAGCAAAAGGATTGCAATAGCGTGAGCAAGAGGACTGCTTAACATCGGTCAGGTTTTCAACATATTTTTCAGCTGCTTCCTTTATTTACACTATTGTAAATAAGTTTATGCAATCGTGACTTGACGCTAAGTCTCTCTTGCTTTACATAACTGCGGGCTGCCTTTCCTAACAAAGTAGGATGTGACTTAAAAGTTGCCTTTTAGACTGAATAGACTGTCAGCCTTGTAGGGTCATCTTTATTCATTTCCTCTGCACACATACTGCATTCCGTACATTGAGGCCTCTTTTGGTCTGTTATGTGCAGTTTGTAAATGACTAGTAACCATCAGTTGTTTTTTCCATCCTTTGAATTTACATCTCAGGTCTTGACTGATCTATCCACATTCCTTCACTAACTTTGTGATTTTGTTTCAGGTTTTTTCCCTCTGGCCTGCCTTTTTTTGGTGCCCCACTTCTATGGCATTGAAGCCTGATTATTTGACACTTGTGCTGTTTCAAAGAGTCATTTGCATTGTTATGATGGATCATGTTTGATCCTGTATCCATGTGTGTCCAATTTCAGTTAATTTAAATTCTTTTAAAAGGAACTGGAGCAAAACGCAGAAGTTTGAAAAAACATTTGTGCAGTTCAGTTCCAAAGAATTGTTTTGGCTACATGGTGAGGTTTGAAAACCCACTAAAGCCACACATAAGCCTGTGATGGATGAAATCAGTAAACTGAAATACAAATTTTTGCAGGGATTTAGAGGTAAAATATTGTAAATAATCCAGAAAAGGGTTAATGCTGCAAAATCAAACAAAAGAATTAATGTGCCAGCAGTTTATTGGGAAAGAGAAGCCAGTGATTGACTTGGTTAGCCTAGAGGTTAACAAGGTGTTAGGAAACGAGTAAATGCAGACAATTGCTGTGACTGCAAACCAACTTTCTGTATCTAGCGTCTCTATTAATTTTGGAGATGCCCCTGTCTTAGACATGCTTTCTCCTTGTAATGTAAATTAAAAAAAGAGATATCAAAAAGAAGGGTGCCTGATCAAACCAGTAGTTTGGAAAGAAATAGTGCCGTTAGGAGGTAAGCAGCATCTCAAAATTCTGAATTAACTTTAATATGAAGTAGAGGAATTTAAAAACAATGCTCTTCTCAATTAAAATTGCTGCTGGTGGGGATCAGAATTAATAAGTAGTGCTCTTGTACTGAAAAATATTAAAAGGTTAACTCAGTATTTTATACCACAAAACCTTACCTTTATTCCCAACAATTTTTTGAAACTGTAGCTCCAATAGAGAGAACATTGGAAGATGATGTTCTCAAAGTATGAAAGAAAACAGGTTTTGCAAGGGTAAATCTTGCTTCTCTTATTTGTCTGTGTCAGTAGAGTGAGGAATGAATATGAATGAGATTATATAGTTTTATGTTTCAGAATTTTGATTTTAATATGCTAAAGAAATTGAATAATCTTGTCGTAAGAGCCAAAAAAAAAAATATTTGGAATGCAATAAAATAAGTAACTTTTTGGACCTTCTGTTGTTTTTCCAGTATATTGGCATGACTACTCTGATGGCATGGATGTGGAGCTAAACCATGATTATACTGGTTGGTTCTGTAATGGAAATAGTCTTTCAGATCTGGCTTCAGCTCTTGTTTTTTCTGTTAAAAAACAGAAAATGCTTATGGAATTCATGGCAAAGTTGCATAATTCAGGGACATGTTCAGAGACTTAGCTCAACCTAGGAATAAAATAATCCTCCTGCAAATTATGAGTGTATGGAGAAAGCTGTCATATTGTTTTCTTGACTAGTTTTAAAAGTTCAATAGTTTTGATCAGACAGGACTTTTTCTTTTTTATATTAGATACAGTGATAGTTTGAAGTACCGTGAGTGCAATTCTGGCACTATGCAATGTAAATGTATTAATATAACAACATGCTAAAGAAAAAATGTGTTGAAGAAGACAAATGGAGCTTGGTGTATCAACATTGCAAGTACTGTAACACATAGTTTGTGAGATTTCATTCTAAAAATGTTCAGGTACTTGTGAAAATGTTATGATATGTTCACATGACCCAGTGACTAGATATGAAGAAATCAGAAGTGACTCATGAAATATTTGCAAACCAAAAATGCCTTCAGTGTGAATGTTAAAACCAAACCCATTTACAGTGCGGTCTCTCCTTTGCAGGGCTATAACAGACTTTTTGTTGTATGCAAAAGCATGGGATTTTTGGGGTGGACATTGATACAGCCACTATGATAAACCACCCTGTAGAATCTTTTGTTCCCAGATACCAGTGATATACTGGAAAAACAGAAGTTACAAACCTTCTCCTTTAAAAGGGGCATTCAGGAATACTCTGTCAAAAGCTAAGGTATGCTCTTAAAATTCTGAGACGAATCTGAATTTTACTAGTTACGCAACACTTTTCCTTGCCTTTGTCAAATGAACTTGAGTTTGGTGAATCTCAAGAAGTATAAATGGCCTGCTGGGATGAAGCTGACATGCTTAAAAGTTACTTGTCTTCATTTTAGTTCAGCCATATTAACCAGTGGAGTTCTGTATTTCCTAAACTTGGTAAAAATAAAATCTCCAAGTCTGTCATTTCTCCAGGATATAATGCAGATGTGCAGTAGTTTACTCAGGATTTTAAAGAGCTCTCCATGAGTCAATGTCCCTGGTGTTGTTCTTGGCCCTTTTTTCAGAGCTGTGGTTGCTGGGTCCATCCTTTGTAACCTCTGGTTTTCTGTTTTTTATTACTTTGGAGGCCTTGTTTAGAAAATCATTCCTGTTTGACAATTTGTGTATTAATATGTTTGCCTTTAAGAACATAGCATATCTTTGAAATTTCTTGTATGTTAACAAATTCTCTCAGGCTGGAAGAGGCGGATAGGAGAGTTCATTCCAAGTTATTTCAGATGCAGAAAGGTGAGCAAAAGCCATCATGTTACCACACCAGTATTTTGTGTCTTACAAGTGTCTTCATCAAATCAAATGAAGGATAACTGTATTTTCAGACACATTTTTACAGTAAAATTTTACAGTAAAAAATTTTACAGTAAAAGCTCTGTGCTGGTCATCTCTCTTACCCAGCCAAGAACCCAAGATTTCCCTGGCTGCAAGATTATGTCCACGTTCCCTGTCAGAATGCAAGTTCTCCTGCTGCTTGTAGTGCTTGCTCTGTGTAAATCTAGTTCCTTAGCAGATGGTGGGAATGTCTATTTTTTTCTCTTCTGCAGCCTGCTCTTTCCAGGATTATAATAAGGAAATGATGTTCAATCCCTTGATCCCAGTGTCCTGAACCCTGAGTATGGATGAGATTTATGTATACTTTATTTCTCTCTTGTTTTGAATCCTCAGTCAGCATAAAAAATGCTCTCATAAGGATTTTCATTCTAGTAATACTTCCACTTGTGAAAATGGATCTTTAATTTCAGATGTTCTCATGAAGAAAATGTATTTATTGAATCTAAATATCTCTTACCTTATGCAAGTCATTGAAGATCTTTTAGATATTACAAAAGCCATTTTTAAAAATGAAAGAAAGTGAGAATTGTATTTTTCCTGGTTTTTGGATTTTTTTGACATTTTATGGCTACTGGAGGCATCTTCCAAATAATACCAGAATAAAATACTGATAAAATACTGTTAATTTTAAAAGCTGTGTGTAACAGGATTAGCTTGTATGCGTTCTAGACAACATACTAAACCAAGTCCCTATTTTTTAATGTATTGACAAGGAAAATAACGTTTTGAGTATATTGTGATGTACCTGTTTAGTGACCTTTCTTTGACAGTCATGGTTTTAAGCTTCAATATTCCCAGGAAATAAGGACTGAGGCTTAGGGAAATTAAATAAACCTGCACTAATAGCAAATTAAATAGTTTAACTAATTCCTAGGTTTCTGAAGGCAGTGTGTCTCACTGAGGCTTTGGGTTGTGTAATGGATTATAATGTTAGGCAAATAATTAATTTATGGAAGGAATAGTGTTAGAAAGATTTGAGGTTAGTATGTCAAAGACTTAACCATTTCCACAATAGGCATAAACCAGAGAATATATTTTTAGTGTTGGACAGAGAAGGAACTTGTGTTAAAGAGGAAGAGAATGATTTCCTTGAGGTTCTTTTTTTCCCCATGTTAGTATTTTTGTTTCTACATATCATAACAGGAATTGGTAACATTCACATCCACATGGTCTCGTGAGAAGGATGTAATCCGAGAAGCAGAGAGCTGTACATAATTTTTTAGATTTGTTTTCTTTTATAGCCTTAAGTTCAGGAATGATCCATCTGCAATAAATGATTAAATGATAAAAAAATTAATTCCATTAAACAATAAAATTCATATTTAAAGGAATCTTGGGTTCATCCCTCTGTCCAAAAGCAGAGTTTTTCTATCTGTGATATTGTTTCACCTGCTTTTAAAAACCTGTGAAAATAGAGGCAGTATCTGTTTCTCATCAATTTATTCTGGTGAAAACAGGCACTGCTACTGAAATCCAGTAGGTGTTGACCTGTCTACCATGGGCATTTAAACATTTCATTTCTAGACTCCTCACCTACTGTAAGACTTGTATGGCATCCCAGCTCTTGCCTGTGCCTGTGCCTGGTGCAGTGTGTCTGATCCTGCCCACAGGCAGCGTTTCCTGAACCCCCAAATGCATTAGCTGGCTTCCTTCTGTCTCCTCTGGTGTGTGCCCTTCTTGGCACTCAGAGCCACCCTCAGTGCTTCAGCTGAGGCTTTACAGGTGCCCAAGTGGATAGTGAAGTAGGATTATTTCCTGTGTTGTTCAGGCCATACTCCCATGTAGACAATCAGTGCAATCCCTGCTGTTTTTGCAACACCATGATGTTGTTGACTCATCTGTGAATGATTATAACCCTGGGATCTCTTCCCACAGACCTGCTGCCGGGACAGTAGGATCCCAGCCAGTGCCATCTTCTCATTGAAGCTCATTTTCTTGTATTTGCCAAAAGAGATTAGCTATTTTTAAAAATTGTTTTTCTAGCTTCCCAAAATTTCCAAAATGATGACCTGATCTTCACCAGTATTTGAGCCCTGCATGTTGAATAGTGATAATCTCTATTCTACCCTTCTTGCTGTTTTGAAAATATTGAACAGTCCTGGGTAAAAGGTAAACTAGTTTTTAAAACCCTACCCAGTGAAACCCCAACCCTTATCACCTCCATGGCAATTAAAACAAAACCAAGAAAAACAGGTTTCTCTGGTTTGCTCCGAAGAACATTTAGTGTGCCAGGATAAGAAATCTGGTACTTGTGGATCATGCAGGCCAGCCTGCAGAGGCTGTGCTGTCTGCGACCAAGGAAAGGAATGCAAAGAGCAGCCTCCCTGCACAAAAGGAAATTGAGGCATGGCTCTAGATGGCCACTGTGATGGCCCTTCTCTTCAGGGTGAGCAGACTGAGTTCCAAAGGTTGACACAGAGGAGTCACATATTCTTTCACAAGTCTACAGGCACCACAAAGGAATAAAACAATGGTGGTCTCACATTCTCTATCCATAATCCCTACTAAAAGAGTGAGATTAATTTAGCATTGTTACTATAGTTATCTGATGTTCAGTACTATTAAGTTACCAGTCTGCACACTAAATATATGAGGGATAAAAAGGAGGAGGAAGCTGGGAGTTTCCCTGACAGTTTTGGGGATGCGTACCAATTTACTCAGTGCTGTGTGCATAGTGGGGGTCTCTCTTATAGACAGAAATTGAAATCCATTGTTCTGTGTTCTCTCTTGACTCTTTCTAGACTCCCTCATTTTAGGGAAGTTAATACTTCTGTGCTCTTTTTTTCCCTATATCACTAAAATGATTCAGAAATGTGAAAATGAAAGGGATATTTGGTAGGTCGTGTAGCCTCCCTGCTGAGGTATCATTAGTTATACATTCCTGAGACATATTTGTGTTCAAACCTCCTGTGAATGGGACTTAAAACCTCCACAGCTAACTTCTTTTTCCTGCAGGGTTTGTACTAACCCTCAGCTTCCACATATTATACTTACTTCTTGTTTTCCCTACCATTAAAGATGGAGAAAAGTGCATCACTATTCTTTTAATAACATATTTTCTTATCTTACAAACCTTAGACCTTGCTTTTTCTTCATAGTCCTTCATAGTTGTATCTTTTCCAGATGCTGTCACCCCAATTTCTTCAACCTTTTCTTTTAGGCCATGCTTTTTAATTGAGTCAGCATTCATGTTGTTGCCCTTCTCTGGTCTTTGTCCAGTTTGCCTTCATCTTTATTTTGCTTGTCTTCAAAGCAATACCTATCGTTCTTCACCAGCATTCAGAAGCACTGATTTTCCCCTCCACTGTTGAATCCATAATGAAACTGTAAATTTAGAATAAGTTGAGATTTACCTTTTTTCTAGCCATCTTGATGTAACTACTTTATAATCAGGTCAGTATGGTAGGAGAGCACTGTGTAGTTAAAATGCAAATTGTCTTGTTTCAAGAAAGCATTTCTTTTTAGACCTGTCTGTAAGTCACATGTGTTGGAAATGAAAAATCTACTTAAATGCATTTCTCAACCAGAGTTTATGCATTTGAAGTATTTTAACTGGAAGGAAAAAAATCTGTGGTGTTTATATTTCATCATGATACTATGTAACCCTGGCAGTTTTTAGAACTTCTCTGCAAATTCTTGTTTATCACATATTGACTGTGGTAGACTGGAAATAATTTGTTTATTTTTAGCAGCTTGCCTACACAATCATGCAAATCTAGAGGATAAAGTTGTCAAAACTTCTAAACATAAATATCCTGGAGTTGATTCTGCAACAGATGGAAAAGTGCCAGAACTGCCTCCGACATGAGGGCAGCCTGACATTCAGGGTGAAAGTAATGTATTGTAGAGTGGTTACAATGTAGTGAACAGAGGGTTTGCTTTTGGGGAAATTTGTGTTGCCTTCTTCCATATTTCCCTCTCACAGTCATGACAGCTGAAAAAACCAGAAGGTGAGACAATAAAACAGCTTAATGAAGGATGGATAAGATTTTTCTGGTTTATGCTCATGTTCAAGTTTTTTATTCATAGGTCACATTTTAAAAAAACACTTTTGGCTTTCCCGCCACCCTTTCTTTTGAGAATAGACATTGTATCATCAATGACTTATTTCCAAATGTTGCTCCACCACCTTTTCACAGTGGACATTGTCTATTTCTTGTTCTCCTTAGTCACAGGCTGTCACTTCTTTTCACAGAAATGGGAAGGAAGACATCAAATCACAACACATTTGAACCCCCTCCCCATCCCCCAAGGACATATTTTTACAGAAAGAGCTGACTGCATTTCAGAGTTCATAGAATTTTTCCTTTCCCTGTGGGTTGAATCAGACCTTGGCCAAGAAAACCCAGTCATTAAAAACAAGCCATTGTAATAGCAATGCAGCTGTCAGATGTAACATTGGGCTGTGAGTGGTATTGTAGGTGGTGCTTCTAAGTAATTGTTTTGTTACTTCATTGTTAGCGAAGCGCTTAGGGATAAGGCTGAGAGAACATGACCCTTAAGAGACCACGTGTCCTCCCATGTACAAGTGCGTTACATTTACCCAGAGAATGTGCCAAATCTGCTTGCCCTGGGTTCTGTCATCCAAACCATGATGCAGGCACTATGGTCATTGGCAGTTCTGACATCACTGTTACTGAGAGGAACCCACGTCCTGCAGACGTCGCGCCAGGCCCAGCGCAGAGACGCGTAAATGCTGCCCTCGCCCTCGGTAACAGTGCGCTGGAACACAAACTAATGAACAACCCGTTACCAGCTAATGCAGGCAAGCTCTGAGTAGCTCCAAAGGATGTTGCATTTTAATGGTTCGTGGGGCTTTGGTTTTGTCTTTCCAGAAATGAAGGTTACAGTGATGGACTTAACTTAGTGCAGGTAGTTTGCCTGGGAAGCAGATACAGTGGTCAAAACAGAGAAGAGCCAGCATGGCAGAGCAGGATATTGAAGAATTCTGATGTCATGAGGAAGTGTTCCATCCCAAAGTCTGCCCAAGAGGGCACTCCAAGCAAAGCACGTGTCTCTCTCAGACACCATTTCCTGGTGTTATTAAGTTAATAAGTGGAAGTGGTCTGCAGGGGAAGTGATGTGTCTGTCACAAGTTTGAAACTCCAAGGATTTGACTGGCAGGGTTTGAGGACAGCTGTCAGGACTGCAGCTGTCGGTTCAGAACAGTTCTATAAAATTCAATTTCTACTTCACCACATTGCTGAGAATGCCTTTTATTTTATTGTTGAGGGTTTTTTTGGTTGGTTGGTTGGTTTTGTTTTTGCTCTTTACCTTCTGAACATGTCATAATTCTTACTTGCATAAGAAAATCAGAGGTGCAGAACCCAAACCCACTTACAAGGCACTAGGTAAAGGAGTAAACAAATTAAATCAGGCCACAATCAAGTCATGCAAGCCATTCCTTTCTCCTGAGGCTGAATATAAGGAATCTGAAGAATTCCTAAAGTTAGCTGCCCAGCAGTGTTGCACCCGCACCTCCACCCTAGCAGCACAGATTCAGGGAACACTACGAGGAGGAAAAACCTATTTTAATTTCAGAAATTGTGAAAGCTTCAATAAATAAAGAAAAAAAAAATTCAAGAATTTTGAGTTCATGCTGGTCATGTTTAATAAAGTCATGGAAACATTTGAGGTGTTACATAGAGACCATGTCACAGAGTGGACCCAAAGGAGTCTGTGTAATAACTTGGTTTCCTTGGCTGGCTGGGTGCTCCTATGAGCTAATTATAAGGGAGCTGCAAGCCACCCTTGTTTGTCAGTATTGCCAAATTTCACAATTTCATGGCAAGACTTTCTACAGTTGCATTAATACTTCAAGGTTGCTTGGTGTATCAAAGCAGTGGAGAATGTCAGTTACCTTTTTTTACCTTCCTGAATATTGGAAAAAAGAATTGAAGCACGGGAGCATGGGTTTCATATAGAAATCATAGGACCCACAAAATATTTTACTTTAAAAATATAATTAATTGAAGCAAAATCTTTCTTTAATGCATTTGAGGTGATAATTTTTCTTCCTGCAGTCATTTTCAGGCTCTAGATTGATACAGTATGTGATACACTATATTACAGCTGGGTAATGCCATGTCGTGATAATGTAATGATGCAAACTTGTGCCAACTGAAGATTGCAAGCTTGAGCTGGTGCCTTGTCTTCCTCTCCTGGCCACTGATCAGTAGAGCCAAAGAATGAGTTGACAGGGATGAATCTGCTTTTCTATGGATTTTGGATAATTTTTGTGTATCCCATTTCAAGTTCAAAACCACCAACTTCATGCAACTATGTTGTGCGAAGTCCTGGCCTCTGCAGCAAAGTTTTTAAAGAGCAGGCATCCAGTGAAATGTTTATAATCAGCAGGCACCGTAGTGAGTCACCAGTATGAGTCACTGACCTAGTTGTGGTGCATGGGATTGTGAAAATGGGGTCAGTTTTCCCTCTGCCACACGGAGAGGGAACACTCAGACTGGCATCTACACTGTGCCCAAGTGAGGATGTGGCCCTGGATGCTGGGATCACAGAGTGTGGCCTCAGAAGTTTCTCCACAGGTTGATGTTAGATAAGATGCCATATGAACTTAAAATTAGAGATTGCCATCAGCAGCAAAAGAATCTTTACGGTCCTGAGCACACTGAGCGCTCTATCACCACCCACAGAGTTATCCTGATGTTTTCCAGGTTAAGGGCAGTTATGAACGCTGTCCATCTACTGAGCTTTTCTTAGCGTTACCATCCAGTGAGGGAGAGAGCACCTTAGGGCAGCTATCAAAATGGCAGGCTTACCCTTATGTGCAGGCCACTTTCTCCCTTAGCTATCGCTTCCCCTCGTAAATATTTCTGAAATGATGGACAAACATTTTGTTTGTTGCAGACATATGTTTGGTGTTGGTAGAAGTTTGATGTAAACCAGAAGGTTGTTATGAGGGCTTGATTACATTCTGTTTACTCATACCCAAGCTCATTTCCCACTGGGAACTGGGTGAAATGTATTTCACAAACACTGTGGAAAGTTCACGGCGTTTTAGGCATCTTTCCATGAGAATGTTCGATGAAAAAGAGCAATGTGGAAACTTGCAGTGAGAATGAATGCCCTGCACAGGCGATGTACCAGAAGCTGCACAGCACTCTGGTGTGGGAGAGAACATGAAAAGAGATGGGGCTGGCCAGTAGCAAGAGGCTTACAGAAAAGAAGAGACAGTGGAAAAGAAAGGGCTTAGTTGCAAAACCAAGGGGTGAATGTTATGGTGTGGTGCCCATTCACAGAGCAGCTGCCCTCAGCTTGACCACCAAATTGCTAGACAGTGAACTCAGTGAATCTCACTGAGTGGACCAACCAGATGCCATAATAATTAATTCCAACTGTCCAGTAATTGAAAACAGGATAGAGACAGCAATTCCTCATTGACAACATTAATACAAAATCATCTTTAGTTGGAAAAGCCTCAGGTTTTATAATTTTGAATAATGCAAAAAGAAAGAATAAAGTTCTGGATTCCAAGATAGGCTTTGCTAGTAGTGCTGCATCTCTCTCAGAAGGGATTTGCTGAGCAACCATAATTCTAAAATATCACTTTGAAAGCTGTTGTCTGTGTGTAAGACAGGGCTTCTTCACAGGTATGTACCTGGCCATTAAGAAGCAATAATTTCAAATCATATTTCACAAAATACTTTGAAATATTATAAAGGATTGCCAGAAACATAGGAGTGCTTTGTTTCTTTTGTGTCAGTTCTAACTTTACTGCATAATGTAATTATCCTTGAGGTAAATCATTCTTAGGCTGCTTTGTTCTTATTTAAACATTTAAATATTTTAGTGTGTATTTTTGGCTGAGGATTTAAATACCCAAACTGCATTGGAATGCTTTAGGGCCAGAGCACACAATTCCTGTAGAAACTGCTGCCTCTATTAGTAACTCCAATGTTCAAAAGATCCAAAGGGAAGCTCCTTGTCTGCATATTCCTGCTGGTGCTCATTTTATTTGAAGGATGTTAAAAATTAGGAAGGCAAAGATTGTGCTTGTTGATATGCATAACAGAGCATGAAGAGTACTGGATCTTCCCTTGTTTAGGATGAAAGCCTTTCCATAAAGTACTATGGCAGTCATTTGCATCTGATCTATATTGTTAAGGTCTTTTAATCGACTAGCAAAGTATGGTCCTCAGGATACCACAGGAAGTTAATTAAGCGTAGCTACTTTGTTTACATGGTGCAAACGGGAACAAAATTTACCTGCAGGTGAGACACGATTGAGATTTATGTGTTTTTCATCAGAAAAATAACACTATCACTTCTAAGATTATATATATATATTATATATATATATATATATATATATTTAAGAACACAATCACTTCTAAGATTTTTATGTCATTAATTGTTGATAGTTTAAGAAATTGTTCATTAAAGAATTCACATATAATTGTTGCAATTACATTCTTTTATCCTGCCTAGCACTTTAAATGGAAATCTCAGAACTTGGTTTTACAGCTCTTTGCTTGCCAGAAGGAAGTAGGGAAATGAAAGAGATAAATAATTAAGGCATTAACTTTAATGGGGGCTTAGGAGTTTGGTTAATTGTTTGGGTTTTTTCAGTATGATTTATACATGATATTATTAAAAAAAAACCAAGAGCAAACCAGCCAAAACTAACCAAAAAAAAAAAAAAAAAAAAAAAAAAAAAGGCAAACAACCATCTAGCACTTAGTGTCTTTTGCAATAACAAACATTTCTACAGTTCAGCATTTGTGAGCAACCCTAGAATAGCAAACCTGTGCAAACAACTCAGATCTTCTGAGAAACTTTGAAGTAAAAAGCTGTTTTGTGCAAAACTCAGCACTTTGTGACCATTCAGATAATGGCAAACCAATGCTCTCATCTCAGCACTTGCCTGTTCTTCTGCAATAATATGCCAGTATGAATGTATGACAGAAAAGAAACCCCAAAACCCCAAACACTTAAAGATTTTTTTTCCAAGTTCATACCGAGTGAGTAAAAATAGATTTGGTCATTTATAAATGCATTTTATTATATACAGAATCAAGTGCAAAAGGTTATATGTGGGATTTTGATATGCTGGAACACTTGTAGTTAGTATGTGATTTTGGTTTTTTCCCTCTTTAGCAGAATCCTGAGGCCACATTAAATAAAGAAAGGTGAGCTAGGTTGGAATAACTGACAAGCTGAGATTAAGAATTTGTTCCTTTTCACAGAAACTTCAAGGTGTAATTCTGCTCTTCACCCTGATGTTTCCAGGGTGCCTTTCTGGCTTTTAGCTGTGTGCTGCAGGGAACCATTTCAGTGTGTGCTGCGGGTGTAGCAATGTGGCAGGGACAGCTGGACAAACTGCTGCAGTCTGCAGAGCTGGCTTCCATCCCCATTCTCTTCTTGGTCTGAAACATGACTGCCTTTTTCCCATATTCTCTCTCCCTGTTTCTGACTCATTCGCTGTTTCTTTTTATATACAGAAAGGAATTGTGCAGGAGAGGTCAGAGCTGCTTCTGCAACTTTGTGCTGCTCACACAAAGGCAGTATTGGGTACCTCTCACTCGCATCGTGTTCTGCAGACCTGAGGGACCAAAGTATCTGCATCACAGCAGACTTTTTTCCTACAATATTCAGCTTCTCTGCATGTCTCCTCTCCCGGTGGCACTGGAGGAGGGGAGGGAGAACAGAGCAGCTAGATTGGCATTTGTCAGTGGCAACAAAAATAGCAAATCAACATTATAATTTTTGCCTGAGTTATATGAGATTAAAGGATTTTTTCATGATGCTTCTGAAAGTGACCTTTAGCAAATGTTTTGTGGTCAAATAAATATGAAACTGATGGAAAAGGATGTGTACAGAATGTTCTCAGCTCTTACATAGAACTGGGAATCTAACAATTAGATTACTGATGAACCATCATAGTCAGAACGTGTTTCACAAACTGAAGTTAGTCTATGGAGTATTTATCAGGGATTTAATCAGAAAAAGCCTGGAAATTCATCTGGAGCACAGGCAGCCTTTGTTCAGCAAACTGCTGACATGTTCCTTCAGGCAAATTTTTCCTTTGGCTGGAGTAGTTAAGCAAATAACTATGCAGAGTGCTTAGTCCTGGGTTTGCAATTCTGAAGGAAATTTATCTCCTTTACAGGTGCACTACATATATAAGAATGTCAAAGCAAGATCAAAGTCACAGTCTTTGGGACTATGTCTCGATTCAGTAAAGCTCATGTCCTTTGAAACAAAGGAGAACTCTGGTTCTGAGTTATCAGCAGGACTGCTGGTGGTCATCACCAGGTGGTTAAGAAACACTTTCTCTACTGCTGCAGTCCTGTTCATATTTTTGTGCCCTTGGAAACAAGGAGCCCTGTAATAGTAAAAGATCAAATTTATGATTTAGAAATCCTTTAATAGACAATCAGTTCAGAGGAAGAGGACTCTGTGTGTGCAGGTGCTTGGTAGTGAGCTAGCTCCTGTACAGCCAGAGTTAAAAAAGCCAAACACTTTTCTTGAGGAAAATAATGTCATTCCCTCTGTATGCCTTTTAGGAGTTTGCAAGGGAATGTCAATGTTAGTAGAGATGATGTAGACATTCTCCTGAAATACCTTACTATATTATTAGCACTGTCTTGAGAGATCAGTTTTGTCCTAAGGTGTCCACTGGTGTCTTCACCTAAGTAAGTCTTAAAGTAGTTAAGCATTTGGCAAATGGTTAAAATATGTTTTTCTTTCTTGGCCAAAATCCATATTTTCGTTTAATCCAAGATGCTGTATTAATGACTGCCACTCTACTATAGAGACTTTTTCAGTGAGGTACCAACTGTGTACTCTGCTTCTGAAAGTGTCCTGCCTGCTTGATTTTTTTTCTCACAATGTTTCACAGACTCATTAGCTCAATCCCACCTTCTTTGCCATTAAGAAATTTGAATTACCATTCTCTGACCACTACAGACTTGCCTGCAGCTGCTTTTGGACTTTGGCAACACCCAGTTGTTGTTCATAGGCCTGAGTGATGCTCTGACTTGACTGGGCCTGTGTCTTGTTCTGCAACATGTAAGTTGTGCTTGTATTGTGCAGCTCATTGCCCCACTTTACTTCCCCTGAATTCCTTCCCCATTGCCTTTTGTGGCTCAGAGTGGCAGAGCTGAAGTCAATGAGACTGTCTAAGGAAGGAACTGGTCACGTCTGCCTTTCCTGTTGAGCTTTTTCCCTTTTACAGTTTTAGTAGCCCTGTTAACACATTAAGGAAAGCTGGGGAGTCTTCGCTCCTACAGAATACTTGCGTACACTATACTGGAGATGTCTCCTAACACCCCCTCCCTGCGGGCAGAATGGAAATGTGAAAGCATGCCTAGGTCTTATGGGGGGGTCTGAACATCATAAGTCAAAGTCCACATCAAGGTAAACAAGGTAGACAGGGGATAGAGATACCAGATCTTTCAGAAACCATTTTGAAAATTATGAGCAAAGCGGGAAAGCAAACAATAAGATGGTGAGTACACACTAATGCAGACATGCCTTGCACCCAGGTAAGAGCAGTTAACAAAAAGCCAGGGTGAGCTTCCAGGAAGGACTACTCCAAGGCTCTGTGTGTGGGCTGAAGAGGTTTGGGAATCAGGAGGTATCCTGAGAGCACGAACAGAGGAAGATCATGTCTTCAGTTAAGGCTGGAGGGACTGGGAGCTCTTTGGAAAGTAAAAGGGCTGTGATGGAAGCAGAGTTTGGTGTTGCATACATGAAATAGGAGAGAGGTTTGCAGAAAGCTGCTCGAGCAATTTTGGACGTAAACACACCAGCCAGCCCCCTAAGGAGAATGTGGAGAGACAGGGGTCTGCCTCTCCCACAGCTAGCAGGATTAGCCATCAAAAAGAGAAATGGTCTTATCTTGTCTTACTCTACAGACACTTCAATACATTTCTCCAGTGTATTGTACCTCATGTACTCTGCCTTTCAGGAGCTCCCCTGTCCTCAGTTTTATGAAAAGATCATTCAAATAGACAAGGTATGGCTGAAGGGAAAACAACAAATGAGTTGGGATTCAGAGCCAAGAGAGAGGAAGTTCACTTTCCTCTGTATCATGTCTTACCCTTTTACACCTGCTCTTCAATGGTTGTTTCCTACTGAATGTTAGCTCCTCCCCAGCTGCAGCTGCCTTTTAGCAGATCTCTCTCAGATGGACACATTGCTCAGTCTGTTTGGCCAAGCTGATATTTGATAGTGGCAACATCCAAGCCAGCCCTTTTAATATCAGTTACTCACTATCTTTAGCTGTATCTCTGTGATGAGAAATGAGATTATGGGGTTGTGGGAGAGAAGAAAATGGCAACAAAATGGAAACGAGATAGAATTCCCACCTTCTTTCCAAGAAACATCGTGACACCCTGTTGGGCTTGTAGCTCTTCTTCCAGCACTGGCTGTCTGTGCAAGGCACCCCAGCAAAGAGAAGGTAGTTCTGACTTTTTTTGGCTCTCTGCCTTGTTTCCTGAAATCTTGCTAAAGGAGAAGCCTTATAATCTGCTTTTTGCAGTGTAGAGTATTGCAGCTCTTTGGAGAACATTTGTTTCTTTCCCTTGGTTATTGGAGGTTTATTGGCTGTTGGTTGAGAAAAGCTCAAAGGAGCAGATGTGTTAAGGTGGGTGTCATTCTTTCATTTAATGCACAGGCTTTTATAACAACAACAACAAAAAAAAATGTTGAGGACTGGCCTTCCTGAGACAGTGGAAGCTGTCTGGCTTGACTCATGGGTTTGACAGAGGAGTTAGTAAGTTTACCTGAGGACATTCTGAAACATCATGAGACTGGTAGTAGCTAAATATAAGTCAAGTCTGTTGGTGCCACCCTGGGAAGCAGAGCTCATGGGTGCGTGGCACAGAGACAGCAGAGCCTGCTGGGCAGAGGCACACAGACTGCCCCACTGACCTCTTGCAAAGTGTCAAAGTCAAACAGTTGTAGAGCTGTGGCTGGAGCTAATAATACCCAGTAACTGTAGGACATTAGGGAGGGAAGAAGAAAATTTTAAAAAGATACGATAATTAATAGGACAAGGAATACAGATAGGTAAAAACTGAGAATTTCAAGGGATTCCAGATTCTAGGATTTTGCGTCTTTGAACCTGGAAAGATTCTCACCTAAACTAAAGATACATCAAAATAGCCAGAAAGCAGACATCTGCTGCTTTTCTTTTGACTGCATACTGATTTGACTTGCTGCCCTGTAGCAACTACGCTGTAATACACATAGACCCAGATGTTTTCTGATAATAAAACTGTAGCTTGCTAATGCTTAAGGAGGAAAGATGGTAGGTCTTCTTCAGAAAGAGAATGGTGCTTCCTGCTCAAAGCAGCTGGACAGAGTTAACCAGCCAGAGTATTTGCTGTACAGAATAAGCCAGTCTCAGCACCAAACAGCAGTCCCCAACCCCACGTACTGTATTTAGCTTCTCTTTGTCACAGGTGTGAGGTGGGTTCTGATTTTAACCTGCCTCAGATCTGGCTTCCAGTTATGGATGTAGAAGGACTGTGTTTTGGAACTTGACTCTACCCACAGGTAGCTCTCTCTCACTGAATAGTTCAAGAATTTAACTAGATCATCTACCTCTGAAGGTCTTGCCATGCATGTGTACCTCTTGAAACTTAATGTCTTCTCAAACTGATTCTCAGCTATCAAATCAGGCTACCAGTGCTTTCTCTCACCCACTACTTTATTTACTTTTTCTTTCTTACTCAGAATCTGAAATATTTGTGGTTTATATTCTTAGGGCATAGCGCTTCAGCTTCTCATTAGTACTTCCAAAGCTTAAGAGAAGAAAGAGAAACAGGAGCATGTGTGTGGGTACAAGGCCATCATCAGTGAAGGGTCACATAGCAAGGTTTCCTCTTTCAATGGCTCCAGAAAAGGCATGACCATCACAGCTTGCAGGTGGGACTGTCACCAAAAGAGAATAAGAACTAAATTTGCCTTGTGTTTCTAGTGCCTGATCACTGAGCTGTATGAAAAAGTCACACAGAAAGCAGCTACCGTAGTGGAAATCAAAGCATACTAACTTCCAAAATCTGAAAAACATGGGTTTTATTATCTTTTGGTCCAGACTTGAACTAAGGGAGATATCTTGAAAAGAAGTTAAAAAATCAACTAGGTGTCTCAAGGATCATGTGACATATATTTTCAGCAAGCAGCCAGAGGGTGGGGAAACTCCCAAGTTAGCAATCCCATGAAAATTACCATATTCAATGGCAGCACCCACAGAATGTCCATCTCCCTGCAGAAACTGGTTTTGCTGCTACAAGCACATTCATGTTTAGATCATTATCTACTCAACAGTTCTTGATTCCTTGTACTTCAGAGGAAATGCTGTATCTGTTTTGAAGGTGGATGGCAGAGAATGTGAAGACTGACTTTATATACTGGTAATTTAAAGCAATATTGCACATTTATTTTAAGCTAGAATACTAGTAGATTTCACATATACCATCTTAGACCAGAATCACTCTCCCTAGCCCTTTGGAATTGAAAAGAATATTACAGACATAGAAGATAAAATTAAACTATTCTATAATTTTTCTGTATTTCTATGATAGAAATAAATATTTTGTAACAACTTATTCAGGACTAGTCATATCAATGATAGACTTTTTTTTTTTTCCTCCAAATCTTGTTATGTGAATAACAGTCCCAAGTCTTTCCATTCTGGGTACAAATATGTTTCAAAGGTGTTTTCAGCCTATAGTTCCAGGCATAGCTGTTTTTCCAGCTTCATTCTGCCTGACCACTTCCAAACAACTTGTTTAGAAAAGAGCTGATATTTTTGGTTAGTACAAAGACCCAGAAAATTTACTTATTACTTATACATCTAGAGGACAGAAGTCACAGAGGAAGGACATAATGTTAAAAGGCCAGCATGGAAATTATTATAAATAAGCGCTTAGCACCTTCCTTTGCACTGAAGCAGACACTTTCACAAGTGTCACTGCTCAACAGGGAAGAAAAATTTCAGCTCTTGCCTCTCCTACTCTGGACAGATCCTCAAAAATTCTATTCACAATTGCATGTTCCACTGAAAATATGCGAGGCCATTGACACCAGTTTTGCTACCAGTTATGTGACATTTCTTACCTTTTTCCAGATACATATATGAAACACCATTAGATGTAACTCTTAGCTCTCTGCAAGCAATGCAGTAGCCATCAAATAAACAAGGCAGCCAGATAATGATCACTGATAGCATCCAGGTGCTTCACAGGGAAGTTGCAGCAAAGTTTATTATCTCTTGCATTACCTTTAAGGTTTTGCCTGGAGGGCAGTGTGAAATCAGATTTCTAACCTGCCAGAAAATTCACAAGTACTTGCTAAGTCACCCTCCCTACCCTGAAGACTTTCTATTCTAAAAAGTCCCTTTTCTATAGATAGAAAGGTGATGCATAAACCAAATTGAGACTCACATTTTGCAGCAGGTTGACACTGATTTTCTTGATGTCTTACTGTGAGAGAATCAGAAGTGTTTTCTGGGAATGCCCTGAGTTTCAGCCCTGTGTCTTTCTCACCAACCTCTTTTACAGGACAGAAAGACACAGAATAGTGTGTGACTGAAGTATTTAAGTCGCCCTATTGATTGGGGGCACTAACGGTTATGAAAAACATCCGAATTTGCAGATAAAATGGATATGCAAAACCCCACTCAGTTCCTATAAAAATGAATATTCTACCAAACATCATGTTCTCAACAGAGATCAGATTGGGGCTAGTTCTGTGTTTTCATTCTTTTCTCTTATTTCATCTGTGTGAGAAAAGGCAGGATGTTTTGTTGGTTATTTCATCATGTGTGAAAAATAAAGCGTTGCCAAAACCTACACTGAACATACTTCCTTAAGAAAAGCAGGTTAAATTACATTAAGCCTCAAGGGGTTTTAGTCATTGTAGAAAAGTCAGTCTGTAGTTTCTACTATTCCAGTAGGTTGGAATGCCTGTGCTTGCCCAGAATATCACTTCTCTATTATTCCGCCTTCTGAATTTTATTTAACATACTAATCGCTAATTGCAGGGGGTTTTTTTCTATATGTGAGATTTTGGAAAGTCATATAAAATCCTTTGAGACATTTTATCTTTGTCTTTACTTATATCAAAGCTTGAGCCAGAATTCCTTAAATCTGAAATACCTGTACATGAAAGGAACAGAACTGGGGAAGGAACTGGAAAAATGCAGAAGTCTGATACCATCTCAATTAGTTCTCATATCTTTATGTTGCTGGAACATGAAACAGCACTTAAAACAAGAAGATAAGCAATAGAAGGTGATCTGTGTTTGCCACTGAAGTTGTTTCAAGCTTTTATCAGCTCTCTGAATGCCTGTTTAAGAGATGTAACTGCCCATCTTGCAGTCAATGGTATGTTGTTCTCAGTGCTTGCTTCTGCACACATTCCTATGAATCATCCACATGATTTCACAGCAGATTTTCATGAAACACCTGCATGAAAAAGGGTTGCTAGAATCAGTCTTTAATTCCTCAATGTATTTTCACATTTTTTAGGATTTTGCAGGGTGGAAAAGGATCTAAAAAGACAAATATAAGTAAGTCATCAACAGTGAAATGTGGCAGTTGCAAGTTTTATTATTTGAATGCTGACAGGTCATTTCCCTTTTGCCTCTTGCATAGACTGTAATATTATCGCCAGTCAGCACCAGCCATCTGGCTTGTCAGCAGAAGGGCAGGGAAATCACACACCAGGCAGGGAAAGCTGCTTCTTTTCTTTCCCAGGGAAGTCCAGGACAGGAAACAAAGGAAGAAATTATAAACTATGATCAAATAAGATAGAATCATCCACTCAGGAATTTTGTTCTCCTTTCATTGGGTGATGAGAACAAAAGGCTCAATGTTTAGCTGCTCTGACCTCGAGAAAGCCAAGTCAGTTCTCTGAGCACTGGGGCTTTAATGTGACTAAAAGCAAATGCAGAGAATGGTTATGTTCCAAGGGAAGGACAAGTGGAGTAGGTTGGGGATGGACTACGCTTCTACCAGCTGTGAAAGACTATTGAAGAATCCATCTTTGCAGAAAAATATATTGGCTAGAAAATTGGCGTTTTTCTTGGTTCATGTCAGTCTGACCTATGAAACAAGGTGCAGCACTGCAAGTACAGAAATATGTCACCAGACCTCAACAAAGCCCTTAATTATACAGTGGTTAAGGAATTACTGCATTGCTAGGAGCATGAAATGCTCAGTAATATCCCACAGCTGTCTGAAGAAACCTTTGTGCTGCTGCCAAATAGTTTGTGGGGACATTAAAACAAATAGTGAATTCTCAGCAAAAAAGTTAGACTGAGCTCCTTTACTTACAGAGACACAGCAGTGTTTCTGGGCTCCAAATCTGGGCAATCCTGCCTTGGTGCCTCTGCCAGTAAGAAAGAAGGGCTCTTAAAACTTTTCTCTGTTTGTGTCTTGGCTGTTTATGGTGTGTCTTTCAATTTGTCTCTTCTCCCTTTCAAATACTGTTAGCACACTTGAGTCCTTTTAGACAAACATCATCAGCTGGAATGTGGACCCCAAGGGAGCGATAAGTTACCAGATGTGAGGGATACATCCTCATTGGATGTGATTTTACAATTTTGTTAAAAGCTTGAAACTAGTGGAGACATGCAAACTTGTGACATGAAAACAATATTTTGAAATCAAAATCTTTTAATATCAAGAAGCCTGTTATTTCCAACCTGGTCAGTGTAGAATGGGAAGATCTTACAGGTATGGAATGAAGAGAGTTATTTTTGTAAACAGAGTTGAAGAGTTCTGCTAGTTAACCTGAAAGAGTAACATCAAGCAAAGTAGGAAAATGTTATTAGGTAGATCTGATTATTTCCTATCATCTTCTTCTGTTGCTGTAGGTGAGTCAGAATTTTTCAGTTTCTTACTGACATATCCCTTTAGTGGACTATAAACCTTAGTTACTGCCTAGACATGCTGCGCGGTTTGACTAATGACTATGTGTGAAGCATCCTGCTGTCCAAGATAGAGGATCTTACAGATATGCAAAGCCAAAGTGTTTTTAACAGATGAGAATCCATGTTACTATGGCTTGGTTTTGTTCCCTTTGTAAATCTTTTTGACAAATATGCAGAGTCATTCAGTCAGCCATTCTCTGAAATAATTCAGAATTAAATCTGGCAATTAAGGGGCCAAAATTTCTAATTAAATATCCTGACACTTGTGTAAACAGCACTGTCAATTACTAAGCATCAGTCCTGGGAAGGTCACATGGTTTTTCTTCAGGGTTCCTGTTGCACTGGAGGGGGAAAAAAAAACAAAAACAAAAGGGCTCTGTAGGGCAGAGCTGTTGTAGAAAAATAGGCTTTGATTATATGCCTCTATCACATTTTGGCTCCATCCAGTCTTTTTCAGGCCTGCCACTCCTTGCTGACACATTACCAGGTCACCTCCGCTTCCGTCCTTTTGCTCTCTTTTTCCCAGGCAGGCCATCCGCCAGGTCCTATTGGCCAAGTGCCATTCAATGAGCCTAAGGAGGTCTCCTCTGCAGACCAGAACTATTCTTCAGACCAGATAGAAATCTATTAAAGCTGCTGGATTTTTTAAACTGCTTTTATGGGCCATCAGTGCTACACTTGTTCATATCCTTTTGTGGAATTATACATATGGCTTCTTGTGAGTCAGAATGAATTTTCTTGGCAACCAACAACGTTCAGGAGGTGAATTTGCCAAACCCTAAGTTATTCAGTGTCCTTCTGTCTCTGGGGCATTTTAATCTCTGCAGCCATGAGGTTCTTGAAGTATTTGTGTTAGGCAGCGCTCTCATTGCACAGGAAGATGGCTTTTCTGCCTGCCAGTTCTCAGTGCATTTCCTGTCACAATTCTCTGTCACAGTTCTCTGTCACTGCTACCAGAAATAATTGGTAAAGTGACCTTACCTTGCTTGCATAGGTTTCTGTTGTCTATGGCATGAGTAGTGCTAAGAAAAGAAGTACCAAAACATAGATGTGTGTTTGGAAACTCATGCAAGTTTTCAAATACCTTTGCCTTCAGGTTGTTTTCTATCAAGTTTTCACATGAGTTCCCAAGGGAACGGTAGGAGTTGGTCTCACCTTATAACGTGACTGATAATGACACTCTCAGCAGCTGAGAATGAACAGCATGGTGAATGTGTGGTTTTAGGAGGAAATGGTTCCTTGTTTCCTTTAACACTGCTTTCCAACAGGATGATCTTACTTTCCTTCATTGTATTTATTATTAATTGCTGACATCCTTTTTAGGATGGCTTATCTCCTTCCTCCCTTGAATAATGTTTAACCTTCAAGGAGCTACTTTCTTGCAAATTGGGAAGTACACTCCTTTTCAGGACATTGTGAATATAGAGTAGCAGTGTATCATAATACGCTGAATACCTTGGAGTTCTCATTCTGTTCTGTGGATGGAAACCAACCAGAAGAGCAGTTTTCCTCCCACCTGCTGGAAAGAATGTGGGTGGGGCATATAACTGATTCTATTCCTGCAAACTGTTGATGGAGAAATTCAGACACATCACCACTCATTGTGCTTTAGCAGGTCTGAAATTGAAATTTGACCCTGCATATTATAAGAGATAGATATCTCTAATGAGAAAAGTAATGAATGATTCATTTTCTTCTGCAGAGACTAAGAAGCTCTGGCTGCAGGCCAGGCTAGCTCTGCTGGCACCTTTTTACACCACTGTCAGTGTAAAGGTGGACACATTTGAAGGTGCTGATTCACATCTATGTGATATTGCATTACAGTTTTGTTACTGACAATAGCTTGGGTAAGTGATTCTGGAGAAACCACAATCCCCCGTGCTCAATGGATCCGCTACTTCAAGCTTTATTTACTTACTTAATTTATTCTTACACTCGTTTTCAGGCCTTGTGTTTGTGGTGAGGGTTAGTGCATTCCTACAGAACTAATGAAAGGTTTTGGGGTGCTGTAAAAAAGTTGCATTTAGAAGCCACTTTAGCGTGATCAATTAATTTTTCATATCGTATCAGCCTTTGAGAAGGATTCCCTACTTATTTGACCAACCACATGTAAGTCATGTTCTTAAAACAAGTGAATGATTGAAATTCTTTAATATGCAATGAATTGTGAGGGATTTTTCAGTTCTATTTTCTTTTCCTAAGGCAGAAATGCCTTACAACATGAACATGTGAAGAATATGCTCACTGCATTCAATCACTTTAAGTTTGTGGTACTTCACTTTATTGCAGGTCATTTGTATTGGAGAAGGTCATTAACCAGAAAGGTACAATTAGCTTACCTTAATGATGAACACACAGACTAAAGCTGCTGCAGCTGCAACTGTAAATGGATTAAGCCACCTGAAATCTGATTTACACAAAATTAGCTTATACCTGCAAGTAGTAGTTTAGCCTATAGTTAAACAAAACACAGGGACACAGATCCTATTGATAACCTCAGAGTGGACATTAAAAATTACCCTTCAGTCTTCCTGCTTGAATCTGTTCCTTGCCTACTTGGTACATGGCAATTGGAAAAGCAAGGCAGGTACGCACTCCCTAAGTGGTGCTGGGGGAAGGACCTCGTATGCAAAAAAGCTACAAGCAAAGTATTCTCATTCCTTTCCCAATTCATTAAGCAATGCTGTGCTTTTTGTTGTGTCTGCTTTCATGCTGTCTCATGTGGCAGCGAGGGGTTTTCCTTCTCTTCAAGCTAAGACAAGACTGAGGGAATGCCGAGGAGCTCATAAAAATATTGCTTTTGATCAACTGGGAAATTCACCGATACGTAATTATAAATGATCACCTGCTCGAGTTACCCGGATAACAAGAGGTCTAGTCCACTACAGAATCTCTTAATACAGTTATATATTTCACATGCTTTTAGCAATGTCATCATAGATAGGTATTTGATCTATCCAATTTGACATCCTACCTTTTTACCTGGCTGCTAACTGAGAGTTAGGTGAGCAGCAATTTCCAGTCTCCCCTCTCACCCTGAAAAAACATAAGCTGCTTTACTGTCGTAGCTAGTTTTGTGCCCTGGAGGGACCCTGGATTCAGGAGCTGAAAGGCTAAGTTTTAGTACCAGCTCTGTCACTGACTCACACATCGGCTGTAAGAATCTTCTCTGCTGTTGGATTATTTAAAATGTCCAGTCTACTCATTTAAAGCTTGTCTTTTCTTAGGATTCTTGGGATCTTTTGTAGAGTTATTATTTATTTTCAGTTTGAATCAAACCATTCAAATACATTCAAATTAATTCCATGAACCAACATCTTAAAATATATTCTTTAACTGAAAGTGTCTGAAAATTCTGTTGATAGTCAGAAAAGTTAGCTGTCTGTCAGGCTCAGGAAGTGTCAATCTGTTAAACTGAAGATCTGCTCCCTGGCTGAACTCTGCTCGTGTGCCATGTCATCTGCAGCTTCACCTCTAGGACATGAGGATGGAGGCCTAGCATATCAGTGAAGGCTGGAAGGAGGCTTCTTTCCTTCCCTTGCACATGGCTGATGAATCTGCTAGCGCCGTATGTTACACAGACCAAAAGCTAAAAAATACAGACACGAGACCAGAGGATCCAAGGAAACAAAAAGCAGTAAGCAATAGGTGAGCCTGCAGGAGGCTGTGCACCTAAGGAGTGGAGGGTATAATACTGTTTGAAGAGATTTGGAGAATTATTGAAGGCACAATGAAAACGATGTATTTCTCCATTGACATTTACATGACAGAAGCTATTTATGAAAGAAGCGTTACTTAGGGGAATCCCTGGAACAGACTGTTCAGATTGTGTGGTTGTAAGTATGTTTAGGCTGGAAATTTAAATTCTCTGACCATCACAGCTGTTGGTCTGGGGCACCTTCCCAAATGATGCAATGAGGCAAAAAGCATATTATTATTTCACAGATAAGATCAGTCATTTTAAGAAACCGGATGTTTTGAAGTGGCTTCCTTCAAAATCCAAGGCTCAGCATGTCCCCTAATCTGATATTCTTAATATTTGTTCTCTAGCAAATTAAAGCATTACTTTTCTAAGGATCATTGTACTGGGGTTCTTATATGTTTGCTTTTGAGTATCTGTGTTTGGATAATTTAATCTTTGTTTTCATCTCTGTCACTGGACTTCTTCAAGGAAACCAAAATATTTTGTAGAAAGAAAAACAGTGCTATTAAGGCACAGGCTGAAGACATAATGGAAATACACCATGCAGTGTAATCTGCTTTTAATTGGTCATATCATTCAACTATTGCTAGTTAAAGAAGACACTGGAAACAAAATGTTTGGCCTCAGAAAAACTAAAATATGTTATAAAAAATAAATATAGAAAATTGATAAATCAGAGTGAAATTAATCATATCTCAGCAAACAATCATGCAATGGCTGCGATAATTTCAAGTGTATAAGATATACAAATGGGCTTGAAATAACATGGGGCTTTTTGCTTTGAGTTAGAGCATTCATATGATAAAGCTTTGATTCTTTACTGCTGTATTTACCCAAAAGAAAGACCAGCTTTTTTTAAAGTTAAACTACTTGAAAAAAGTAATTCTAGAATTTGTCCTTCTCCCTTTAGGTTAATGTGGTAATTAAGATCCGCTTTTTAAAACAGAGCAACTATTCAAAAGCTTTCTTTTTTCATTCAGATTATGTCATGTTATGTAGTAGCCACAGCACAAAACTATCCTCACCATTTTGCTTCTACTTTTCTTTCAAAGTTGTTTTCTTTGTCCTATCCTTAGTTTGTCCTGTGACAACCAGTTAGGCTACCTGCCAGTTGTACTGGCCAGTTTTCTGATATCCCTTAAATGCTTCAGCTATTGAACAGCTGTAGGAATATCAGTTATAGATCAAAGTCCCATTATGCTAAGGAACTGTACAAACACAAGGAGAGCACCCAGTGCTTTGCCTTAAAAAGTACAGGTTAAGTAGAGTAACATTCTAAGTGCCTAATTGCTGTGTGAAAAAGCACATCTGTTTTGAACCTTACCTCTGCAGGATGGTGACAATGAGTATCTCTTTAGTGAACCAGTGAAGACGCTTTTCTGCCTGCCTTTTTTTCTTTAGATGGTCTATAATACATTGGCTACAACACTGAGCTACACTTTTGCTTTCTCCCCCCAGCGTGATTACTGGGGCTGTGTGACACAAGGTGAATGTGGTTGGTGTTTGCTACCGTTGCTCCACACCCCTCAGCAAAGGCAGGCCAATATGCCCAGATGCCAGGGTGGTGTGCTCATCTCCCCGAGCCCTGCCAGTGTCACAGGCAAGGCAGGTTTGCTCCAGACACAGCTGGGCTCTCTGGGTGAGTCAGGGCTGTGCGCACTGCACCTCCATAGACCCCTGCAGAATGGCAGCCACTGTGCGTGGCGAGGAGCTGGTCATGTGTGTATGTGCTGAATGCACTCTGCAGTTTCCATTTTAGATTATTGGAAGTTTCGGGGTGCATTTTCCAGACATAGTTGGTTCATTTGTGAATCCCAGCTAGGCACTTGTCCTGTAAGAGCAGCTTCCAGGTAAGCTTTCCACCCAAACAGGTTTTTTGATCAATTCACAATGAAGATAAAAGCTGGGTTACCATAGGCATAGAAGTATGAAGGGCCTCCTGCTTACCCAAAGCAGTCAAATAAATTACAATTTTTTGTCCAGTACAAAGAAATATGATAAGGAGACCTTTTCTTTTGTGCCTTTGATCCCTTTGTGAGAAGGGGAGAGGGGTGCCAGGGGGCAGCAGGGGCGGGTGCTCTTCGGGGAAAAGCGAGCTGTGCTCCCTGGAGAAGGTGAGCTGTGCTCTCCAGAGAAGGTGAAGGTGAGCTGTGCTCGCTGGGAAGGTGAGCTGTGCTCTCCGGAGAAGGTGAAGGTGAGCTATGCTTGCTGGGAAGGTGAGCTATGCTCTCCAGAGAAGGTGAAGGTGAGCTGTGCTCGCTGGGAAGGTGAGCTGTGCTCTCCGGAGAAGGTGAAGGTGAGCTGTGCTCTCCAGAGAAGGTGAAGGTGAGCTATGCTTGCTGGGAAGGTGAGCTGTGCTCTCCAGAGAAGGTGAAGGTGAGCTGTGCTCTCCGGAGAAGGTGAAGGTGAGCTATGCTTGCTGGGAAGGTGAGCTATGCTCTCCAGAGAAGGTGAAGGTAGCTATGCTCTCCAGAGAAGGTAAAGGTGAGCTGTGCTCTCCAGAGAAGGTGAAGGTAGCTATGCTCTCCAGAGAAGGTGAAGGTGAGCTGTGCTCTCCAGAGAAGGTGAAGGTGAGCTGTGCTCTCCAGAGAAGGTGAAAGTGAGCTGTGCTCTCCAGAGAAGGTGAAGGTAGCTATGCTCTCCAGAGAAGGTGAAGGTGAGCTATGCTTGCTGGGAAGGTGAGCTGTGCTCTCCAGAGAAGGTAAAGGTGAGCTGTGCTCTCCAGAGAAGGTGAAGGTGAGCTATGCTCTCCAGAGAAGGTGAAGGTGAGCTGTGCTCTCCAGAGAAGGTGAAGGTGAGCTGTGCTCTCCAGAGAAGGTGAAGGCGCAGCTGGAGCACGGTTGGTGAGTGGGGCGGGCATTGTGCCCCAGCCAGCGCCGCTGCCAGCTGAGCACAGAGTGGCACAGCTGAGGTCATGCCAGGAGGGCAGAGAGGTAGAGACCAGGCATGTTCACACCCCCGACACAGCCTGGGCAAGGATCAAGGCTGAGGGTCTTTGCTTCGGCACCACTCCTCAGCTGTTGCCTGGAACAAAAGGGCAGGTCCCAGTTTCTGAATCTGAATCCAGATTACTGTTGAACACTATCAGGACAGACCTGGAGCACAGACACAGAAACCCTGGGGCAGGGGAGGCGCAGGCAGGGCTCTGGCAGGTAGAACTTGCAGGGTTGCCCTGGCTCCGGGAACTGGATGGTGAAGGTACGGACTTGTCTCCATTTGCCTAGACCTGTTTCCAGTTGTTTATGCAAGAAAATCTGAAGTGCCTGTTTATCTGCAGACATTGTTCATATCAGTAAGTATGGCTTTGATTTTAACAAGCTTTGTGAGTGCAAGTGTTTGGGGGTTTCACTTATTTGTCAAATTAACAGTTCAAAAGCCAAAATCTTTAAAAAGGTTAAACTACCAATTTACCTATTCCTGATGGGTGAGGTGAACAGCAATTAATCATATCTACTATTTGCATAACATTGTTCAGACAAATTATAGGGAGAGATATCATTATAACTTATATAATCCAGAGGAGGAAAGCAGGTCTCAGTGAGGTCAAACAAGAAGTGAGCCAGCATGTGTGAGGTCAGTCTTCCAAGAATTAATATTTGGCAGACGAAAACAACTGAGGGTCTCTTAATTTTATTTTTCCCCAGAGATACTGAACATCCACAGCTTGTTTTGAAGTTACCAGGAACTCAAGCATTTTTGAAAATCAGTTCATATTTGTCACCCACCTCTACTTCTAAATAGGTATGGTAACTTTTGGTGCTGCAGTTTGAGCCAAGAGACTTGCATACAGAGAATTCACACTTAGCTCTTCTGGAGGATTAGAAACTGAGATCCATGATGGAAAATCATGCTTACAACCAGCTTTATTGTAAAGTTTCTGGGTATCTGGGTGTGACAGGATGAGAGCAGTAGCTTTGCTCCATTACTGTGTTTGAATCTGCCAGTTTATACTAGTTGCCTTGCTGATGTTTTTTCCCTCATTTTCTGATTTTTCCAGCTCACAGCTGCAAAAGAAAAGCTGTGGAGTCTATACAATACAGCTTTACTGAGGCAAATCTTCAACCCTCTGACATGTCATTCTCATTTGGCTCGTCTCTTGCTAGTAAAAATGTACTCTGCATTTGGGGCTGAGACTCTACACAAACCTCAGGAAGAAGCCTACACTCTTGGATTCCAAGGATCTGGATGAAGCAGACTGCACTATTTCCCATCACACAGGAGCACTCAGCTGTAACCAGCACCCACACTGCACCTCCAACACACTTCTAGGTGAGTCAATGGCACAGAAGACCAATTGCCTATCAGAGTGAAGCAAAGAATTGCTGTCATACATCACCAGCTGAGACCAGTGGCTGAAACCTTTTGGGAACAGCCTCCAGATGGACATTAGCCTGGAACTGGAGTGTTCCCAAATATTTGAGGAACCCCTCTGAGCCCTCAACCAAGGTGCCTTGCTGGCACCCAGCACTTGGTACTTCTAACCCAAGTACCATGTTACTAATTTCCAAGACAGTTCTCATTGGATGAAATAACTTGTGTCAAATCTGATATTCAGTGTTGCTTTTACAAAAAGAATGAATTAGTATTGCCATAGCTCTGTGGCTATAGCTGGCTGCTTTCTGTAGGGTCTTCTAAGGAAGGGCTGAGACTTCTGTGGATCCAGGATAAGCAGTGAATCAGGCTCTCTTCTTTGTCTGGGTAGGACATGTTTAAGATCCTTCCTTTCCTTCCTCACTCCCCAGGATACTGACAAAATTTTGCAGAGAAGCCTGCAGAGCGCACTGTGAACTAGATCAGCTGCACAACAGAGCTTATTAGTGCAGCTTTGCCAGTCTCTTCCAAATATCACAGTTGTCTTCACATTTTGAAAAGCAATTAAAATCAACAGCACATAACAGATTACAGCTGTAGTAAACATTTCCCTTGGCCATGGCAAACAGCCCTGGGAGCTCTAAACTGCAAACAACAGCCCCTCCTCCTGTTTGCAGTGGGGATGCACATTTAGGTTCAACTGCAAAAACTGTTTTTCTTCCAAATTTTTGTTTGCCCTTTGTAAGCCACCTGGGGAGCCATAACCTCCAGAATATTACATTTAGAAAAATTAAGTTCCCTGAGCAAACTGGGGCTCATTATTCTGGAGTTTATGAAAAGCATAGACTCTAGTAGAAAGATGTATTAATCATGGATTGCTGAGAGGGATGCACACCCTACATAGTATTCATTTCTCACTGACTACAGGTTTATCTGGTTGATCCCACACATTGATATTCATTAGCCAAATGAATACACCCACAGCCAAACAGCATGAGTTTGCGGGGTTGTTAGTTGGCATAACTTCAGTGACTGTTAACAAGCCTTCATTCTTTATATAGCAGTCGTCAGTCAGAGCCCTGTTTGTGATTTATAGGAGAGATAACTGCTATCACATCTCGCAAATTAAGAGAAAAGGAAACAGCATAGGGCTTGTCTGAGGCTACTGTGGAGCCAATAGCTTAAAATATGACAGCTCCAGGTCTGTATTTGCAAATGCAAATTGTCTGATGGCATTGACCTTTTCCTACTGGTCACAATTCCTGTGAGGCGTTTTAGGCCACAAAGAGAGCCTGTATTTGAAAATAATTTTTCAAGAATAATGAGCTCTCAGAGCCTGTATTAATTTTAAGCTAGATGTTACCACAGGAATGTGTCATGTTTCATAATGTATTATCCTTTCACTCTTTGATCAGTTCCTTTTTTTTGTTGGGTTTACAATTAATCGTCTTGCAGGAGATTCCCCATTTTGATTGGATTTGCCGACTACTTGTCGGGGCATTGCAGGAATTGGGCTGCAGGAGGGTGATTTGTTGCGGAGGGCAGCACCACACCCAGCCGTTCCCTCACACACCTCGGAGCCCTTACAGTGGGGTAAGTGCTGAATTCATCACCTGCGCTACGCTCTGTGCTTGGTGCTGAGCTGGGGCGGAGCTTGGATTGTACACTTACAGGAATCTTGAGCTGCTGTTCAGACAGCCAAAAATCCAAACAAACCCAGGTCCTATAGCCTGCATAAGCCCAGTGAATGATTTGAAATTTTTCTGTCAGTGTAAATTTTTGAAGCGGTGTGAACAGGTTATATCTTTAAAATCTTTTAAGTCAAATTTCAGAAACTACTAAGGGCACAAACTACAGCTCAAAAAAACAACCAACAAACCAACCAAACCCCCAAAACATCTCATCCGTGTCGCATTCTGAACACCTTACGGACAAAACCACCGGCTGCTGTGTTTTGGGCCGCAGCCGAGCAGCAGGCTGTGGGTGGCCCGCAGGCCTCTGCGGGCACCCGGCTGCAGTGCTCCTCCGGGACCAGGATGACCTGGGATAGCCCAGGATGCTCTGAGATAGCCCGGGATAGCCTGGGATACTCTGGGATAGCCCGGGATGCTCTGAGATAGCCCGGGATACTCTGGGTTAGCCCGGGATGCTCTGGGATAGCCCGGGATGCTCTGAGATAGCCCGGGATGCTCTGGGATAGCCCGGGATACTCTGGGATAGCCCGGGATGCTCTGAGATAGCCCGGGATGCTCTGGGATAGCCCGGGATACTCTGGGATAGCCCGGCATGCTCTGGGATAGCCCGGGATGCTCTGGGATAGCCCGGGATGCTCTGAGATAGCCCGGGATACTCTGGGATAGCCCGGGATGCTCTGGGTTAGCCCGGGATGCTCTGGGATAGCCCAGGATAGCCTGGGATACGTGGGATAGCCTGGGATGCTCTGAGATAGCCCAGGATACTCTGGGATAGCCCGGGATAGCCCGGGATACTCTGGGATAGCCCGGGATGCTCTGGGATAGCCCGGGACACTCTGGGATAGCCCGGGATGCTCTGGGAGAGCTCGGGATAGCCCGGGATAGCCCGGGATACTCTGGGATAGCCCGGGATAGGCCGGGATACTCTGGCATAGCCCGCGCCCAGAGCGGGGCCGCGGCCCTGTCCCGGAGCGCCCCCTGGCGCCCGTCCCGGCCGCGGGCCCCGCCACGTTGTGCTCTCCGGTGTCAGGGGGGTTCCGCATTCACCAGCGTTTCCATCGCTCTCCCCAGGTATTTGGAATGTTCTGGCTGTCGCAAGGTGCAGTATCCTCGGATTGCTCTAGTCTTCATCTCGCCTGGCTCGGTCGTGCCAGGCATCCCCCTGGATCCCTCCCCTCTGTAGTTCCAGGAGCGCTGCTTGCGCTGTCGCTGAACAGTTGATTTATGAAAGCAAAAATTTCACCTTGTTTACAGCAAAGTCTCTTGTGGGACCAGAATTTAATATTTTAACCCTGTTAGAAAATGATAAAGGGAATTACACTACTGTAGTTGTGCATGCATGTGTGTGTGTTTTTCTGCAAAGGAGAAGTTTGGAAAAGGCTTTAAAGCTCTTCCAGACATCGGAGGAAAAGAGTATCTCAATAAATATAAACAAAGTGAGAAGATGGGGCAAAAAATTGCTCTTAAGGTTGCAGCCACATGGATATCCTTGGGTCTCTCAAGGGCTGCATTCCTCTGCTCAGGATTGTGATCTATTTGTGCAGGCCCAGATGACATCTGGAGGGAGTGTTCGGAACCTTGCTTGGGATTGAGAGATCTTACCCAATTCCTTCAGAAAGTACCAGCTCAATTCTGTCCACTCCATGACAAGGCTCAGGCTCTGAGGTAAGAAGGAGGGTGTTTCTGACTGGCTCTGATGTACTTCTGGGGATGCCAGAGGGGCAGCAGCGATGTGAGAAACTCTGGAGGACCACGTCACCCTGTTGTTCTGAGGCCTGCTAGCCTGATACTCACCTAGCACGCCTAAGGCTACCTGGCTTGGTGAATTCCAGGGGACAATACCAGGACTAGCTACTTAATGGAAAGGATATGTTTATGGCACTTATCAGTTTCTTTCTCTTCTTTATTTCTTTCTCTGAATCCCCTTGTTATTTTACATGCAAGTTTCACATCTCTTTAATTTGTTACCTTTCTAATTTGAAGAATCCTAGTTTACTTAATGTTCTCTGTAAGAGTGGTGTTCCATGTATTTAAATATCCTTGGTTCCCTTCTTCCTTATGAATAGCAATGATCAGCTCAGAGTTCCTAATTTCATACATGAAGCTGGATTTTTTTCTCCTTGAGCATCACTTGACATTTAACTACAGTAATGAGTGCAGGCAAGTGAGAAAGAGCAGAAAAAAGCAACATGAGTGGAAAAGTGTGGGATGCTGCCTTCTGGGGGCAGTGTGTGCTTGTGTGATTACAGTAACTGTGATCAACTTCATTTTTCAAGTGCAAACATGCGGTGGTTGTTTCAAGAATTCCTCTTATGCTGGAACTACTTCCCCATAGGGTCTAGTCTGGCTCGTTACATCTCCTGTACTCATTCACGGCGGGGCTGTTGCTCCCCTTCCTGCAACCTCCACTTCCCAAAGTTTTGTCTCTTTTTACTTTAACTGTCTTTGGAGTTATTTATTTTTCTCAATAACTAGGCGTGTTGATTTTTCCCTTATTACATACTCCTAGTAGAGGACTATTAAAGGGGTTCTACAGGGATATCCTTTGTGGAGGACAGATTTTTGGTAAAGACTGTCTCAGAAAGCTGCTGAATTCAGTGATCAGAGGTTCTCCTGCCTGTTGTGTGACAGAAGCAAGTGACATCTTCAGCCTGGAAAACCTTAATTCACATTAAACTGGGTGCTGAAAGGTAGACTGGGGTCTTTGATGTCTCCTGTTACAGTATCTATGCAATATATAGCATCAATGATTTCTGAAAAGCACAAGAAATTAATAATTGACATAGGTTTGATTGTTGTAGGACAATGCTTAGAAATGTCTTGCAGTAGGTGCTGTCTGAGATGAAAACAAAAGGAAGGAGTACCTCATTGCTAGCTCAGCCTGAGCTGGTAAATTTGCAGTAATTTTCAGGGAAAATTACTTAAGTGAATTATGATGGCATCATGGGGTTTGCTTCAGCATTTGTTCTTGTGCTTTCCCCACTCTTTTTTATATGTAGTATTAAAAGACTGTTTTAGATAGGTTCTTAGAAATTAAGTTTGTATCTACGTGCTTGGCTATCCTGTATAAATCAAGAATTCTCCTCAAATATATTAGTGGATATTCATAATTTCTCCTCTAAATAGTTAAAAAATACCAAGTGATAAAGATAATTTCCTAAGTGCCAAAAATGTTTTTAACCTGGTAAACTGAATGTAAATTCAGTATATAATTTCAGAATGTAAATTTCCTGATTTTACCATTGAGGTAAATAACACAGAAAAGGGAGAGAGAAGTTTCTTCTGAGTCCCTTCTCTAAACACTTTTTTGCCTTGGTTAGGAGTTCTGCCTCTGTAACGATGTCCAGTCGTGACTTATTAACGCAACTCTCTTATTCCATTGTATTGTTGTACCTCACTATGTAAATACTTGCTGACCTGTGCAAATGAGAAGCCCATCTCCAAAGAGCTCTGTTTGCCACCAAGAAGGCACAAAAACTGTTCAGTAGAGGAAATTTTTTATGATAAGAAGGCAGGATCATCCGCTTCAAGATCCTACAGTAAGGTTTGGTTTTAACAAAGGAACACTGGCAAATGAGCACAAAGAGTTTTACAGGAGCAGGGGACAGCAAAAGCAGAAGTTGTGGTGTCGAAAGCTGGACGCACACACAGCTGAAGCTGGCTGAAAGGAATGTAGTTCTGCCATGTGGGTAATTCATAACTCCTTAAACTGGAAGTGTTTTTCTTAGCCAATTAAACGGCAGGATTAAAATGACTGTTGTAGATGCGGTTTTAATCCTCGGGCAGTTTAGGGATGTCTAGACCCAGCTGGGGTCTCTAGAGCTGGCGAGGTGTGTGTTGGGTGTCCCAGCCCGCCCAGGGGCGCAGGTCAGGTTCCTTTGCCGGCGCTGCTGCCGCACTCGAGGTCCGGCTGGGCAGCGTCCCTGCAGGTGTCAGCCCAGCAGCTGCCGCGGGATGTCTCCCGACAGTGCTTTCCTCAGGGGGTCTGAGCATCTCCAGCTCCTGCCTAGTGAGCACAACTCTGCCAGCGCAGCACGCAGCTCAGCCGACGCTCTCCTCCTTTTCCACTAACTTTTTTGACTGTTAAGGAAGAAATTTGAAGCTGTTTGGTTTGGACTGTCTTTCATGGCATTATGTACTGTGATCTCTTGATGACTTTCACTGTCGGTAGGTCTTGAGATCTTGCCATATAGAACATAGCATGTTCTAAAAATGCTAAATTGCATTGGCAATGGATTGCAATTTTTCCCACAGTGGCCTCTTTTTGCTTATGAGTCAGTAGTAGCAGGACTGTTCCAGTAGTCACTGATACTTTTTCTCTTCCTCACCCTTCACTCAGATGTCCCACATCTGTTTCAGCTGTGTGCAGCTTGCATCTTTTCTCCTGCTGCATCTCAAATATTTACTGCCTAGAAGAAAGGTCAATACACTAAGGAGATACAAGAGTAAGGAAGTGTTAAAGAACTACAAGACAGTCATTCACTTAACTTGGAAAGGAAAGGGAAAGGAAGGAAATGACAGGAAAGGCAATGAAGTAAAGGCAAGGAAATTAAGTGAAAGTAACGGAATGCACGGACAGGAAAGGAATGCATTCACTTCAATTACCTTCCCTTTCCCTTTCCCTCCATTAACTTCACCTATTCCCTTCCCTTCATTCCCTTCCCTTCCCTTCCCATTCCCTTCACCTTACCCTTCCCTCTCGGTTGTGCTGGTGGGTTTTACATGAGGATGGGGTCCCCCACAAGCACCATTACCCAGAGTGCACGGCCTGCTTCCAAGGTGGAGCTGTGAAAGCTTGCAGGTGAGTTCTTGAATGTCAACTTGTCCTGTTGCTCCTGTTCCTCAAAGAGTTTCAGAGGCAAAAGTAGTCCCAGGAGCGACACAATGGACAGGGAGGTACACAAGCCCAGCGTGTGCAGCATGTTACTGACTGAGCTGGTGCTGGCAATTGGAGAAGTTATGCTGCAAACTGGAATTGTGAATGTTGCTGTTGCTGGGCCTTGTCTTTGTACCAGCCTAAGGCCAGAGCAATCACGTGTTGTGTGTTTGAACAAAGCTTTATGCTAATGTGTTGTGAAGGTAGACTTGAGGCAACCAAAAACCACTCATAATATATATCCTTTTCACTTAATACAACATTTGCTACTGTTCTGTCTATAGATTATATAACTAACAAAGTTCTAGCTTTAGAAAGGTGTTGGAAATACAGGAGGCTAGATTCTAATCTCCAGCACTGAGATGATTTCTGTAAGGTTTGGTCTGTTAGCAGGTAGACAGAGACAAATCAATAAATTTAATGCTCAAAGTGTGCATGGTGTCCATAAGAAGGCCTCATCTCTAAATCAGCTGGGTAGCAATCATAGATCAAAACTGCATCCATCACAGTGTTTCACATACAGAAAATAACTGCTGATCTAGGCAGTCACCTTTGTGATATCAGTCTTGGCAAATATGCTTTAGAAAATGATCAAGTTTCAGTTACCAAGAAATGCATTCCATCCCAAGAAGACAAGAGGATTAACCCTTGAGAAAAAAAAGGATGAAGGCATAGATTTAAATAAATAGGCAATATTTAGGTTTAGAAAGCATCTAAGTTGTTGACAGAAAAATATGAATATGATATGAAGCTCTTCTAAAGCAAGAGAAATGGAATCACATGGGAGTTTCAAACATTTTGTGTGTTCCTGTAAAACTCTTTTCACTCTAAAATGGTATTTCTAGTGACATGCAATACAACTAAGTTTTTAATTCCCCCATTCTCTCTTGCCAAAGGGAAGTGTGGGCTAGGAATGGGACTTTCAAGTCCTCAACTGGCCTCGTTCATTCGTCAAATTAATCACCCCAGCTCCTGGACTTGAGGACCATCCAGTGGAGTCAGGGACAGTCCACATTGTGCTTTGACCTACCCCTGTGCATGTCTAGGAATAGAGACAGATGCCAAAGCTGAGACAGATGTTAGTTCTGTGAATTTTAGTTATAGCTGGCAGGTGTGATTTCCATGGGGAACTTGCTCTTCCCATAAGAATGACAGCCAAATGTTACAGCTGCGTGGGATCAGAGTGCACATCCTCTTCCAAACACACTCAGAAGCAAAAGCTAAATGGAGTTTGGCTCTTAATTGTATTGACAGCATTTATTTTCTCATGTAGACATAAAATGCTTTGTCACTCTCTCTCTGACACACCCTAGCCTATCCTTGTTTGCTGCATGGAGCTCACTCTAAGTCTAAACTCCCTATTGTTTCTGGATCCTTGGCCTTTACACATATTGTGTCTCTTGGAATATATATGTAAAAACACCTTTCATTTTTCCTTGCAGTTTATGGCATCTCTGCTTTTGTTCCCATTTGTGGGACTGCAGTACCTACATCTACCTGGCCTGTGCACCATCCAATCACAAGCACACGTGCACTCCTCAGCAGGAGTCGCCTTATCCACATTTTCGTGACCAGAAGCACAGCTCTGACCACTGCACCGTTCATGTGCTTGCACATATGTCTGTCATTTGCAAGTATTCAAGAAACAAACAGCCACGAGCTAGCATCTTATTCTCTTGCTGGGATGTATTTTTTTCACTGGTACTTCTCAAATGTAACATAAGGTCATTAAACATGGAAATAACACCCTCCTCTGCAGTATAGAAATTAGATACTTGAGGGCTTCTGAATGTGCAAATATTTGTGTTTCCACACGGTCAGGTGTGTTTGCCTACTGCCCTTCAAAGGCAGGAAGTCTGTGTCACTGCAGACTCACAGTGGTGGATTCTTAACAGGGAGCCCAGCTCAAACTGACAGATGTTGGGTGTAATTTTTTTAACCTGTCAAGAACCATCTTTTCTTCTTTTGCATTTTATTTTTATTAACAAGATACAAGGAACAAAGTGCACTCAGAAGGAGGCATAGAAAGCAGTAGCAGTCACAGCCACTCCATAGAAAAGAGATGCAGGAATATAAGAAAGGTTTAGTGAGTTTGTAATCGTGAATGGCACTCCATGCGGAGGCATAATTTTGGGGAGAAATCTGGTGAGAGCTGCACGTTTAATTCAGAGTGACACCACTGCATTACCTTCAAGCAAAATCAAGATCCACAGGAAAGCGTCTTTATCTGTTCATGTTGGAGGAGCAACCCGAATTCTGCCTTCCCATGACAGATGCACTCCTATGAGGTCATGAGTCATGAGAGAGTCACTGTCCCACTCTCTGGCTCACTTCTCTCACGGTAAAACATGATTTACTTCACTTATTCCCACAGGTTTTGTGGCTGTAATGGGGAGTGTAAATCATTATTTTACTATTGCTTTGGCTGGGAAATCAGGCCTGTCTTTCTCACTGTGTGCACCCTGTTCGTTACACACAGGCAGAATTGACACCTGGAGAAACCAGAGTCCAGCTGCGGGGTGGAGGTTTTGCTGTGGCTCCCAAATACCCTCTTGCTGCTCTTGTTGGCTCAGGCTGTATTTGTAAACATTCACAGGCCCTCTCCTTTGGATTGTTCCTTGGAGCCAGATTTTCTTTTGATGTGAAACAGGATGTGTGTTTAAATCAATTTATTTTACTCAGGGTAGAAAATTACTGCCAAGGTTCTTTGAAGAGTCCTGTGAGCCATCTCTCCCATTGTGTAAACATTCAGGCAATTTTGGTTAAAATGTTTATTTTTTTAAAATGATGCATAAATGTTAAACTGGCTGTTTTACAGCGGAGAAGTTTTACAGGCTCTTTTAAAAATGTCAAGGTCATCTTTAAACAGTTACTGTTTAAACTGAGGAGGTGAAACACTGGACCAAGAGAATTCAGAGAAATAAAGGAAAACCAGTATTTTCTGCTAACAGGTGTTATTTGAGAGTTTTGTGCTGGTGAAAGTGATGGTGAAATACTCTGGAGACACTGCTTCTGCATCTACTCCTTTGTACTTGTACTGTGGACATTGTTAGTGAAAATACACCCTTCCTGCCTTAGTCCTAAATTTGAAAGGACTTCTGCCTGGTGATGACAGGAAAGCACAGGCTCTGTAAATGTTGACTTCCTGAGATTGCCAGGAGGGGCCAGTTCGTGCCAATTTTGGCAGTGACGTTTGTGCTCTGGAAGTACACTTCTTCATGGCTTATAATGGACCAGGAGCTTTGATGATTAAATGTTGCTTGTAATGTCTCCCAGATTCAGAGTAATCTCTCAGGATAAAAAGGTTTGAGAATCCCAGTGCTGGATGATTCTGTCATGTTACATATTATATATAATTCAGCACTCCCATGAGGGCAAGGAGCACAGGGTGTTCCTTGTCTAAACCAAAACCTTTCAAACTGCAAGCTTAACAAAATTAATAACAAACCCCTGTATTTTTTTAATAGCTTTCTATTCTTTTGTGTTAACATTAAATAACTCCAGTCATGGTTTGATGTTTAATTGGTAGAGTGCTATGATTTGAGAGTTTAAACCTGAGTTTAAACCAATGACATGCTACCAGACATGCACAGTATTTTACCAAACAAGACCAGACAGATGCCTTGTTCTGAACAGACTGCAGTTTGCGATTGATCTATCAATATACTATATGACAGCAAATTCCCCAAGGGAATTATTGGGTCTCTTTGTAATCTCAAGAGCCTGCACACACTTCAGGGTATCTTTGGTGTTCAGCACTTTTATTCCAGGACAATAATCCACAGCCATTTAAATCAAGATCTAACAGAAAACTCAATGCAAGAAGTTTAGTATCTCCCCAAGGACTGTGACATGAATTCAACTGAGATGACAAGATGGCAAAATGGATAGTGTGAGATACATTCGTTTATCTTAATTTGAATTGAATTCAAATAGAGCTAGTAATAGCCAAATGTTTTGATGACTTTGGTTGTGAGAGTTAAACTGGAGATTTTCTCAGTGATCTGTGCTCCATTTTAAAAAGCAAAGAAACAAAATTTGTTGCAGCTGGCACTAAATGGAAGTCTTTTCTTTCAGCAGTAGCAATAGATCGCGTTGGCTGATCACCGGAAACCAAACTGCTCATTTCTCATTCCTTTTGGTTATGGCTGAACCCCAGCAATGAGGGAGTTACTTGTTCATTTTCTTCTCAACACTCTGAAAGGCAGCATTCAGCTCTAGTGGCCTGTCCATCCATCATAGTTTTTTGCAATATTAGCCTTTCCTTTGACAAGGACCTTATTTTGAAAAGAGGGAGGCTCCATTCCAGGATGTGGCATTAGTTTTCAGTATTCATTCAGTAATCAATACAATTCAGCATGGTTTATGTATAATTCCATGCAATATTTTAAGTTGGTGGAGATATCTGGGATATAGGGAGAAATCTGTGTTCATCCTTTACATAACAGTCATTGAGTCATGCCATCTTGTTTAAACAAACAGTGTGAATCTTAAAATAGCCCCTGAACATTCCACTGCGATGGCCATATTCAAATGAATGTTCAAGATGTTTCCCCACTATCGTATACCCACAGAGTAACCCTTCAGTGACAGCAGAGCTGCCTGGAGTCACTATTAAGTCACTAAACTCGGCACTGGTCATATGGATCTGTTCACTTCCTCTGCTGAAGCAGGAAAATCTCTTTCTCTGTCATCCATCCACCAAGGGAGGCAACAGAAATTAAATGTTTTGAGACAAACCTCATCTGAGAGTGATTTAGAACACCAGTTACTGTTACCAATATTTATTAAGAGCTTGTAGAACACGACCTTGTTGCCATATAAGTGGTGGGAAACTCTGCTCTTTACCCGATTAACAATTGACATTGGCCGGTTTCAAGAAGATAGAAGTGAAAACTTGGGGGTTTAAATGCATTATTATTAATATTCTTATAGATACAGAACTAGAGGAAGTTCTTACTGCTCTCACTATTTGTCCGACTTTCATAATCCTTCCTGTTTTCTATAAGGTCCTATGGATAAACTTCAAAGGATAATTTAGATGTGATAAAAGCCTAATATGTTGTAAAACCGATCAGTTAAAAGAGCAGCCAGTAGACATTGCAGCTCAGCATTCAAAAATTGTTTAGTGATGTCTCTCTAGCAAAGAAAGTTTCCAAAAGGAATCTGGAAAGGTGAGTCTTCTGGAGCTCACTGTTTCTAACCTAGAGCTCATGCTAGTATTGAAGAGACTTGGATTTTCATGAGGTGAGAAACATAAAATCAGGCTGCTGTAGCTCCTTCTCTATGGCTCTGTGGGTGAAGCACTCAGCTTTTCCACACTATCCATGTGTCATCTTCCACTAGGCTTTGCCAATATCATATGTAGTAGTGCAGGAATCCAGAACAGCTTGTGAAATCAGTCAACACACCTGATATTGATCCCTTATTAAGGTAGGGTATGGCTCTGGAGGAAGGATAGCGTGGAGTGAGCTTTTGCAGTTAAATGTGCTGAATGTGGACCAAATGCTTCCCCTTCCTAGCTGGGGACCTAGCCCACGCTTTTGAAATCCAAAGTTGCAAGCTCTTCAAGCTGAGAGGAAAATACCTTGTGTCTAGGTGACTTGGAAAAATCCCAGTGAAAGGCATGTGCCCCCATGGCTCACCAGGAGGCTGGGGAAGCAGGCAGGGTGCCAGAGCTATACAGAGCCTGCCCAGAGGCACCCAGGCACTGAGACCCTGCCAGACACAGCTGCCCCCTCCTTGGTCTGAGCTCCTGGGGCAATGACCCACAGCACCAAAGAGCAGAGACGTACAGAACAGGGCTGGCCACTTGGTCACACTACCTACTGACCCTGTCTCGTAACTGTAGAAAGCACCCAGAGACATTAAAATAGAACAAATTTGCAATGAGATCAGGTTATATGTTTTATGAGCCATATAATTAACATGCGACACTCAGAGCCATGGGATATTATTGACTTAAATAGCTTAGTAACTATCAAAAAGGATTAGGCGTTGACATGAAACAGAATAGCATGTGCACTGACACAAGCTAGGATCAAAATTACAGGGGCTACCAATCCTGGTGCTTCAGGGCACATTTTGATCATCAGCTTGGGGTCAGGAGGAAAGCCACTCTCTAATCAAGTAGCGTGCAATATGCACATAGGTCATAGTTACATGGATTTCTTTATTGGCCTGCTTTGATTCCTTTGCCTTTTTCTTCTCTGTCTTCCTTTCATACCCTTCTCTTCCCCCTCCCTTGCATTTATCATCTGGAATAGGTCACTACTGAAGACAAGACACTAAACTAGATGAATGGCTGAATAGTCCCTACTAATAGGGTAATTTAATATTTGCTTCTCTCCAGAACTCTATCGTTTATTTCAAATATAAATTTTATATTCATTCACTAAAAAGTTCCTCTCTTTCCAATCTTCTTTCTGTGTGTGCTACTTTTTATTTTTATCAGCCTCACTTATAAATCCTCAGAGGTAGCAAATGAATGTCAGTTTGGGAGAAGGAAGAGAACAACCAGGCACATTAAAGAAAATTGATTTTCTTGGTAGATGAATGGGGTAAGTAAAAAAAAAAAAAAGAAAAAAAAAAGAGATTTTGTATGGCCAACATGAACAATCACCTATGAAAATATGAAAATACGAAAATACGCGGGCTTTCTTCTGTGAACAGTAATGATAAAATGATGCTTCATTTAGGCAACTCTTTGCATATTTCTCTGTAGATTCAGAAACAAGATAATAGTTAAGAATTTCAAAACTTTTCCTTACCTGCCAAAAAATCTAACTTCTTAATATGATGGAATATTTCACACAATTTTAGATGTTTGGCTATTTTTTTTGCATTTTCATTTGTTACTATGCTGAAGTAGTGTCAGGAAGCCCCACACAATAGCAGGGCAGGTTGAATTTTATGCACTGTAATATCTCTGTGAAAGATAAGACCCACCTGGAGCTACTAACTTTAAAGAGGCTGGAGAACAGGGGCATAGAGAGAAAAATTGGCTGATTCTTTGTGGAACCCCAAGTTAATAGCAGAAACCCAGAAATGTCTATTTAAAAAATAGGCCTACTCATTTTCTTTACTTCATGTTTCTTTTTTGCAGCTTGCTTTCAACCTCCCAGACTGATTTCTAACTCCATCCATTCTTACCCTACCCTTTACTTTTGCTAACACCCTTTTTCCTATCTGGTACTAGGCAGTACTGCTCCACTCAGCACACTGATACATGCTGCCCTTGGGCTTGTTCAACCTTGCTAAAAAGATGCTATCATGCATCTTCTCCAGCATCCTTCCCATTTTCCACAGTGGTGTGGATTCCAGTTAGTTTCTGTGAAATATTTTTTTAGTCCTTCACTCTGCTTTCCCTAAAGACCGATGCTTTTGTGTTATTGCCTTCCCACAGACATTCTTCAACATACCAAAGCTGACCTTAGGCTCCATGGACAGATGGGGCCTGATCCGAAGTCCATTAACAGCAGAGGAAATGTCCATTTACGCCCATGGGCTTTGCATTAAATCCTTTGCATTTTACTTACTTTCTTCAGTGCCTCTTACTCAGCTCCAGTTATTAAAATAAGATTATTACCTCACAGATTCCTGACAGTTCAGAGCACCGTATAAGCCAAACTGTGCTGCTTCAAAGATAGAGACCAAAACTGCCACTCTGCTAATGTGAAATCTGCAGCTGGCTAGTACTAAAAGCAAAGCATCATTTCCAGATTTCAATCCTGCATATAACTCAGGATCTTGCTTACTGTTCATTAGCTGAATCTCCCACTACTAGTGCACAGGCTCTCAAAACTATTTCTTACTGTTCAGATATTTTCTGGTCCCTGCAACATTATTCTGACCAGGCACCATCCAGATTCACCTCTGTTTGCAGTTTTGATCTCAGTACAAGTAGACTGGAATGTCAGCCAGAACATCAATATTTCTTTCTGTTGACACAATACTCTCTTATCCATATTGCCACCCCTCCTCCTGTTTCATTTTGTCTACATTCCTTTTAAAAACTCTACTCCCATAATTTAGTCTCCCACTCAGTACTTGGTTTAATCAAGTCTGTCACTCAATTTATATCCCACTTCTCACTTAACACAAGTTTCTCAGTTAGCAATCTGTTTCTATAGCACTTGCTATGCAGAACACATGGTTAGCTCTTCTTTACACACTTACTCCTCTTGTTCCCTTTCTGATTTCCAGATCTCACTTTTCCTTGTAGCTCTTGCAGATGAGAAATGTCCTCTTCTATATCCCTCTTTTTACGTTCCTTGTGTATTTTTATGACCACTGCTATCAGAGCTTCTTAAATATCATGGGGTGCATTATGTAGAGAACAGAACACTCCAGTCCAGTTAAAACAGTTTTCAACTGCAGAATAGCTCTCAGCTTAACACATACCTTTAGGTAAACCTCTCCTGTTGCTGTCCTTTTTGGTCATGGCTCAGCTGTTTTCCTCTGCGTAAAAGTAAGATTCACTCCCTCTGGCTCTTATTCACTACAGCATGCTAAAATTTGGTTCTAATCCTCCACTCTCACTTTTGTGTTGTTGGCACAGAGCCCTGTTCCAGTTGCTCTGTACATTTTAACATTGGGGAATGGGTTGCATAGTTCCTGATGACATTGCCTAGCACAACCACAGCACAAACTTAACAGCTCACTTTTCCTGCACAAAGGACATCTAATGTCATTTTGGGTGGTGGAAATGCAGTGCAGGTTGTGGATCAGCAACATTGCCCGCCTCTGTATATATAACCTCCCACTTGAATTTCATGTTATCAGCCAATTCCCCTGGTAAGGACCAGGGGCTGTCAAACTGCTTTCCTCCTTGGCTGCAACTGTTCTCTTAAAGAAACTGGTGGACCACCAAATGAAGCTGTTGGAACGGTTTTATCTTGGCAGGAGCCCGATCAACCGATACCTGTTGGATAGATCATTTGTTGGTTCTCTGAATTATACAGCTGTGTCAGCAGGTTTCCAGGTTTAAATACTGGCATGGTGTAAGGCGCAGAATGCTGTTGTTTCATAATCACCTTCAGGAGGTATTGCTTTGTTGTAATGCTACTGTTATGTTGTCCTACTTTTGCTATCTACTTTCTGCATAGGAGGAGGGAATTTTTGCCCACTGCATCACTTTGGTGTAGTCTTTGCAGCACTAGGCTGGCTGCATTTAACCTGGAGACAGGGAGCAGGGGGGCATACGCAGGTAGCTGCTGTCACTGCTTTTCATATGATTGAATAACATGATGATTTCATAGTCTAGACACGGCGCAGAAATATATGGTACTTATACGGTACTCTTAATTTTCAGATCAGTTTAATGCTACTCCTGGCTTATGGTACACTCATCTGTCTCCCTGAATGTTCTTAACACAGCTTGCACTCCCAGTCACGCAGAAGAGGCCAGAGCAGCCCTTCCCTCTCTGGCTGGATCAGTGACTGCCCTATATAAATCCGCATATTAAGCAGATTTGGCAATTGTTCAGACAGAGACAGACTCACTTAAGTAAAAGGAGAAAACAAACTTGCTTATGAAGGCACTGCAGCAGCACTCTCAGACGCTGCGCTAGTAGAGACAGCACAGAGGCCGGTTTGTTTTCTTTTGTAGTTAGGAGACTGATGATTTCTGTTTGTCTTCTGCGTTCAAGTCCCATCACCATAAACCACGCGTGTGTGCGAATACCGGTTCTCACTCTCTTAACAGTTTCAAGGCATTTCGCGTGTTACCGCTTTACCTCTGCACCAGATGGTTCATTTCCTCGGGGACTTCCACACGCGTCCCCAAGGTCGGGCACCCCGACAGCGCTCGGGAGCACAGGGCCCAACTTTGAGGTGGCTCCGCAGACAGGCTCGAGGCCCCGCTTCCCCCGGTGGCGGGCGGCAGCGCAGCGGGCCGGGTTCCCTACGCCGTGCGCCGGGCTCCGACCGCGGTCGGGACGGGCGGCGGCGGCCGGGAGATGCCGCCTCTCCCTCGCCGCGCACGGAGCGGCCGGAGCGAGGCGGGCGGCTGCTGCCGGCGGGCCGCGACGCGCAGGGGCCGGGTGGCCCGGCGTTAGCCCCGCTGACGTGCGCCCGGGGGAGGGCGGCGGCGGCTCCCTCTTCTCTTCCCTCCCCTCCCCTCCCGCCGCACGCAGGAAGCTTATCCGGCCTCGGCCGGCCCGGCGCCCCTCGCGCGGGGAATTGAGAGAAATACCCGCGGCGCCCCGGGCCGGGCTCCGCTCCCGGCCGCCTGCGGAGCGCGTGGGGAGGGGGCGCGCCCGCCGCAGTCCGCCCGCCCTTGGCGCGGGGCGGGGGCGCTCGCTGCAGTGCCCGCTCCGCGCCCGCGGGCGGGGGAGCGGCCGCGCCCCCGGCTGCAGCCCCCGGCGGGCGACGGCGCTGCGGGCGCCCCGGGAGCGCCCCCGGCGGCCACACCCCGCGGCGGGCCGGGGCCGGCGGAGGGAGGGGGCCGGCGCGGGGTGTCTCCGAGCCAGTTCTCGCGGTGCTGGCCAGGCTCAGCCTCCTTCCCCTCCCCGGCGAGCGGTGACTGTGCACGGCGGAGCGGGGGAGCGCCGAGCCGGGCGCCGGGGGAGCCCGCGCCGCCCCGCCGAGCCAGGAGGAAGGCCGCCGAGCAGCGCGCCCGCCCGGCCCGTCCCCGCCGCCCTGCCCCATGCCCCAGCGACGCTGAGCCTCCCGCAGCCCGAACATGGCCACCACGGCAACGTGCACCCGCTTCACCGACGAGTACCAGCTCTACGAGGAGCTCGGCAAGTACGGAGCCCGCCGTGCGCCCCGCGCCGCGCCCCGCCGCCCGCCCCGGCCCCGCGACCCACCGGCGCTGCCGGGACCGCTGTGCCGGCCACCCGGCTCTCCCGGGAGCCGGAGGAGGATTAGCTGTCGCGCTGTAATCCCGTTCTCCGGCTCCCCGTGCACCCCAGCGGCACGGCCGCCGGAGGGAAAGGTGTTCCTCCCCTGCTGGGTCGCCCCGCCGCAGCGGGTGTCCCCGCAGCCTGTCTCGGGCTGCGCGCTCCTGTTGCACCCCGAGATTTCCTCTCTTCCCTCCTTTCCTTCCTCGGGACCCGGCTGCCGCGTTCTCCTTCCCTCACCGTCTCCCAGCTACACGTTGCCGTTCCCTGCAACTGTTTCTGCGCTGGGACGCGAGGCTGTTAAAGCCGCTCCGCGATGCTTCGGTGCCCACTTCCTTGTCCCTGTGAAAGGACCAGGTGCTGCTGCACCGCGCTTTTCCTCCCTCCCCGCTTCCTCGCTTCTTCCCTCCCTCTCTCCGCACTTGTCTCCGCATTGGCAGACTTGCTGCTGCACCCTAGGACAGGGCTTTGCAGGGGAGCGCGGTTGGGCAGGAAAGCAGCGCAGAAAGGGCCGGAGCAGGATTATGGGGACAGTGCTTTCGTGGATGCTGCTGCTCGTTCCCTCCCTTCCTGCACCAACTGCTGGGCTCTGCTGCATCTCTTCTCTCCAGCCCGGTGTCCCTGTCCCTCCCCACACTGCTGCAGCTGTCTGTCACCAAGCCCGGGCCCCAGTGCTGGTGCTCACCTTGATGGTCACTGGTTTGTATGTAGAGGTTGAGGAAGGGGATAAAAGGCAGGACTCTGCAGTATTGGAAGGATTCAAGCTATTCTAGAGTCCCTGTAGGACTAACTGTGTGTGGGGCCCTTGTGCAGCTTCTGTTCCCCTCTCTCATCGTTGAAATATGGACATTAGTCCCTAGACATGGGTTTGCATTCCTGATCTGAAGGACTTGGAATTTTCTCTTAGTTTTCTCAGATTTCCTCTTTTCAGATCTTTCCTGTAAAGCTAGTTGTTGCTCTTTACCTGCCGTGGTTTTTTGTTGTTTTCGAAAAAGAGGGGGCTGTTTCCGAGTGCTAATTGTGTAGTCCTGTAGATTTTCAGTCTCTGTCTTTTCTCCTTGGTTTCTGTTGTATTCACTCTTTTTCCTCACAGAAGTTCTTCCTCCCTCTCTCTCAGACCTCCTTCCAAGAGTAATTCCCTTTGGACTAGTTGTAATAATATCAATAGTTTCAGCTTGAGAAAATGTACCAAGCCTTGTAGTTTCCTGCTCACTTCGTTAGTAGGTACATGCTTGTCCCCATGTTGCAGGTGGTTGAGGGATGTAAGAGAACTAGTAACTTTTGCAAAGTGTTGCAGGGATTTTGTGACCGAGTTTGCAGTTGAGCGTGGGAGATGTGATTCCTGGTTTTGTGCAGTGATTGCCGGGGATGCTGTCTCTGGGAGATGGACTTACCAGCTAGTGTTTGCAGTGCCGTTTGGGGCTGTTTGTCTCCTGTTTATCAATCCCTTCGTGTCCTGTGTCTGTGCCTGTATGGTCTCTCTCTCCCCACACGGTGTGCTCTTCCTACTGCGCTGTCTGTGAGGGGGCTTGAGGAGTCTTCAGGAGGCTTGAGTACCATATAGACTTAAGTTTTTTGCTGATCAGACAGTATGTAATGTTCATCAGATTCTCAGGTGTTGTGTCCCTCCTCTGTATGTCTTCTGCCCTGTCCTTAATCTGGTCCTCTCGGGGAACAGGAATTGTCCCTACTATATTCTCATTTTCAGTTTCATAGCACCTACCTTCTTTATTTTTCTTCCAGGGGAGCCTTCTCTGTGGTCCGCAGATGTGTAAAGAAAAATTCTTCACAGGAATATGCTGCAAAAATCATCAACACCAAAAAACTGTCAGCCAGAGGTTAGTGTCTCTATCTACCTTTCTTCCTATATTAGTAGAAAAATGCTTCACTGGAGTCGAGGCTGTAAGAAATTTAAGGGATCTGGAGTTGCTTGTTTCAGTAATTATTTAGGCCTTTCAAAATAATTGAGTTGTGTGGCAAAGAGGAGACTGAAAGGAGGTAGCGTGGGATGACAAAAAAATTCCTGGAAATCCTAGAAATGGATACTCTGTAAAGTGATGTCTTTTTTCTTCTTGAGATCTTTCTTCTTCAAGCTGAGCTAGAGGTAGACTCATCTGTGTGTGTGTGTGTGTACCAATCACTCATAATAAAGAGAGGTGTTGCAGACTTATTTTGCTGAATGTCTTTTTTACCTAGGAGATCTGTCTTACCACAACAGATGTGATTATTTTTTTGAAAGATGGATGCTATATGCCCTGCTCCTTTCATGCTGTAGTTAAAGGTGGTGTGTTTGGAAGCTAAAAAGTCTGTCTTCAAAGGCAGAAACAGGTTGGATGGAGAAATCTTGCCAATTTGACTTCTCCGCATATTAGAACCAGGAGCTTATGCTTTCATTACTCTTGGAGACAACAAAGCCTGCAACCTGAATGTAGTGTTATGAAAAGAGGAAAAAAATCTTACTCTTCCAAGCTGTTAGCCTTCTGCTTTCCAGGGACGTACATATGCAGAAAGGGTAGTAGACTGTACAGCATGAAGGGAATGTGCATCTTCTAGTGTGTAGGGAATCACTACAGGGCTTCAAGTTGCCCTGTGGGCTGGGTGAGGGGGAGAGTGAGGGAAACGGAACTGCAGTGAAAGATGCTGGAAACAGGGAGGGCAACGAGTTGAGATGCCAGAGGCAACGCTTTCTAGAAAAGGTGAGCAAGAAGAGTTGTAAGTCTTTAGAGGCCTTTCAGATTTCACCAAATTAATGTATGAAGCCCTTGACCATCTTGCTAGTTGAACAGAGGGCTTAGCTGGGGTCTTGACTGAGAAGTGAAAGAGAAAAGCATGAGGAGAAAGCAAATGATCTTGAGAAATGATTTAGAAGTGAATAATGTTTTGCCTAATCCTTACAAAAAAGAAAAACAGAATATGTATTCTCCTTTCTGCCAGAATATGAAATGTGATGATAAGAGCAGAAAGACAGCTTGAAGAATAGTGAAAAATTTCCATTTACTGTAGTTTGTGTGGTTTGCATGAAGTAGTGTCAGTGGTAGTGTGCTGTGAAGCAGTGATTTTTCTTTTCTTTTTTTTTTTTCTTTTTAACTTCTGGAAGCAAGCATATGTGATGTGCTAAGGTGTTTAATATTTAGCCTGAGTGAGGTCGTTTTGGGGGCCGGCAAGTGGAACCCTGGATTTGTTAATAAGGTGGCTGCAGATCTTTTGAGAATCAGTGTCCCCTCAATGGTCGCGTGACAGTGCCTGCTGATGTAGGTGGGATATTCAATCTCTTGAGTTCAAAATTAGTTCAACTTAATATGGGAGAGGTTTGAAGAGTGGCTTTGCTTTGCTGACGGCCATTAATGCTGTGTTTGCTGCTCAGAATTCCCTGTCCATCCTGTGGTGAGGACTAAAGCTCAGGAGAGCCATTTCTCAGTGGAGACCAGGCTGCTTGGAGAAGGGAGGGGGCAGTTTGATAAATACCCTGTTTACAAGGTGTAAACTGCTATTGTATGAAGGACAGGGTATTAAAGTTAACTCTGGAGATAAGAAAAATGGAAAAAAATGCAGGCTGAATATAGTGGAAAATTCAAAAATGTATTAGCTGAAGTCCAAAACTCTCAGAAAAACTGATTCAGTTTTTAAGTGTTTGGTCATTTAATGAGTTACAGAGAGAGAAATGTATAAACTCTAATTGTTTCTCATAGTAAGGTGATGACAGTTTAATGAACCAACAAGTAGGAAAAGTAAGCGTGGGTGAATATAAGCTGCATTTTGATCTATACTTACTATTTGGATTTCATACCTTCCCCTGTAAATAAAATACATTGAGGCTGCTAGCCTGGTCCTTAGCTACTTAACTCGAGGCAGCTGGCAATGATATGCTTAAGAATGTACTGGTTAGGTAGGGTAAGCGTGAGGAGCACCAAGAAAGAAAATTTGTGTTTCTGCTACTACAGAAGAGTATCAGAAACAAGGGACTGATCAGGTTGTGTTGAAGTTTTAACTGAGGAATCTGTGAAAAGTGGATGGTAGCTTCAGCTGAATGTGTAGGTTCCTCAGTTATTCCAGCTGTGTTTGCTGAGAGCTCAAGGGGTAAGCACAAAAAGTACTTATAGTAAAAGACTTGAGTATTTTGATAGGAAGTTAGTGAATTCACCTTGGAGTAGGTCTTTAAAGCATTGAAGGAAAAATGTTTGCTATTTAGACATTGCAGCTGTAAATCAGTGATTAGGGAGATTCAATTCAGCAACCTGAAAATGAAAGCCTTGGGAAAAGGCGTTTTAGAAAGCTGTCTCCCTGAGGAGCAGAATTATGGTGTTAATTCTGCACCATCCTGGCTATGTGTTGCCTGATGTGTCCTTTCCCCTGGCACTTCTCCTTGGGCTGTCCAGGGCTCTCCTGTGCACCCAGCTGCACACTGTCCACTGTGCAGGGTAACCCACCCTCCTGACCTGCCTCCCATGCTGCTGGTTTTCTTCTAGGCATGGTCACAGAGCCAGAGAATATTCCCTTATGTGGGGACAGCTAGCCCCTCTCCAACTTAAGCGTAGCTACATTTAACATTTTTTACTATCTCTAGCAGAATTTGAACTTGTATGAACACCTGATGCAGTAACTGCTACTTCAAGAGTCAGCATCTTGCTGCTGCTGCAAAGTACAGCCCCTTGCTTCTTCACAGAAGTTTTGCCTTCTCTAGTGCTCTCCTTGATTCTGTTCAAGGCAATGGTAACAGGGCCTTGCTCTCCTTCTGCAGCATTTCTTTGTTTTTCAAGGCTTGTGATGAAGAAATATTGGATAGCTAACTGGGAAGTGCTGAAAAGGAGGAAGAGGAATGCTTCAGGATAAATTACGTGCAATGAAAGGGTAAAGACTTAAAGGGGCATGGTATTTACAAGGCTGCTCTGTGAAAGCAAGGAGGGACAGGGTGCTGGTCCTAACAGCTTCAGTCTAGTAAACTTCACCCTGCATAAAATACTAAGTCAGCTGTTGAGAGGAGAGTCTCTTTTTTTATATTGTCTGTGATTTTTGGATGCCTGTTCTCTCTTTTAATAAGTTTTGTTGGTAAGAGCTGGTCTAAATTAAAATTCATATTTTGGCTTTAGTGAAGTATTTGCTATTATTCTTGTTATGTTGATGCTAAAGACTGCCCAATGAAAACCATGCCAAGAAATTTAATGATAAATAGGGTCCAAATGCTTGTGGAAAGGGAGAGGAAACAGACTTCACCTTAGTCAGCGTTCAGCTGACTTATAAGAGCAGTGGTTATTACACATGGAGGAAATACAATGCTTCAGTCATCTGAAATTCCTATGGGATTGAATGCACAGACTTTTACCAGTGCTATGGATAGAGGGAAGAAATAACTGTAATTTTTTGAAAGTTGTCTTGTGGCTTTCACCAGAATACTTTTTGAACGTGAAAATTCATAGTAAGTAGTGCTACAGTGAAGTTCAAATAAAGTAAAATTACTTGCAGTGATCAAAAGATCAAGAGAGAACCAGCAGCTTTAGCAGCAGTAGGGAGATATCCCCAATTTGATTTGCCAGCATATACTTCAAGAGAGAGTCTGGCTTTGGAAAGAGGTAGGCAGAGCTTTAGGATTTGATAATTTTATGATGTTTTTTATACCAAATAGTATTTAGTGATCCTACCACCATCTGTAGTGCTTCTGCCTTTTTTTTCAAAGTGCTGAAGGAAAAAAAAATATCTCTGTGTGTTTTATCTGTTGTTACATATAATTTGCTCTTGGAAATATGTATTTTTTAACTCTTGCAAGTGACATCTCTTGATGAAAGAATTAAAACCAGCTGTCGTGTAAGTCAGTCCACTTCCCTGTGCTGTCCTTACTGTGGCTTTGCTTTTGACTGTGAAATAGAGATGGCTTCTCTCTCTGCTTTTCATCTTTCCAAATGTGTAAACCAGATAAAAATTTGCAGTCTACCGAGTTATTTTGTTGTTGTTCCTGTAGGAGATTATGTGGATTGTGGGAGGAGCAGGGATTTACTTCTGTGTATCAAACCCCAACAGGAAAAAAGCACTCTTTATATTTCCAGCTCTGTGTTTTTTCCCACACCACAATTGTCCTGACTTTTGGTTCTGTAGTGGTTGCTGATTTGGGCTTCACAATACTTTCTGTTGAAATCGGCGGCAGTACTTTCCCTGGACACTAAAACGTTGAGCTTGAGTGCTGCAGAGGAAGTTCAGCAGCATCAGTCCCTAACACCTCCCTTGGTGTGTTCAGTCCCTAACATCTCCCTTGATGTGTTCTGGACGTGTTCGTAGCTGCTGCTTGCATTAAGACTCCCTTGGCCTGCTCCTGAGGCTGCCAGCTTTCCAGTCTGTGTTCGCTGGAGCTGGCTGTGTGCTGTGTGCGGCTGCGGCGGGGCGCCGGCCCCGCGAGGGCAGGGCAGCCCAGCACCCGCTCCCGGGGGGTCAGGCACAAAGCCAGGCTCGCACAGAAATGTCCCGTGGTGGGTGTCCTCTGTGCCTTCCCGCCTTTGCGGGTTGAGGACAAACGTCCTTTCTTGCAGAGGATGCCGAATGGAGCCGTGTCTGCTCAGCCGTACTCGCTGAGCAGCCAAACCAGGTTTGGGAGAGCAGCTGCCCTTCCTGCAGCAGGGGCTGAGCGAGGAGCTTCCCAGTGCCCCAGCTCCATCCACCCCGGGCTTCCCCTTTGCTGCCTGCGGGAGTCTGAGATGCTGTGATTAAGAAGCATACATAGCAGTCCCGCTGCAGTGGCTTGGAAATCTTTTGAGGTGTTTGCACCCACGGAGGGAAGCAGGGAGCGGAGCAGAGTGCTGCAGGCCCCCCAGAGCAGCGTATGGGGCTGGGAGTTGCCTGGTGGAGCGACTGTAAGAGGCTGCGGGATGGGGGCTGCAGGGGAGGAATCGGTCGGAGGATTGGGCTTGTGGGTAGCAAGTGGCTGAACTCTTCGCTCTGCACCACAGCACGCGGAGCATGGCAGGGGCTGGCGGTGAGGCTGCTCAGCTGATGTCAGAAACAGCAGCCCTCGACCTCCCACCAGCAGCCTGCCTCCCCCTCTTCCTACCTGCCTCTGCTTGCAGTCCCCTGCATAGGGGAAGAGGGACTCAAATAGTATATATACACCAGCAGGGGAAACTTCATTGGAAGAGGTGTTTGGAGAAGAGGAGGGCTTGTGCAAAAGAAGAGACCTCAACCTTGGAGGAGATGTTGGAGCTGGGAACTTAGTGGGGGGCTGCTGAGGGTCAGCTTGGCTCTTTGCCTGCCCCGAGATATCAGTACAGGCAGGAAAATGCCCTGGCGTGCGAGCCAGCAGAGATTGTCAGGGTGGGGGGTGGTGGAAGCCTTGCTTTACTGTGGCTCGCTATGGCCAGGAGCTGGCTTCCTCCCACTGTGGGTGTTAGTGATGGTTGGGGTTACCCCAGGTTGCCTCTCAGTTTACTCTGTATATTTTATAAAGGAGCTGGAACAGAGCAGACAGGATTTCAGCTTGTGTCTGTCTTCTCAGTGGTCACATTGAGTATTAAATTTCCGGCATTAACAATGGGGGGGGGGGGATGGGGGGGAAGTGGGCACACAGATTGGGCAGGAATTCCTACTGCCTCTGCATGAGGTTAGAGAAAGGAGCTTGGTGAGAGAGTCGGGTTTCTTGTTTTCCCAATATAAACTGGATTTGTGTATGGCAGAAATGTGATTAGACTAACTCCTGCATGTGTCCCAAAGCCCTCGGCTCTGGAGCATTCACTCTGATCAGCCAGCCATGGTTGGAATATTTGTAGGTGTCCCTACAGTGAAGAGCAGCGTGTTGAGCGACCTGTAGATATTTGAAGCAAGGAGAGCTGCTTCGATTTCTTGAAAGAGGGATCCAGTGAAAAAACTGTTGGCTCTTTTTTGTTGGTTTTGTGGTGTAGCACAGAGATTTCACTGTCTCCAAATTTAGTCCTTCTCTAGACAGTAGCAAAATCATCGCTAGCAGAGGAAGATCATCTGTGGATCATAAAGAAATTTTTAAGAGTGCCCTCCTCCCCAGCAATGGGTTAGCACCACTGTTTCACCGTGTTAAGAGAAGACTATGACAATATTTTTGTTCCTTTCCATGCCCTGCAAGTATTCTGCAAGTTCTGGCCCTCCAGATTCGGTGAAGACAGTGTTTAAAACGGAAGCATGCTAATGCAAAAATTTGTCTCCACTGTGCTGTCTGTGAGCACAACCCTGACAATTAAGGCATCACCCCCCACTTTTCCTGACCTGTCACCTATTTTGGTATTTCAGGTGTTGCTTTTTGTTTCCTCTGTTCTTGAAATCTCATGATTTTTACCAACATAACTGACATTAAAAAAAAAAAACAAAAAAACCCCACATCCATTTGCCAGTGTTTGGCTGTAAATTGAGCTATTGCTGTTGGCTTGGTTGGGCAAAGAGGGTAATATTGCCTGGCACCAAGGTCATCAGCACAGGAAAGAAGCCTTGAATGCTGTAAAAAAGAAATGTGGAATACCTCACAACATTGTGTTTGCCTGCAACTGAAGTGATGTCAGTGCTCAGAGTAGTCATCTTTGAGAAAATAGAGGTACACTGATTTCTGATGGGCAAATGCATCCTTAAAATTTTGAGTCGCTCACTGGATGTTTTGGGATTTTTTTTTTAGTATATGGTGGAAATGTCACCCTGTAACTTCAACTACTTTAGTTGCTGCTGATCCTTATGACAATAAGCTTAATGCTTCAAAAATTGAGGCCCTATGAATTAGGCTGATATCATGTTCCTTTTTTATATCTTATGAAATTTAAATACCACTTTATACTTTGGTAACATCTCCCTGAACATTCTGGTATTGCTGCCTGGATGATTTTTGGAGAGCAGTTAGAGAATACCTCTGAAGAAGTGGACTGGCAGTATCTTAGAAGTAAGCTTTCTGAACCGAGGGTAGCCAAAGATAAGTGGGGCATGGATTTAACTTTCTGCTGAAACTGAGTTATTAGATTTTGATTCCTTGTAGCTTTTTTCACCTTTTACTCTTCATCTGTCTTTCTTTCCTTTTTAATTTTGAGTTTGTTTTGAATGTTTGTTTGTTTTGAATGTTCATTTTTTTCTCATGGATCAGTTACTTTAATCTATAATTATATTAATTTATAATGCTTTGATTGAAAATAACCCTTTAGTGCTTTCTCTCCTTCCCTTCCAGAGAATACTGCACAACTTCTGTTGCTCCCACAATTTAGATGAGCAGACTGGGAAGTTGGCTGGCTAATTACTGTGAGACTAATACAGAGATGCCAGGAGAGCTGGCTAACGTTGTATTTTGCCTTTTTGTGATGGAATCAGGAGAGGAGGAGATGACCGCGGTGGCTTTACTCCTGGTGTCAGGATCTGTCTCACTCTGCTCCTGGCAGAGTCAGAGGTAGAATTCCCGGTCTCTGAGATGTGAGTTGAGTAAATGCGATGACCTTTCAGAGAATGTGTGTGTGCATATAACTTTCGTGTTATGTTCCTGAGAGCGTGAGTTACACAGCTCTCTGGTGACCCCCTGTCCTGCTGCTCCCGTCCAAAGTTCCCATCCTGAGTTAGCTGTTGTCCAAGCATCCACGGCTGTGAGCCCTTGTCTTCCCTGTGGCTGGAGTGTGCTTACCTGTGATGCTGGGACAGGTCCAAGTTAGTGTGGTGCTTCAGAGAAGATTGCTAGCTAATCTTTTCTCTTTGCTAGAAGCTACAGGTGATTTGTGTTAAACACAAAACTTTTCTTTCTGAGACAGCAAAGGTGCCGTCTCTTTTTGCGGCGCTATTGTTTGCGTGATTCTGTCAGAGTCCCAAAAGTTGAGCTGAGAATTGTCTCAGTAGGCGTTGTGGGAATGAAGACATGGATAATTTTAAAGAAAAACAAACGCCACGTACACTGATCTCTAAGGAAGGAATATACTTGCAAAGATGAGCCTGGGAGCGGCCAGAGCTCTTTGTAGGCCCACGAGCCGAAGGCTAAGCGGCAAGCCGAAGGCTAAGCGGCAGATCCGGCAGGGAGTGGCAGCCTGCCTGCTGTGGCAGAGCTGCTGGGTTATCTCTGGGGGCTGTTGCCATGATGACAGTGGCAAACAGGGACTGAAAAATTTACCAGATGCATGTGAGTCAAAGGATTAAACTTTCTCATAGGAGGGAAGGGAGGGGAGGAGGGTGGGTGATGATGTATTAGAGAAGGACAGTATCCTAGTGAGAAATGCCAGGCTCACTCTCCTATAGCTACTGGGATGGCAGGGGGGAATGCAGGCTGGCATTCCTCCTCCAGTCTAAACTCTGAGCAGCACTGCTGTGACAGATTTCCTCTTTGAAGAGAGGGTGAATGCACCCTACTTTCACTGCATAAGTCATTGGGATTTGCATTGCTTTGGCAGGTGGAAAGTAAAAAGTGGGAAAAGATGGTCTCTCCTTTTCAGTCTTTTTTTTCCTATTTCCTATACCTACAAGTAACTCTAGTTCTTTACTTTGTGCTTAGAGATTTTCTGCACTAGAGTTAATGCAAATCAAGTTTCAGTGTTGCCTGCAGGTTGCAGACTACCAAGCGTGGTTCGAACCAGCCTGTACTACTGTCATCAATAGCATAAGACTGTTGTCATTGAAAATGTCTGATGCAAAACCATGTCACCACTACCAGGGCTAGTAGTGGTCTTGACCCTGCACATGCTTTTGTTCCCTTCCCGGAGCTGGGGCAGTGTCCCTGCATATCAGGGTTGATAGCGTGGTGGGCAGGCAGACATCAGAGAGGCTAAGCTTGGCAGTTTTCCCTCTGCTGGAGTCTGACAAGTCCTGTTACTACCCTGTGCTGCAGCCTCCTTGGTGGAAGTTGACCACAATAAGGACTGGTCCTAGGAAAATCAGTGATTTGCAGCAGGCTGGGGAGCACGCAGCTGGTGAGGGGGGGTCTCTGTGCTCAGTGCCCAAAATCTCAGTGCTCCATAGCAAAAGGTGGTATCGCTTGGTTGTTTGCAGTACTGCAAATCACCATGGTACCTTCTTGCAGGCAGCTTCAGGAAAGACTTACCTGCACCTGGGAAATTTCTGAACAACAATATACTAGTATAACATGTTTGTCTGAAGGCTTAGTAAGATGGAATTGTGGTAATAAAAACTAGTTTCATTCTAGAAGGGCTTCCTCAGCTTATGAAATGAGACACTAATATCTATGGAAATTATTGATATAGGTCTTTCCCACTAGGCTGAATCCCAGTGGACTTTTTAAGTTCCTGTGAATGCAGGCTGTATGTGAGAACAAGGATTTTAAGCCTCCAAAGCCAATTCCTGAAAGCCCATGGAAAGGATTCTTTTGTTTCCATCACTTCTGCTCCTCTTTAGGCGCCTGAGTTAGCTGGTGTGGACTGCAGCTTGTCTTGTGTTTGGATGTGCTTTATCTTCTACAGTTACTGTGCCATCTCCGATAATTCAGTTGGTGTAGACTGTGGTAAGTGATAGCTATGAACACAGGAATGTCGTTTCTTGATGTTGAAGACAACTCTTTTTTGAAAGAGGTTTTCTCAATCCCAGGGGAGCAGTGAGAAAAGGAGAAGCAGTCTGACATAGCCTGACATCTGAGGTGAAAAAAAGGAGACTGAAGAACTAAATCCTTAAACTTCAGCGTACTTCCTCTGTTCCCTGCTCTTTTACGGGGACATCTCTTTCACAAGGCATCTCCTTGCCTGTGCAGCAGAATATAGTCTGTGTAGTTTCCTGCAGCTCTGGAGATGGGTGGGATATGTGTGTGTTTATCCAGCTCTGTTTGCTGCTAGAGACCTGATCTCATACACCTGACTTGAAATGTGACTTCATAGGGGACAGTCCTGGGCTTTCTCTGGATGCACTTTCTAGATACACATTTCAAATTACATGGGTCCCCTGGAAGCTTTTTCAGGGGAAAAAAGCTTGTTAAAACTCATCCTATATTGGTCTCCACTGCCTGCCAAATAAGCTTTGTGTTTCTGCTGTATTAGAGCAGCTGCCATTCTGAAAATGTCCATGTGTATCTTGGTTGGGTTTTTTTACATTTTATTTATTTCCTCATATTCCTTTATGTCAAAGCCCATAACATTTCATGAGTAATGGGCCAAGAAATTGCCCATTGGCTGGAGGAAAAAATAGATGTAGAAGGAGGAACTTGTCTTTACTGGCCCCTGTAACCCACAGGGACTTGCTGGAACATTTTTCTTGGAGGCTACTTGAGAGTCTAGCCTAGTGATGCCAAGCAGGACTTTTCTGTTGTTTGCCAAAAGAATTGGTGTGCTGTTAAGTTTAATTTTGCCAGCCTCAGGGCCAGTCCATGAAAGCTTTGGGTATCAAATGTCCTCTGTCGAGATTGTGTCAGAGAGATTAGGAGCGTTGAAGTTGCACAGCTTTATTTTATAACTGGTGCCTATGCAGAGTCAAAGCTTGATTGTGATGATGCGTTTCTTCACTGCAAGTTAAACTACTGATTCAAAGCTCCTATGTTACTTTAAATATTCCTGATTTTTTGGGTTGCAGATTGCAAAGTGGCTTTCAGCTCTGCCCATTTTTGTTTGACTCGTGTGTCATCTGGCCTAGAATCTGCCTGCTCTGCAGATTAGGATATTGTGTTGTGTCTGCTGCTTGCTGTGAAGTTGCCTGGATTAAAATTTTCAGTGCAGAGCAGTGATCCACAGCCTTCCCTGTTTGTCTGCATTGCTCTTGCACTTAATAAGGATGATGTAGAGGAGTGAAGTGTTGGTCAGCTTGTCCTTTGTGTGGAAGCACTTCTACAGTAGTAGACTGGGAGCTGAGCTCTCATAACAAATTTGTCTTCTCCAGACAGGCAAGTTTAGCATCAGAGATATGAAAAAAGAGACACAAGGCACTTGGCTTTTTTGATAATCATTATCAAATATTGCTAACACTTCATGTGACTCTAGTTGCTGCTACCAGTTTATGTTGCTATGGACCTGGTTACAGTTTTAAGGAAGCACATTATACCTTTTTAACTCTTAGTGGCTACGTACATTTAGTTTCTTCAGTAGTCCTGAAGCTGAGCTTAAAAAGCTTTCCCTTCCACCACCTCACAAATAGTCAAGAAGTTTCTTATCTCCCTGATGAATTGTGAAGTGTTAATTGCTGAGTTTTTTCTCATTTGAAGACACAGCCACAATTTCTTCTCTGTTTTGGAAACAAAACTTGGGTCTCACGGTTGCAGTTACCTTATCTAGAGGGGTGGCGGGGGTTGGCTCAGGAACAAGGCAACATGCAGCTCGACTGAGCCAGAGGAACTTAAATTCTTCCTTCTGCACCTTTGAATTCCTGGATCCTGCATTGCAGTGACTTGACACTGCTGAGATCTGCCTCCCGGTCGCACTGTTACCTTGTGTGCTAACCGGCTGTAGTCTGATACTTAGCTGGATCATCCACACCCACCGACACCTGATGTGATCAGCTGATGGGGAGAAGGGAACTTATGTCCAGAAATAAGCTCACTTGGTGTGGTTTCTCTTTGTCAGGCTGTGTTCTTCAGGATCCTCTGTGCCTAGTGGGTTTAAGGCAGAGCTGCTGGAGTTCTTGCACAGGTACAGTTGCTGTGTATGCAGCAGAGAAGGTGCTGATATGGCTGTGCTGCCTTTGGAGCAGCTCTGTGTCCTACTGTCTCGCTTACTGCATGTCCACTTTAAGAGAGTTCATCTGCAATGCAGCTGTTAGCAGAGAAGTTCTGTAAATCAAGAGGGAGCGAGTGCAAGTGAGCCCAGTGTCTGCAGTTGTGGCTGGGTCCTTCCCACGGCACAAGGAAACTTGTTCAGAAAAGGCTTTTTGCAGGAGGAGAAAAGGATGGCAGCGCAGCGCTGATGGTGTGAGCCCCTCCCTTCTGTGCCCTGTATGCATCAGCTGCTCAGGAGCAGGAAAACATTGAAAAGCACAGTGGGCAGCAATCCTGGAACTGGAAAATCCTGTCATGCTTTTCCCCTCCTCACTCTGCCACAGAGTCTAAGCAGGTGTTTGCTTAGGGCCAGTCCTGTCAGGATGTCTTCAGAGCACACTCCCTTCTTACACAGGATGTCCTGTTAGAATTTGGAGCTTGTTGTGAGCTTCTGCATGTCACTCAGAAGTGTCACTGAGAGGCCCCACAGGTTGCAGGTTTACGGCTGTGCTGTCCTTTGTTGCACGGCTGTCAGAGGCACCGTGTGATGAGGGGTGATGCCAGGGAGAGAGCCCACAGCTGGAGGCAGCTGCAGTACCTGCAGCCTGGGGGCTGCTGCTGAGGGGCTTGAGAGGAGGAGGAGGAGGAGGAGGGGAGCTGTGCGTGCAGTAGCCCTGCTACAAGTGGTGTAGATGAGCCATCTGGGAGGAGTGCACATGTCAGGGAGGCTGGCTGGGGAGCTTGTGGCTTTAAGCACGTGGCTGAGGAGTGGATGGCTTGTTAGACAAGGGAGTGTGCTCCCTGCCTCTCCTCTGCTTCTCCAGCAAGTCTAAGCTCCTTGAAAGACTGCCTGGCTATCAGCCATGACAGGAGCACTTGCACAATTGCTTCCTGGTTCCCCATCCACAAGTTTCTGAGGATATTCTGGTGAAGAAATTCCTCTGTAGCTCACAGGAAGCCGTGAGGATACCCAGGGCCTCTTGGGCCATTTCTGGAGATGACTCCACAGGACCTTCCTTCAAGGTGGCTGCAGCTTATGGGGAGTGCATAATGCTTTTCATTCTGATGCTTATCAGGCAAGGCTTCCTCCTTCAGTGTATTTAAAAGTATTCTGGGCTGACTTGGTTCCAGATTTCTATTTCAATTTCTTTATTTCCACTTAGGAAAGCGTTTCCAATTGACAGTCATTGGTGATGCAGAAAAAATTGATGTGATTCACCACCCGCTTTTCCTCCTCTGTTTCCTCTCTGCCTCTCCTGTTTGCTGGGCATTAGTTGTCCCTCTTGTAATAAGCAAATTGTGCTAACTGTGTGTAAGCAACGTTCCCTCCCCTTTTGCTGGGGGACTGTCTGACTCGTTGTAAGAAGTTATTTTTAGGGTTTGCTTCCTGGGATATTCTACCCGTGGCCAGTTATGGTGATGAAAATGTCACTGAGATGCAGAAAGGACTCCCAATTCATTGACAGCATGCCTGATCTTTCTTTCTCTTGTAAAGGTGCTCATGGGGATCATGAGTTCCTTACAAGTACATTGCCAGTGCTCAGGGACACAGCCCCAGTGACTGTGCAGCATAACTCCCTGTTAAAAGCATAACAGGCTTCTGAATTAGCCCAGGGGAAAAGAAGAAAACAAGAAAAAAGAAATTAAAAATAAGTAAAGCCTTTCTTTGGTTGCAGTGGAGTTTGTTTCTGCCTTTTTTTTTTTTTTTGTGTATAGGGATGTCAGTGCTGCAGAGCTGTGTGTCAGTGTACCGGGCAGTCCCTCACAGGCAATTTGCTCCTTGTACTGGGTGTATTATGTTGCACTGGGCTGCTGCCAAATGGCTGGTCTAGGCTAGAGGAGGTGTGTGCTTATTCTTTTGAAACAGCTCTCCCACCCCAGCTCTGTGGCTTGCAACACCCAAAAAAGTTGATCCTTATGGCAGCTATAGCTAAAAAAGCATAAATGTAATACAGGCAAATTACAAAGCTCAATGGACCAAGGCCATGGCCTGACAAAATTACAGTCTCTGGTGTCAGTGTTGGCTTAAGGAGCACCTGTGTCTTCTTCTGAAGATGTCTGTTCCCTCTGTATTGCAGCACATTTCCTTTTCAGTCTCATGCCTTGAATCAGGAAAACAAGTTTGGAAGAACCATTCAGTAAGGAATTATTGAAGTGGTGGGGATGGGCAGTTGTTTATTCTCCAGGTAGATGTGAGATCTGTTTAGATATTCATATTTCTTGGAGCAACTGTAGAAGAGGTTGCTTTAGTGTAGCTCTGGAAACCAGATTCTTCTGCAGCTGGGTCTGAGAAAAGTGCATGTGGAGTATTACATTAGTGATGTGGAGATCTGGAAATGGCTTTTGTGTGCCTGTATTGTACTCCTGGAAGAGAGCATAGGAAGCAGAGCCCCTTGAGTGGCTTTGGAGCAAACTGACGGAGAAGTTTAATTTGGTTTTCAGGCCTGATGCTGTTGGGATTGGGAAGCTGTGTGGCTGCAGTGCAGGGATGGTGGCAGCAGTCTCGAGTGGGTGAGTGCTGTGCCTCTGCAACACAGAGACTTGTGAGCTGCCCACAAGAAAACCCAGTTACAGAAAGACTGGGGGAGACTTCTCCCTGATTAGACAGTATCTTCACCATTATCAGTGCTTAGAAACTCCTGTTACACTTTTACATGCAGAGTTTCTTTCTATGTGTGTAACATACATACATAACCCTGCATATGCCTTTAAGTAATCCTGACATTTGAAGTGGTTTTAGTGAGTGGTAACTTTAATTATGTCTTCTTGCTGTCTTGCTTCCATACAATACCTTGAAGTGCTAGAGCACTTTATATGCACAGGATAAAGTTCTTAGACTCTTCAGGAGGTGGATGCAACCATGCTGTCTCTTTCCCTGCTGCCCCATGTTCCTAGCTGCCACATGGATTTACTGAGACGTGGTGGGCTTTGCTCTTTGATACAGGCGTATTTTGGTGGCTCTGCTACAAGTGGCATTTGGTGTGGCACATTTTAAGTCTTCTGTCATTGAAATGTCTGGTTAGCTGCTCTGTATTTACAGCTTGCTCTGCTTAATCTAAAGTTCTAGCATCGCTAGGGGAACTTAGCCCTAAAATAGATGGTTTGACCTTTTTTTTTTTTTTAATTATTCTAATCCTCTGAGGCTTGATGTTCCTTCTTGTCAGAAGAGCGTATTTTAACAGAGGTATTATCTCGTTTGGAGAGAAGTCATTCAGCACTGGAGTGCAGTGCCATTCATCTGTGCCTTTAAGAAGATTTTCTATTTAGTTTACTTCTCTCATTCATGTCTCTCAAATATCAAATCAAGGCAGCATTTCCAACATCCTTCCTTCTCACAACTGGCTGGAATAGCTGAAAAAGAAGCAATGGATATAGACTTGGTGTTGCATGGACACGGGCCCCACAGCTTCTCCTGCAGTGAAGGATGATATTCTGCTGAATACCAGTATTAGGAGTATGCAGAAATTCTGAGGTTTTGTTTCCCTCCTGAGCACCTCTCATTTTTGTTCAAGCATAAATTTCCTTGGTTCATTCAAAAGAAATCCAGCTGTTTGGTGACCAGTGGCTGCCTTAGGTTTTTTCCCAGGGTTTTGTTAATGGGCTTTCACCTGCAGGTGTTTAGTCTTGTTTTCCAGGAGCTTGGTTCTCTTTGCCCCTACTGCTTTGTCCTTACAAAATTTGTATTCCCCTACCTGAAAGAATGTCATCATTCCACTGCGATGTGCTGCTCTGCACCACCAGGAAAGTGGTCCTGCAGCTTTTTTTTAAACCATGTACCCTCAGTCTTACTTTGCTGTTCTCCCTGTCAACTATGAAATGCATCAACAGGTTTCATGAAGCATCCTTTATCCTCCCAGTACTACTACTGGGCAGGGAGGTGTCACCCCTGTTTTACACTTGGAAACACTGAGAAAGATGCAAATTTTCAAGTGCTTTCCAGAACACTTGGCAATGAGCCACGATGAGTTAGGAAAAGAGTCCAAGTCATATTCTTTGCTGTAACAGTGATAGGAAGAGTGTAGGTAGCAAAAAACCTGTGGGCATTTGGCAGAAAATAACGTGGGCTAAAGCATGATGTAGTATAAGGAGTTGTGGTCTGCTTTGCTGGTTATAGGAATAATATTTTAATGTCTTTTCTGTTCTACTTTTCACTTTGATTTTTCTCACTGTTTGTGTAATACAGCTCCAAAATATGTTGTATTTGGTATGCCTTTGGACTCTCTCCCTTTCTGTGATTTTTTTGAGGAGAAGAGGATTGAAAACTCAGAGATAACTGCAGTTGGTGCAGAAGGCTCTTACATGACAATAAACACACAGTAGTTTTGTGTGTGTGTGTTTGAAGACCAATCAGAAAAATTAAAGGAGGTCACTTAGAGGTAAAATTATTTCCTTGTATTAGTCATAACTACAGGGACAATAACATCTGCAATAGCTTATTTTCTGAAGTGTGTAAAAGTAAAGTGTCAAAAATGAAAACTTAAATCTCTAAGAGAAGCAACTGTACCTAAGAGTTAAGAAAACCCCGATTTCTTGACAGGTCTTTAGGTAAACTCTAAAATTGTCTGCATTTTGAGATTAAGTAATTGATTCAGTTGTGAAAGATATGGGATGCTATCAGGAAACCGTTCCTGCCCCAGTCTAGCTGTGCCTTTTTGGCTAATAATGTATCTGTTAGTGCAAAGGTTTCTGCCTTCCTGGAGAATTTGGAAACATCCATATTAATGCATGGTTAAGGCATTTGCAGCCTTTCCCAAGGGAACAACTGGAGGTACACGAGGTATACTGCTGCAAGGCCTCTTGACCATATGATAATGTCAAACTAATATGAAGTCTTCAAGAGCAGAACATCCTTTACCACCCAGGAGGAATAAAATCTTGTGTGTATTTAAGAAGATTACTGTTAGCTCATCGGAAGGAATAATGAGAAGTTACAGGACAGAGCTGAAGAACTGTCGTTAACTGAAAGCCAGTCCAGGGGAAGGAATAAAAACCATGAGGGAATGACCAGAAAGCTGTTCTACACTTAATAATGTGTATGCTGGGGAAACTGCTAATTTTCCTTATTTTAGCATGATTCAGGTTTTGTTTAGAGGATGGTTAGAAACCAAACTGTGGCAGTGCTGCAAGGAATAGCCATATAAGAGGGAGAGGAGGGGGAAAAGGAAAATACTAGGGAGAGGTGGAATGTGATTAAGGTTAATTAAAGTGTACTGTGAAAACTAGTTAGATGCTCTGGCCTGCCCTTTCTGTAATAAAAACAAACGTGGTTATGCAACAAATTGAAAATTTGTCTTTTCAGTAATTCAATTCAAACTTGTTGCTTTTGGACAAATATTGTAGATTAGAAAAAAAAGAATGAAAAACTTGTGTGTAATTTAAGTCTGCATATTTGAAGAGGAATGCTTTTTAAAAAGTAAAGAGCTTACAGACTTATTTCTTCAGGTTTTTTGTGTTTTGCACTGTGAGATTAATCCCTTCTTTCCTTTGCACAGGATGACTGGAATCATCCTGAAACATAGATACGTGTCTTTTTTTTCTTTTAACTGACAGTTGTTTTCTTCATAACTTCAGCAAAGAATACAGGCTTCCCTTTGGAGAGGAAGGTGCCCTCCTAGCACCAGAGCATGAGAGTGAAAGATGGAGGAAAGGTGGATATTCGACTCCAGCATTGGGAATGATTCATCCAATGTCTTGATACAGAAAAACCTAAGCAAACAAGCAAGAAAAAACATGAAAACCAAACAAAATAACAACAAGAACAAAAAAGCAGCAAAGGACATCCAGACACTTACCTTTTTTCAGTCTGTCTTTTCTGCCATCTGGCTATCCTAATGTTCCAGCATGTTGCAAGTTGAATTGTTGCTATTCTACCTGTGTTAGCAGGTTTCAGACACCATTGGTTACAATGAATTTGAGGTCTGGCAATGAGTGTATATTAAATTTAGGAGCTGATAGTACTGCTTATCGTGACTTGATTTTCTCCAGTTTTGGAAATTGTATTTGTCTTTTTGTGCTTGAGGTTTGTTTCCATCTTTAGCGGGTTTGCATAGTGTGTAATGCTGCTGAGGACTAATGCTCATGTGTGGACCTATGCTAGCACTATTGCACATAATGTTTTGGCCTCCAGGTTGCAAGGAATTTTTCTGCTAGTTTGTTGGGGGTTTTTTGATGGGGGACAAAGAAGAAAAGGAAAGCCTCAAGAAAATGTAGCATTCCATGGTGCCGTTTTTAGAAATTCTGTGTGGTGCAGGTTTACATAAAAGGCACTTGAGAAGCATTTCCCTGCCACCCCCAGTATTTTACCTCCTATGAATAAAAGGATGTTAATACTGTGAAGCAGGATGTGAAGCGCTATTCTTCCAGGCTCAGTCCTGTCAACAACCTCAAAGTGGTGCATGATTGGAATTGACTTTTTACATTGGAGCTATAAACATTGTTCTGCTTCTCTCTGTGAATAATATGCCGGTCACCTTCAAACAAACGGGGTGCCTGCTCATGACTAGAAATTCACTTTGAGTTAAACAATACTTGAATTGAAAGCGTGAAGAGTATGATGTCAAGCCTTCTCCATGGACAATGATATTAAAAGTTGCTAGCTGTTTCAATGCACAAGTTGTGATATCAGCTGTATTACTAACTGAAAGCCCTGGTGATTCTATAAGTTTTGTGAAGCACTGAAACACTGCAACAAGTGGGGAAGGTACTTCTCTGAGTCTTGAGTGGATTTCAATTTTCATAGACTCATAGAATCATAGAATGGCCTGGGTTGGAAAGGGCATTAAATGTCTTCTAGTTCTAGCCCCCTGCCATGGATAGAGACATCTTTCAGAAGTCTGGATTTCTCAGAGCCCCATCCAACCTGGCCTCAGACACTCCCAGGGATGGGGCAGGCATGGCTTCTCTGGGCAACCTGTGCCAATGCCTCACCACCCTTACAGGGAAGAATTTCTTCTTAAATCTAATCTAAGCCTCTTTCAGTTGGAAGATGTTCCCCCTTGTCCTGACACTGCATGCTCCTGTAAGTCCCTCTCCATCTTTCTTGTGGGCTCCCTTCAGGTACTGGAAGGCCGCAATTAGGTCACCCTGAAGCCTTCTCTTCTCCAGGCTGAATAACCTCAGTTCTCTCAGCCTTTCCTCATGGGAGAAGTTGATTAGATCCGTTTAATCAACTTGGTGGCCCTCCTATGGACTCGTTCTGACAGATCGATGTCCTTCCTGTGCTGGGGACTCCAGAGCTGAAGGCAGCATTCCAGGTGCACGTTGTTGGCTCGTGTCCAGTGTCTCATCCACCAGCACCCCCAAGTTCTCAGCAGGGCTGCTCTGGATAGCTTCATGCCCCAGCCTGGATTGATACCTGGGGTTGCCCCAGCCAGGTGCAGCACCTTGCACTTGGTCTTGTTAAATATAATGAGATTCCTGTGGGCCCACTTCTTGAACCTGTCCACATCCCTCTGAACATCAGCCTGGGCTGACTCTTCTAGGAAGAGGCCAACTTTGCCTGTTCTCAGTAGTTCTGTAGCTTCATAAAAGTGAAATTCTTGTTCAGGCTTCTCTTTGAGCTTCCAAATACACATATTATTTCAGACTTTCAGCAGAAGTGAGAGTTCCCTGTTCAGTATGTATGCGTGAATGGGGCAGGGGGGAAATATGTATTTGTTTCTTTAAGTTGCTTATGTGCCTGAAATTTAGAAGTGTGATTGCATATCTTTATAAATCCATGATGGGACCACTAACTCCAGAAAGGTCTGAAAGTTTGACTTGAAGCTTAAAGCTTCTGTTTCAAAATGAAGTGTTGTTCGTTTTTAAGTCATGAGGTATAGTTTAATTGCAAACTGGAGATCTTTAAAACCATCCATCTCTTAACTGTCTACTAATTTGAAGTAACTGTGAACCCAAATGAAGGGCAAATAGTGCTTCGTTTTGAATTATTGGTATTTACGGATAGGCAAACAGTTTCCTTCCCTCCTGCCCTTGCCACAATAAGGGCATTGCTTTTGTGCAGTGTAAACTGCATTTAGTAATGGTCTTGTGCTTAAGAGCTTCTAGTTAATGAGACCTATTAACAATAATGAAAAATGGCATCCTTAAAGTGCAGAGCTAGTCAGAAAAATAATTCTCCAAGAATGACTGGATGGCTGTGTACTCTTTCTTGGCTTATTTAATTTAAGGGGTGGGGGAGGAGCACAGTCTTGGCTCTGAAACTAATTATTCTCCTACAAATGTGCCCGTGATATGCAGTTCCCGCTGGGGATTTGCAGACCTGGGTCTTCTAGAGCTAAAGAGCTTCCCAGACTGAGTCTAGCTGAGGCTGGGGTGTGTAGGCTTGGCTTGGCTTTCCTAAGACTCAGTGGGAGCCACAGTAGTAAAATCCCTTTTTTTTTTTTTTTTTTTTTTTTTTTTTTTTTTTTTTTTTTTTTTTTTCCTGTCTATTCAAATGAACACATCTGAGTCAACAGCACAGAGCAGTTGCATGGAGTAGAAAAGTGATTTTTTACATGATTATTCATCTGGCTATGTTTGTATTTTAGTGTGTTGCCACCTCTGCATCATGTGCTGTTTTAGTTAGGATATGCATTGCTTTTCAATATGTGAATAATCCTGCTTAAGGAAAGGGGAGGATTGGCAATGATTTTGTTGGATTTGAAATACAAAACCCCCTACATTCCTGCTTAGGAAAGGACACAGGCAGACCGCCTGGATGATGGCCGTTCATATGAATAAATAGTAAGGCATTACAGGGAAAGTCTAGAGAAGTGAAGCTACCTATATCTCTGCCTTGGCGTCCTCCCACTCAGTTCTGCAGTCATTTCCCATTTAGTGGGAAATTTTAGTAATTTTCTTTTCAGCTAGGACAGCCTGTCATGCTAACTAGCACACTTGGAACAGCTTCACTTAGTATGGGACCTCCTTGTCCATCTTCACTGAAAAGGATTTCTCTGATTGTTCTGTTACTGCTCTGTCTGTGCCAAGAATTACAGCTTTTTGTGGTCATAGGTGCTCTGTATATTGGTGAACTTCTGTGCGGTGGGACAAAGAGGGCACATTTTAAGACAAAGGAGTGATTTTTATGTAAAGGAGATGTTCCTTCTCCCACTTTGGGCGCAGCACTGATTGGTGAAGACGGACTTAATTTCTTCATTCTGTACCCTGGCTGCCAGCTCAAGCTAATGGTACCACACCCTTCAGCATTTTAATTGAATTTCATCTTCTAAGGAGGCACCATCCTATTAACTGCCATCTGTGGCAGGATCACGTGCTCCAGGCAGTCCTGGATGGATAGACAGTGTCCAGCTCGGTGGCAGTTCTTCTGTCTCTCTATCCTCTGGTGCTAAGCAGAAAGGTGTCAGTGTCTGCTCACAGCGGAGCTGTTTCTGTGCTGTGAAGAAACCATTTCAAGCCACTTTGAAATAAATAACCTCTAACAGGTTTTGGGGGGTTCATGTAATTTTTCGGGATATGTTATATGCTAATGTGTGTGTCCTTTGTGGCAGAGAAGAGTTGGAGTGTTTGCCACTGAGCACTCAACCCCCGCTGTAGAGACTGCTGAGCCATCTGTGGGAGACAGTCACCTTCTTGAAAAGAAAACAGGCTTCTGGAGCCGTTTCTGTGTGGAAATTGGAGTCCAGTGGATACCTGGGGCATGCAGGAGCATTGGCTAGCAGCTTCCTTTACAATGGAGCCGAGAAGGATGCTGCATGGTGAGCTGCTGCATCCCCAGTGGAGCTGCAAGATTGTTAGACAGGAAGCAGGCTGGTGCACGGAGGAGCTGGCTGGCAGCGAAGCAGGGAGCAGAGCAGTGATGGGGACGTGCAGAGCGCTGGCGAGAGGAGAAATTAGTTCTTGGTGCAAAGTGTTTTGTGGCCTCATGGCCAAAGCCACTCAACAGTGCCAGCTTTGCGTGCGCATTTGGCCAAATTTTCTTTTCCAGTTCTTGCTCTCTCCTGCTGTACACTGCCACAAGTCCAAGATTTGTGAGTTTGACCTAGAATTGCAAGGATATGCCTCTGCTCTGTTTACTTAGACTGGTGTGTTTGAAAAGATTGGGATTTCCTTACTGAAAAATCAAAACAGAGATTATTTCCCCAGGAACTTCTTATCTTCTAATAAGGTGTTAACAGAAGGAAGGAAAAAAGTAATTCAGCAAACACGATGTAAGCTATGCTAAAAACTTGGACTTTATTAATTGTCTCTTGCTCTCCTTAGCTTGTCTGTTTTTGAAGTGGAAGCACTGAGCACCCATGCATCTACTGGGCATAATTTATCTTGACATTCCCATTGTCGAGCATTCCTTGGGATCATACATCTAACCATGCGTTCTCTAATCACATCTGTGATGTGGCATCACTGCCAATGTTAATTCTGCTATTTTTTTAACTTCCAGGTATTTTGGAACAGAACTTAAGTTTTCCATTTTTAAAAATGCATTATGCCTGCTGGATCTATGTAAATGTTCTTCCTCTTTCTCTTCATTGACTTGGTCATTCAGAGCTGCAGTCCAGTGTTTTATTATTCACCCTCCTGAGTTAACTGTTGGCGAATAGGGAAGGAAGGCTTCTATATCTATGAATCCTTTACTGAGAGATAATGTCTTCTTCCACTTCTCCTTCTATCTCCCTATCTAGAGCTTGTGAAAAGTATGCAAAGGAGCATGGGGAACAAAGATACAGTTTGTCACAATCTGCCATCACTTCCAGGATGTCTAGAATGTCTGTTGACTAGAGTGAATCGGGATAAATGGCTGGGTGCCACTTCAAAGTGCTTTTAATGTTTGGATATTAGAGCATAGTTTGTGTGTAGCTGGTATGGAAGAGGAGACACCAAGAAGTGCCCTATATTAGAAGTACCTATAGCAAATGGGTGTCTCTGAGGCAATATTGCCCTTTTCCTTAAAAACCTTACTCATAGCTTGTGTAATAAGGTGATAAGAAAGGCATTGCATTTTGGTGTCTGCTGAGGTTTGGTATTAAATTCAGACGGAAAACCTAGTACCCCCTCTTTTTTTTTTTCCCCCCCTCCTGTCTGTCTTCATTCTTTCAGAAGTAGCTAATGTCTGGTCAAAGCAAGTCAGATTGTTGGGCAGGCAGCATCTGTGGAAAAGCAGAGTCTCATACTGGCCCTCAACCTTTTAGAATGCAGACAATTTTGAGTCTTGGATTGTGTATCTGTAAATTGGTGTATTCTGTTATGGCTGGACCTATTAGGCTAAATTAATTGTTTAAAGCATCTGAAAATCCAGTGCTAGGAGTTGTCATAAGAAATGCGAGATGTTCTTTTTGCAGCCAGTATCAAATACTAGAGCTGTATTTTGTTTGAAGGGTGTTTCAAATTCTTCTTGATGCTTAGTCATGACCTGTCTATACATTAACATGCATTTTCTTCATAGTAAATGCAGACTAACAATTTCTGTGCTGAACAGAAGGATCTTTCCTATAACATGAAATATTTGCTAATAAGCTGTCATGTTTTGGGTCACTCTGGTCTACTGAGGTAGATTAGAGCTAGTCTAGTAGCTGCCCTTAGAGCTTTGCTAATCAGAAACTTATGAACTGAACCAAGAGCAAATACTTTATCTTTGTAATAAAATTTCATAAGGTGAGGGATCTCAAAGTACATTCCAAGCTTACAGTGGTAATGGGACCACTGAATTGCAGTCACAGGTTGGGGAGTGACAGAAGGAAGCTGTATCTTAAATCGGAGCTGAATCTGAATTGTCCTATTGCATAACTCACACATGATGAAGACAGTTAACAGGCTGGGAATATGCTGGTTCAGCATAAAGTCAGAAGAAATAATAAAGCTTTTTTCTTGGAGGGGAGAATGGTGATAGTTATTGCTCTTTTAAAAGTGAGGAGCAGAGGGAAGCAGCCTTGCTTGCACTGATGAACACAGGAAGATGCAAAATAAAGATCTAGTGTATTTTTGCCAAAATATGACTCATTGTTTCTCTTGTCCGAATCATATTCCTGGGAGCATCTGATCACCACAGAGTTGCAAACTGATTTTGCCCAGGGGTTAAGACTAAAGGATGTATCTTGTTATGAAGGTAACCAAAATTTCCTAAGGACAGTCTTTTGTCAGAATAGCTGGATAGGGCAAAATATGTTTATTCAGCAGGAGGCAGAGAAGACTGGAAAAGCACCTGAGAGCAGCAGACATTTGGTTTTCTGAGATGTGTTGCCCTCTTTCACCTCTGATGTCAGAAAGCAAACTGCCCCAAGTCCTCCTATATGAGGACCTGCTTATTTGATAAACAAAGCAAACCCTTTAAAATCCCCTCTTTTCCTGGTAAGATGGGTGCTTTCCCTCTCTGGACTGTGCTTATCTTGTGTTCTCTGTGCTGCAGGTCAGGGAGGCCAGGCCAGGTTTATCTCAGCCCGCAGCAGTGCAGCCTGCCATCAGTGTGAGTCTGGCGGTGCTTCCTGCCAGCCGCGGCTCTTGGTGGTGTCGCCGGCTCTTCCTTCTGAAACGCCTTCCTCCCACACCTGCCTGGCCAATTTGGAACTCCGTTCCCCAAACATGTCTTCACTTTCTTTGTTCCTGTGGAGCCATCTTCATGATTTTTCCCTTAGCATGCAGAATTATGTACAGGCTGTAATAAAGAAGAGCTTCTCACATCAGCAGTCACTGATGTGCTTTTCTGGATGAGTTGCTGTTCCCTTGAAGCTTGCTTGAAGATTTCTTTTAGTTGCAGAGTCAAGTGTCCTATTTCTCTAATATTTGAGTAATTCTTGATGCATGGCTCCATTCTGTTCTTGTAGGGCAAACTGGGAAGGTTTAGCTGTCTCCAGTTTTAACTTAGATGCTGTGAATGCCTCAGTGCTCTGACCTGGTGGTTTCCTGACCAGTTGTAGCTTGAGAGAGAATTGCTCTATGTGCTTATAGACATAGGAGATGCTACTCCTTGCGAGTTCTCAGGTATACTGAATGAATGAGAGGGAGCTGAGTGCAGATTTAGGAGTTGGTACACTCTAGGTTTGCCTGTTCTTGTTAAAGAGCAGTAGGCAACCTGAGGGATATCAGGCAGTGTCTGTTCTCATGGGAGAGGTCCTTGGTTCTGGCTGTAAGCACCTAACTGCGTAATTGCTTCTTGGGAAATCGCTGTGTTTCACTGACTGCTGAACAGCCCATCTCTGAGCACTGCTGTCTCAATAGCAATGTCCTATTTGCCTTGATACAATCCAGATCACATGTGATCTCCTGGTGTTCTATGGATCGGGTTTTATTTCTTTCTTTTAGGCACAGGATCTGACTCCTTGCAAATTTCAAATAAATTGCTGTACTCTCACTCTTTTGATACTCACACTTTTTTGATCTTCAGAACTGAGTATTTTTCTTCACTACATGATGAGGAGATGATAAAGATAGATATTCCCTGTGTACTTACAAAAATGATGGCCTCTTTATGAGTGTCATGAGTTATGAAGGGAGAATGTCGGGGGAGCTCTGAACAGCTTTCTCTTACGATGGATCAGAAACTAGGGGTAATTCAGTGAGAAGACTAGAGTATCCTGTGGTCTGACATGAACTGGGAGTACAGCAGCAAAGGGTACTTCAATTGTCCCCCATAGCAACATGAGCAGTCTCAGCCAGCATGAGCTCTGCTGCTGCTGGAAGAGGCAGCCTTTCTTCTGACTGTTACCTCCTTGCATTAGCACAAATTCTTTATATAGGTGTGTGGTGAACCAGGTTAAGGATGGATCAGTTCAGTTATCCAGTTCACTGCGCTGCTGCCTGAGTGCTTGCGTCAGCATCAGAAGTAAAGAGGATACAGGGCCATTAGCAAGAGGCAGGGGAAGAATGTGACTGCAGTGACTGCCAGCTTTGCAACAAGGGGATCTCCTGTACATGCTGTTGGACAAACATGTGCCACAGACATGATGGAAAAGTGATGATCTCTTTTTTTCCTACAGATACTCAAAAAAAATCTGGCTTTATCTTAGCTGTGACCTTTCAGGGGAGGAAGTCAGGGTACTACACCAGTGCTGTAGTGGGATGTTAACTCCTACAGCTGTGCCACTGAAACCCTCAATTCCAGCAGCTTACCTAACGAATCAGAGATGCTGTTGTGTCTCTATGCAGCTGAATTACTAAGATACTATCTAATGGGTGTATGGGGTTTTTTGGAGGTAGTGTGAGCTTCTTTAGGCCGAGCACTGTCTTGCTGTGGTGCTGGCTTTGCTGATGGGCACTAGCCTTTGCTGAAGGAACTCTTCTAATGCAACATCCTGGAATTGCTATGGCTATGAAATTTATTTACTGGTAGACACAATCCAGACGGAAAGGAAAACCGGCAGTGGTTAGTATCACCTCCGGCAGGGAATTTTAATGTTCTGGAGGCGTAGTCTTGATGGTGTTTTCTGTCCCCTCAAGCCACCGTGTCAGGTGCTGAACCCAAAATTTGGGTCTGAGATTGCTCTGATTATCTATTTAAAGCTACCGCATGGTTGAAGAGAATGTCATACAGTCTTAAGATCACTTGAATGGAGAGATCTCGCCGCAGCGTCTCCTTTGTCTCTGCGGGAAGTCATTTCATACAATTCTAGAGCGAGGCTCCGGGAGTGGGAGCGGTTATGTGCGTGATCCCTCGCGGTGTCATTGCCCACACGGTGAGTCACTGGTAATGCCTGAGTTCTTATTTTTAGTCCTGTTGCTGCCATCGCGCTGAAACCATTGGCCGGTAAGAGTCTTAAGCGAGGAGATAAACACGTTAATCTCCCTGGACCTTCCCCCTCAGCTGCTGCCTCTGTGCCTTTGTGCATCTCAAGATGTAGCCTCTCCCGGGCCATCGGGCAGGGTGGTGTCCCCCGTGTACCCCGGTGGGACGTCGCTCAGACCTTTTCGCGGTTAAGCGCTGCGGCTGGGAGGAGGTGGTTCCGTGCACGTGGGTTTGCGTGTGCAGGCAGGGCAGCGCGCGTTGTCAGCGGGCGCAGCAGCCTGGGCAGGTTGTCACTGTTCACCCAAGCGCCTGTGCCAGCACGGAACAGCCGCTCTTTCCTCGGGTCCTGTCCCCCCAGTGCCTCTCCCTCAGTTCCCTGGGGAAGAGTTCTGAAACAAACTAACAGGATTCTTTTGTATAAGCTCGCTGTAACAATTAAACAAGTTTGTCCCTTTCGGTGAGTTTTTAAGGTATCCCGTTGAATTCTTGGGCGAGGCCACTGGTCTCTCTCTAATATATTATTTTATTCTAATAACTGGTTTTGCATTTATTCTTAGGCTTCCTGTTTTACTTGCTTTCTTGACATGGCAAGATAGAGGATATGAGAGTACTAGTGAGTGCTTCTTTGCCCAATAGTGGGCTGGTAGTAATGCAGACTGAAAAGAGTGTTTTCTTCTGCCCTGTCCTTCTTGTGCTCTCTTTCCTAGATGCTTCTGATCCTGCAGTATTAAATAGTTTCCAGATCCCTAGGGTTCCAGCTAGTTGTTTTCTGTGGTTAATTTTGTTAGCATGTGTGCCTCCAACTTTGGGGACTCTTAAACAGATTTACACTGTGTGAATTTTAAGGGAAGAAAGGAATGTGTTTAGCTGTTCTACGGTTTTATTAGCAGGCTTGATTGTTTTCTTAAATTATATCTTTTGAGGGTTTTTCTTGGTGAAGAGAAATGAAGGAAACACAATCAGCTGGTGGGGACTTGCTCTTGTTCCAGCAATAACCTGAACCCTCGTGGACCTCATTTTTCCAGAGGTCCCAAAACACACATCCATAGCTAGTAGCACTGTGTGTTTATGGGTGATCTGCTTCTCAGTTTCTTTGGCTCAGTGGTCTCGGGTAGCCAGCTGTAGCTCGTAATTTGAGTATGGTTCAGGCTGCTGAGCTCCTGGCAGCATGCTGGTGGGACAACAAGCACATGCTTAACTGGGATGGAGTTCAGTCCTGTTGATGATGGCTTGGTTGGTGTCATTCTTCTGACCTTCCTTGTCCAAAGCTTCTTTCAGTTCTGTACCCTCATTTTTGTTCCTGTCCGTGTGCCTTTGAGGGTGGCCCAATCTTTTTAAGATTCAGAATGATAATTCTGAAAACCTCTTTTCTTTCTGATGCCTTCCTTTTGGAGGGAAAAGAATGGAGTGCTGGGTGACTGAGGTCTGCCCTCTTGCTTGTTTGTTTGTTTTTTGTTTGTTTGTGGTTTTTGTTTCCAATCTCTTCTGACTGTCAGACCTGGGAGAACATTAACTCAACCTAAGAGTAGCACACTCAAGTGTAGAGTTGAGCCAGGGGTTGAACACAGTAACCACCAGTACTGCCCCATCCTGCTGGGTGATGGGATGTAAAAAGGCAAGTGAAGGGAGTGATCTCAGTTTTGAATGAGGAAGTAGTGCTGCCAGCATGCTGAAGTGGGGGACCAGTCCTGTGTGTGACTGAATTCATCTGCAGCTTCTCTGGAGGCTACTCATTGCACTGAAAATGAAACTGACTGTGGACAGTGGAGTTGTGAGAGAGGAAGTGTAATCACTTCACCCACATGTGCTGTGAGTTCCTGGAGCTGCTCTCCATGTGTCTCTCCCTTTTGATGTGTTTTTCTGTTGTTATTATTAGGATTTATTTATATAATTATAATTATTGTAAAAAAATATTTTTCTGGATGTGTTCAGTGTTTAAGAGTGAAAATGCACAGGACTGAACAAGCAAAGCAGAATTAGTAATATCTCACTGTGTCTGTATTCTCTCTCTCTCTCTCTTTCCATTCCTTTAGTGTGTTACTCCTAGTCTAGTACTAAGTACTAAGCATCTGAAGCTGCTGAAGAGAGAGCTGAGTCTCTGCTGGTAGTGCAGCAGAAGGTGTGATTGCAGCATGAAGGACACAGTTCACTAATTTTATTCTCAGTGGTGTAGCGATGATAGCATTGAAGTCCCAGTGATGTGGGTTTCAGTGCAGGCTAGCAGATTAGGCATGTATGTAAGTCCCCAGCAGGCCTGTACAATTTGTGTTCAAGTCTGTGAATCCCACTATTAGTACTCCTGCTGGTGAGGTGTAGTGCTGACATGGATATGTCTGTTCATGCTGCCATAAAACCTTTGATTGTGGAGTAGACATCTCCATAAAAATTTGAGCTCTTTTGCAAGGACAGAAGGTGCCCAGCAGGAACAGTATCGGAAGCTGGGTGTCTGTCTCCTGCTCATGAGTGCCAGTTCCAGAGGACATCGTTAGGCAGTTTGCTTATCGCTTCAGTTTTATGAGGAAGAGAGGCATCTCTCTCACTGCTGCTGTACTTTTAAAGTGGAGGTCTTGGCTTCCCGGAGGACAGCTGCTCATATCCCCTTGCACGGGCTCTCATTTACTAAAGCCCAGCCTCCTGGAACTTTTCCTCTCTCTAACCCTATGGAGAAAAATCCGTGTGATCACTGGAGTCCTTATAGGCAACAGCTTGTCCATGATGCTGGATTCATCATCATCAGATCCAAGGGATGGCTGATTTCTGTCCCCTTAGTTGAGGTGAGGAGGCAGATGGATGGAAGACACTTCGAGAGCCATCCATCTGTCCATTCATGGCAGAGTAGCAAAGACAGGGTTCTGGAAAGCCAGAGGATTTTGATAGCCTGTGTCTGTGCTAGCTGCGGTGTGTTCGGGGTGCTGGTGTTTATAATGTCCTGGAGGTCATGAAAGTTAGTACTATGGCTCTAGTGTGTATGTGGAATTAGCGTGACTCTCACACCTTATGAAATGTGAAAAAGGGATCTAAAAACTAGGAAAGTAACCACAAAGCCTAGTAACCCAGGTGTGCTGTAGTATACCTTGCTTTGCTCCTCCACACACGTTTCCTGCCAAAGGAATGAAAATGCAGCTGTGGGAACTATTAGCTATGTTGGTGTCTAAATTTCAGCAGTGGGATTGTTGGGTTGTGGTTTGTCTCAGGGATTTTGGTTTGAAGAGGCTTTGTTTTTTGTTTTGTTTTTTCTCCCTTCCTCACAAAGAAGAAAGCAGAGAAAACTGTGTTCTTGGGAAGGTGACTCAACTCTGCCCCACGGATGCGTTAGCACTGCAGCTCCTCAGGGAAGATGCCTTGAGCACTGCAGAAAATAGGGGAGAACTGTGGGGATGGCAAGGCTGAGACCAAGATCACCTCATTCCTGAAATCAAAATAAGAGATAGCTGCTGCTTCCCTGCATGCTCTAGGTGATCTGTCAGATCTGGTGACAGGTTCTGAGAATTTCATTTTTCTAGTGCTTGGCTCTTGACACAAAGTTTACTAGCAGTATTGACTGTGATCTTTGCAGTCACGGCCATGCAGAAGTTGCCCTCTTGTCCCTGCCAGAGACCTTTCCCTGCTGCCCTGTCCTGTGTCTGCTATATCCTTCCTCCAGTTTGCCGAGCAATTTTCAGAATCTTTCCTCCTGCTCACTTGGAATCTCCAGCTGTAGATCTATCAAGATCCTGTTCTGAATCAAGGCTGTTTCCCCACTCGAGATATCACCATGGATTCCTGGATTTCTTCAAGGCTGCTGTTAGCATCTTGGGCTTTGTGAGGCAGGAAGTGGACATTGCTGGATTGGATGCAACTTTTCTATGTCCATAAGTGTGGTCAAGTAATCACTGTGAAAATCTTTGCTGACCTGTTCTGCAGGACTTGTGCAGCCTCTTTTTCTGGATTAGACAGAGACTCAATCAGGAGAAGGAAACAGTTTGCATGCAAACTGATGGCTCAGCCACCTTCTGTTACTCCTTTGCAGTAGCCTCAGCTACATTTGAAGGGCTGATTCTGCTGGGCACTAGAGTGAAATCCTGTCCCTCACGGTGCAGTTCCCTCCCCCACTTACTCTTCCCCAGGCAGACATCCACAGATGCTCTGTGCTGGCCGTGCCATGGGCTGCCTCTCTGAGCATTCAGCTTTTCAGTGTTCCTGCCGCCCCTCAGTTGGACACAGCTCTGCATACACACTGCCTGTGTTGGCCTTCTTTGTTGTGCTTTACAACCAGTGCTGTGCTCTGAACCTCAGCGGTACTGATGTGGGGAGGCTGTCTCTGTTCCTGGGAAGCTGTGCAGCAGGAGATGAGAATTATCATCCAGCTTCTGAATGAGGGTGCAGCCAGGAGGGAATTAGCCCGTGACGTATGGCTGAAGGGACAGTGAACGCACATCACTGATGGCGTGTGGGCATAGGTTAAGAAGGTCAGGACAGCAAAGCAACATCTGCATAATCCCTTTGCTATTTTGTGTGAAGATGAATGAGTGGCTGGGCAGGGGAAGGAGGCATCAAAATCACTGTTTGCAGGGCAGACTAGAGTGTGGTTACGGGTTTGATTTTTGTGTTGGTTTGTTTGTTTGTTTTTTAACGGGAGTGAAACGGTTTTTAGTGTAGTAGCAGTAAAGCATGCACTGAGCTGACAGCCCTCTTCTCAGGAATTTGAGAGCTCCCTAGAACTGCTCATATGAACTGGAGGCAGATTCCCCTCAGCTCAGAAACTCTTGAAGAGTTGATAACAGCTCAGCATTTGAAGGGACAGCATACTTACTCTGTGTCTACTCTTGCATTCCTCAGCCTGCCTGACCCTCCAGCCCTCTGGAATGCAAACCTCTCTGCAGGTGCTGGTGAAAGAACAGCAGCAGCATTTCCTTGGTGCTCCCTTCCTACTGAGGGGCAGGTCCTTCTTGCTGCAGCCTTCCCTGTTGGCTGTAGCCAACACAGAACAAGGAGGAGTGCGGGAAGAGATGATTCCTGTCTGACTGCTGGGGATGAGGTGTGCTCAGAAAGCTGGAGCAGGTACAGAAGCCGTGCAGAAGCACAGTGTAGTCCCAACACTTCAAAGTGCCCTGGCTAGGGGAGAGTCTCTGTGTATTTTGGGCTTTCTGCAGCATGCTGCAACTTTAGGGAGGAAAAGAGGAGTGACTGTCCTTTCAAATTGCTCTGAATTGCTTGCCTTGCACTCTTCCTTTGAGGATGAGCTTTCATGAGAACAGTGACAGCTACTAGAGAAGCTGCAGCCTCAGGATTTTCCTGCGCCTTCCTCCCACCAGAGCTGGCGGTGCTGTTTTGATGTATGTTTAATGGCCCGAGCCTTGAGACAGTGTGGGCCAGTGCCAACTGGAAGGATCCATTTTCCAGCTGCATCTTCCTAGTCGGTGTGTGTCAGAGAGCAGAAGGCAGTGCCTGGGTGGAGGGATATGGAGACCTTGTGCCATCATGAGCACTTTCTAGAGGAAATGTGCAGCAGCTGCACTTTGGGGCACAGAAGACTTGTCTCCCATGGAAGCCAGGAAGATAGAGCCCTCCTTGGCTTCCTTTGGAAAAAAAACAGTGGATGACTAATGCACTCATTGTAAATACAACTTATCCTATCAGTCCTATCAGTGACTAATGAAGGGTTTTTTCTCCCTTCCTCTCCTGTCTCACTAATATAAATGCAATTGCTCAGATCTCTCTTTCCTCTTGTTTTATTTTATTCTTATCAATGGTGTAGCAGGTGATGCAGGTCTTTTATAAAAGGCAGTTTATTGCCCCTTTTTCTCATGTGAAACTTAATTCTAGACGGTAATTCGTGTATTCATTTTTTTAATGAGGGTCATGGTGCACTCCTAAAGTGATTTTCTGTTCCATATGCTGATCTTTATTTCCCATATTGAAACCTGTGTCATGTCTACGATGCAGAAGAATCAACCCTTCCTTTAATTCTTTTGGTTAGACGTGTGACAGCATGCAGCTGGTCCTTTACAATTGGGCTGTGCTCAGATACTTGCTCCTGATTGCACACCTAATCCTTGTGAAGGGGCATCCTATTTTCTTCCTGGCATTCTCCTAACAGACAGCTGCCAGCCTGCAGGTTGGGAAGCCTGGGGGGTTGCTAAAAGCTCTTGGAGAAAGCTCGCTGTGCTAGTGCCATGCTGTCTGGCCCTCGCAGATACACACAGTATGCTAACAAGCTACCCTAAAGAACCCGAAACAATATTCACCAAGATGTCTGGGGAGGTACGACTCACATGGTAAGTGCATTATTAAAATGAAGGACTTGTAATTCAATAGAAAGCTTAGTTTTAGGTGGAAATGGTGTATCAAATAGAAAAATTGCACACGGAAGTTCTCTGAACCCTGCTCTGAATTGCCTCCATGGTCTCAAACGTTATTCATCATCGGAGACAGATCTGTAAGGGACTTGGAACAGTAATGTTCTTGAGAGCTGTCTTGGATTTGGCAAGCAGATTCCATTAAAGCCTACCTGACCTTCTCACATTGACCTTTTCTGAAAAGAAAACTAGAAAACTGCTTGTAAGTTGGATCAGGTTGTTTTACACTCAGATATATTTCTATTTTCAAGGCAGCAAGGACAGGAAAAGATGTCTTAATGCTGTCAAATACTGTCCTTCCAGCTCTGCCTTGTGAACCTTCTGGAGAGAGCGAAGAAGAGCAGTACTTGGTGAGACCATCTTCTTTTGAGGAGGCTATCAAGTGCATATTCTTCCTTCCCACTCTGTGCAAACCAGCCTGTGTAACATTCCTCTGGCAGTTCTGTGTTGCTAGAGCAGTAGTTTACATGTCACTGCAAGGTTACAAAGGAGAATTTTTCAGAATATTTTTTTCTTTTTTTATTTTTTGTCCTTTGTTAGGCAGGATCGTGCCTCATTTTCTCTCTTGTTTTGCTCTGCAGCTCCCATCCTGCCCTTCCTTCTGCCAAATCATGACTTGTTCTTTTTGGTTGATCTCTCTGCCTGTCCTGGTATGATACCAAGTCTTCACTGCAGCCTTTCCCCACCCCCTCTTTATGTCCAGCTTACAACTGACCTACGTTGCTGCTCCTGTGGCAGGGTAGCTGCTTGCTCTTGCCTACACTTGTATTCGCAGATCTCTGGGGTGTTTGTAGAAGTGAATCATAGAATCACCAAATATCATGAGCTGAAAGGGACCCACAAGGATCATTGAAGTTCAGCTCCTGGGACTGAACAGGACCATCCCCAGGAGTCTCACCAGGTGCCTGAGAGCATTATCCAAACACTCCTTGAAGTCTGTCAGGCTGGTGTGTGACCACTTCCCTAGGGAGCCTGTTCCAGGGTCCCACCACCTGCTGGGTGCAGAACCTTTTCCTATCCAACATAACCCCCCCCTTAGCTTCAGGTCATTTCCTCAGGTCCTGTCACTGGTCACCAGAGAGGAAAGATGGGCACCCTTGACTCCCACTCACGAGGAGGTTGTGTGTTGCAATGAGGTCTCTTCTCAGTCTGCTCTTCTCCAGGCTGAACAGACCAAGTGACCTCAGCCATTCCTCATGAGCCTTCCCCTCAAGGCCCTTTGCCATCTTCATAGTGCTTCTTTGGGTGCTCTTTATATGTTTCTTAAATTGTGGTGCCCAGAACCGCCCCCAGCACTCGAGGTGAGGTGGCTCCAGTGCAGAGCAGAGTGGGACAATCCCCTCCCTTGCCCAGCTGGCGATGCTGTCCCTGATGCCCCCAGGACACGCCTGGCTCTCCTGGCAGACAGGGCACTGCTGGCTCACGTTTGACTTGGTTCGACCAGGACCCACTGATCTCTTTCTGCAGGGCTCTCCAGCTTCTCATTACCCAGTCTGTACACACAAGTGGGATAGCCACGTGGTATGGGCCTGCCCAACTTTCAGAGGTCACCAGCAGTGGCCTTCAGCTGTCTTTTGGGTACCTTCTAAATTAAGATTTATATGAAGTTGTTTGCTGACTTTACTATAAAGAGCCAAAGTGTGCATTTTCTTCTATAGGCCTTTGGAGTTTGTTGTTTGTATTTCAGAATGAAAAATAGTTTTATTTATAAGCACAAATCTTTTGGTTAAAATGTGAAATAAGGAAAGAGTCCACAATTATGGTGAGATGAAAGGAAAATAAGAGGGGAAACTTGGACTTCAAAAGCAAGAAATCTGTGCTGGAATGAAACATTAATTCAAACTCTGGTCACTAAATGGAAACAAATTTGCCATTTAAAAGGTAGCATAATTGCTGGTAGCAGCAAGATATTTCTCCTAAAAATGTTCCTTTCTCCAAAGAACATGGACCCCTGCTCTATCCCACACAGGTTCAACAATCCCAGTGACTCCTGCTCCCGCAGACTTTTTATGTCTGAGTTCTTGGTCTCCTTGACAGCTCAGTGAGCAGTCTCTTACCTTAGGCTTCAGATTTAGGCTAAAGAAATGCCACTCTTAAATGTGACAAGGTGTGATTGATTGCACAAGCAGGACCTGAGCCAGTTGATGTGAATCTGCCTCTGTCACGGATGTATAAGCAGTGGGGCACGTGACGTATGTTCTGTGCTCAGGAGCCAGATGCTTAGGGAAGTTAAGCAGAGATTACTTTAGAGTGGTATCAGATGGACCAAGCTGACCAATAGATGGAAATAAAGAAGCCTTCCCAGAGCTCCAAGTCCGCTGGTTGATTTGTCCATTGCTGTATTTTTACATGAGCTCAGTATAATGGGAAGATATTTTCCACTGCCTCTCCATAGTTCATGTAGTCCCTGTACAGTTTTCTTCTGAAGTAGGATTTGCTGGTTTAGGTACCTTTGCTAGAGCTGGGTGGAGAACAGAACTTCTTAAGGCAAGACACCTTTGCATTTTCAGAAGACTTTAGAAGCTTCATGAATACATCATTATCTTGGGCTAGCCAGTTTTTGGCACACTGGCATTGGTAACCAGATGTTTTCTTGGAACAGGCAGCAGCATTGGGTGCTTCAGAAGAACCAGTGCACTGGAGTACCCAGCTGCGGAGTGGACAGAGAGCTTGTGACTAGTGTAAGTCCGTTTGCTTTGCTTGTCTTAGGGTACAATAGGCAGCACTTCGTGTCTTGACCACTCTTGTTTCATTCATTCTCTTGCTGTTTCTCAGTGTGCACTGTGTTGGTCTGAAGGCTGTAGAAATTATCATCTCTTTCCTCTTCACTTTTTAGTAATGCAGTAAAGGAGCTCAGATATGCTTGTTTTGGCTGCAGTTTCATTAGAGGAAACCTGGCATCAAAGCTTTCAAGCAATTCCACCTGCATAGGGAGCTGTATAGACTGCACAAGTAGTTTAATCTGATGACCTTTTGTCAAGATTTAGTTATATCAGTGACCCTTTATGAAGCTATTGCATGTACATGTACTTGGTAGGATTTGTTTTTAACATGCTCTGGGTTGAGGCAGGTGCCCTGTGCAGCACCTTACTTGCTGCCTTGTGCTGCTCTCTCTCCTTCACACATGCCTTGCTATTAACCACGTGTGGCAACACTGTAATCCTCCCATCACGTGTTAAAAGTTACAGGCCAGGAAGTTTTACAGGTGCATCTAAAGTGATTGGGGTTTTTTTTGTGGTAGGGAGTGGGAAAATCTCTGTAAGATGTATCTTCAGGCTAGAGGGAAAAATGGATTAGATGAAGGATAAGCTGTTCTTTTATTTCTTTGGATTCTCAGAAATACTTATGATAATGATTTGGACAAGACAGCAGTGCAATCTTGGTCAGTTTTAACTGTGAGTACAACTGTGTTTTCCCTAGGGTTCCATTTTTTTTTGTAATTTCACAACCGACCGTCATGAGGGAAGTTTTCAGGACTGTGTAACATAGAAAGTAAAATTTAGAAAATTGCAAAATCTAACATCATTAGTTTGAAACTTGGAGTTTGTGGCCTGACCTTTTCTTCTTGGTATGAATATCAGCTAGCCAGCTTCTGCTTCTGAAATCCTTAGCACCTAGCATGTACACCAATGTTGTAGATGCAGCTAATTGAGACTCTGTTCCTTTGAGGTTCTTCCTTTTTCGCCCTGTTCCTTCTGGTCTATTTGTACACTTGGGAAACCAGGGTAAAGAAATCTGTCATGTTCTCAGGGGGTGAGGACAGTTAAAACTTCAATAGCTGTCCCACAGGGATTGCATTGGGCATAGGACTTACTTAAACTCCTTCATTCTTAAAACAATGAATGACTTGATGGCAGGATTTGCAGCTGTGGTGCCTCCATGTTACAGCCTTTGAGGGTTTGTTTTAGAGAGTTCTAACTAGCTGGAGTGTCTGGTTTGGACCGGTTCCCTGTCCTTGGTGCATCTGTAGTGGAGATGTTACACGTGGTATAGACTCGATATGAATTGCTCTTAATTCTGATGCATTTTGTGCTTTGGGTAATTCTGCCTTCATCCTAAACTTCTACATTGAGGTAAGGCAGTTCTGATGTGATCCACCCGGACTTGTTGCTCAGGTGGTACAAGCGAGCACCCTGCACTGTAAACAAACTAATGCCACTGCAGGGACTCAGAGCGACTTCCTACGCAGGAACTACCTCTTTATTACTATTTTTATTATCTATTTACTTTCACACTGTTTCACACAAGGAAAACACATTGTTTTCCTTGTCTAAATGGGCAAGCTTTATAATGCATCCTCACCTGCCTGAGATCTCAGCCCTTGAGGGACAATTCCTGAAAGCAGGAGCAAGGGCAAGAAGAGACATAGAAGTCAATCAAAGGCAAATGGGAAGCTCTGAGGCCCGATGGTGATTGTGACCGCCTCTCCTGCCTGCCCGCTTGCACAAAGATGGTGTTGTTCAGCGCAGGCTTTGTGCCCACCAGGAGATGAGCAGCGGGGATGCTGCGGGCTTAAGAGTTGGTTTGCAGCACCCATCGTGGACTGGCAGCAGCATTTATCTAGGCCAGCATGGATGCAGGGAGTGAGTGACTCACCCGAGGATTCATGCGCGCTTTCCCCCTCTCCTCCCCCCTGGCGCAGCTGTGGCTCGGTCATCAGCCATTTGGGAACTAGCAGCTTTATTTGGTTGCTGTTTGCAGTGGGCAGTTTCTGCTGGGGTTGTTAATTTTATCAACTGCTTTCAAAGCTAACTGACTTCAGAGAAGACTTAAAATTGCCTTTGCTGCTCTGTTCTCCTTCCCTGCTCTTAGGGCTGTCACCCAAACAGCTGATCTGGCACTGAACTTGGCTGAGGAGGTGAGAACAAGCAAATGGGCTGGAGGCAGAAACTTCCTAAGCTGATCTGCCAACAGCATGGTCACTGTTTTGGATGGTGGCTGTTGTGGTTAGGCTGAGTGCCCTCTCCGGGCATCTCGTTGGCTTTGAGGACTGGAGGGTCTTATGGCTTTGCTCCAGCTGAACAGAGAAACATGTTTCGGTGTGTGGTGGAGGAGTGAATATGAGTACAGTGTGAAGAACAGGAAATAGTTTAAATAGTTGTAGAATGAAAAACTGATTAGTTTGTCATGATAACAGTTGCTAAACTAATCAGAAGTTGCCAGACTTACTTTCTGTTGACCTGTGGGTGACATGGTCAGTAAGGCTGCTGAGGGTTATGGCCCATGAAGGAGAGCAGCCTGCCCAGGGCAGCCACTGTGCTGCCCTTTGCTCCTGTTCACCGAGGCCAACAAGTCTCGTCTCTGAGCTGGGCTTTCTCATCTCACATGATGCCATTTTCCTCATGCTGCCCCTCTTGGTGGGTTCTCCGTCCTTCCCATGCTCCATACATGTGGCTTTACCTTCCCTGTGAACACTTCTTTAGTTGTCTTTGTCTCCTGTCTCTCTTCCTGTCTATAAGTGCCATTAATGTTTTTGTTTTAGGAGCACATTTTATGCTTGCATTTCCCAGGGCCTGGAGAACACGCTTTCTGTGCCTTCCTGCCCGCTGGCTGCTGTCACTTCAGATCCTGGCTGTGTCAGATGTAAGCAGCTTGGGAGACTTGCTGTCCCTAAGTTCTGGACAGTGCTGCTTGCTCTGCCACTGCTCCCCTCCTCTGCTGGGTCACAGAACCCAGAAACCTCTTTTTCTGCAGAGATCAGTCCTACAGCACAGGTGAATAGTTGGCTATGTTAGATAATGGGCCATACTGCTTTTTTCCGTGTTCCTCAGCTGTCTGTGAGCTTGTGAGCTGGGTATTTCTGTGCTGGGGCTGCAGCAGTATCTTCACAGTATACACCTGTAGTGTCCTCTGCCTGCTGTGCTGAAGGACTGCGCTATTTGGATACGCTGCCTGACAGAAGAACTGCAGAAAAGGAGCGAGGCTGAGGAAGGGGCATTCCACTAGAAATGAAGATAGCAGTTTTAGTGATAGGATGAGCAAGGTCCCAAGTCTTAATTTGCTAGACCAGCTGTCCAGGTAAAGATAGCAAAAATAGGCATAAGGACACATTTTTTACTGTGCTGTCTGCTGGGAATGGTGCCTGTTCAGAAGCTTCTTCTGCCAGGGAGTGCTGCAGTCTACAGCCCACCTTTGTGCTCCACGCAGCTCGCATTGGACTGTGAAGGTTCCTCGGGCACTGGCCATAGACGAGACCGTGCTCTGCAGTCTTTTTTTGGATTTGAAATTTAACCTCTGTTGAAATAACATTTGTAGGGCAGAAGTGTTTCTTTTAGGTGAAAGCTGAGGCTGGCTGGTGAGTAGTGTGGAGAAGTTTTTCCTGCCACTCTTGTCATTTATGTGTTCTGTAGACAAAGGAGGGTTTCGTCTTCAGACCTGTTGGCTCGACATCTTAACCGCCACCTCATTAAAACCGAACCTCAACAGAGAAAGTTCCTTTGTAGCCATCAGTGTTAGTGCTTTAATAACTGTTCCACTGCATTTTCGTTCTCCGTCTGACACACCACCCTTTCCCCTCTCGTTTTTTTGCCTCAGATAGGCAGCAATTTACGGAACTGTTGTGCTCAGAGATAACATGAGGGCTACGGTTTCAGCCTTTCTTTGTGGCGGGATGGACTTTATCAGTGAGAATGTTCTGGGTGTGTTGTCTGTTAATCAGCAAATCTGACCATCTCTTGAGATTTGGTAAGTGTCTGTTAACTTGATATGGTGCTGTGCAATCCAATGCTAAAATGTACCACATAATTTAGATCCAAATTACAGCAAAGGACTTGGTGGGGGGGAGTTGTAGATGACTTTAAAATTAGTGTTACGGTAATGTAGCAGCATTAAATGCCTCCAGGCAAACAAGATCTAAACTGATCTAGCCAGGAGCATTAAACACTGACCAAAACAAGAAATTAACTTAGCCAGAGAATAAATCAAAACAGTAGCGTAACAGCTGGTTTTTTGGAAAAAGGTGCAAGTCAGGTGCCTCATTCCCTAAGAATCTGAAAGCAAGCATGGTAAAGGAACGGGGTGACCACTTTAAAGCTGTTGTGTGCACCAGATTGTCCAAATCTGGAGCTTTCATGTGAAGGAAGCTATTTTCAGGCTGTGCTCTTGTCCAGTGCAATGCAGTCTCTCTTGGGTGGCAGGTCCCAAAGAGACTAAAATACGAGGTTTTTTTAAAAGAAAAATATTTTTTCCAATTCTTAACACCAGACCTCATAATAAAAATTCCTTAGGTCCTGGCATGCCTAGGAAGTCAGATTTCATGCTTCCCAGAGTGAGACATGATGAGGTATCACAGCAGTACTAATACTGCCCCTATCAGTTGGTGTTTTGAGTGTTTAAAATCCATTAGATCTGAACTGCATTGTTTCTATCTTCATTCCTCTTTCTGCAGAGGGATGAAAAACAGGGTAGTGAAGGCTCAGATTCCAAAGATCTGAGTTTGTTCACAGACTTGTCACTGACATGTTCTCTGGTTTCAGTACCTCTACTTTTCTTCTACAACTCTTTAAAAGAAGGGAAAGAAACCTTGTGATAAGGGTTTTCTGGCCTTATAAGTAAATATTTATTAGAAACGAAGAGATTCTCGTGCGTTTGTAAGCATATTTTTTCCACCATTTAATTATCTGCCTTTTAGAAATTTGCCAGAATTTCTATTTTCCCAAATCTCTGCTTGTGCTCTCTAGGTCTAGGGGCAATTCAAGAGAGGCCTCCAAACGGCACCAAAGGACATACTCTATTGTACAGCCCTGTGCGAGCTAAGAGATGCTGCCATGCATATTATCCTGTCCATCTCATTGCAGAAAGCATGTGGAGCCCATCTAAAACTTAGACTGTGTATTTTATTTAAAAATCTCTTGTCCCCTCCCCATGTCTCTGTGAGAGCGTGTTGGGATGCTCTTTATTTAATCATGCATCCTACAGCCAGCCTCTTGGATCCAAAACGTACCCCCTCAACTTTCTAACCAAAATGTTGTGGTGTGTTTGTGGGATTAGCATTGTTACTGCAGCCTCCTGCCTCAGCATCTCCTAACCCACAACTTCTCCCTTTCTCTGTGTGGAGGCCATAGCCTTTGTAGGGGAGATGAGCTCCTTGAATGTGTGCCTTCAGTGGATCCGCTGGGAGGCAAAGCTGGTGTCCCACCTCTTTTTGGACTCGATGGTTGGCTGTGAGTTGCCAGATTCTCCTCTTGTGCATTTGCCCCGCACCTCTGCTGTGAGAGTGTCTGGGGGAAGGGGCTGTGGTGAGGGAGGGGTGTGGGTGGAGGATCTGCTCTTGGTCTCAGTGAAGTTTCTGGTAAGCTGGTCACATGAAACAAAAAATACATCAGCACCCTTCCCCCATACACCAGAGTGTTTCTTGGCTCTGCACCCAAACTAGCAGCTGAGCACGTGATTTACTTGTAAAATGTAGTTTTTAAAAAATGGTGCCCTTGCAGATGGGAAACTAAGGATGGGAGAACTGGACTGGAGCTGCTCTGTGTGCAGCTGAGGCTGCCATCAAAGGGAAGGGGGATATCTCCCTGCTGAGTTGCTGAAACTAGGGGGATGTGGAGCTGCAGAGCAAAGTGCAAGCTGTGGGAGGCAAAATGGAGGAGAGTGTGCTGAACCACAGCCTTACCAGGGGAAGGAGGTGGGCGTGCCGCATGTGGGGCAGGGACAAGGAAAGGGAGGGCTCTTACACACGGTGGGAGGGCTGTGCTTCGAGAGTTGGGCTACACAAGTACTCTGAACTGAAGGTCTTCTTGCAAGATTCACAGTCTGAAACGACCGTGACAGGGAGCTGTAGTCATTTTTGCTCTGGTTTGGGGCAAGAAAGGGGAAGATGTTTGACCATTCACAGCTGGGGAGCTCAGCATCTTCTGTTTTGAAAACTTCATTCATTTTGCTAGTTGTGTTTATACCCCACAGTTCTTCTTTTCTCTGGGATGTAGGCTTTCCACAGCCTTTTAAATTACATTAAGCTCATATGCCCAAGAAGAGCTAAAATAAGCTGTTACGCTGAGCACACACTTAGTGGGGACCTTCAAGCAAATGCCCCCAATGTGCCAGGCTGGCCAATTGCACCATCAATAGGGGGTGTGCAACTGAACCACATTTCTTCCTGTGTCAGGGCTGTGATGCGTGCCCTAATGCCTCCTGGCCAGCAGATAAAATAAAAGAATTTGTGCCCTTTGCTGTGCTTCTGTCAGCCTGACAGCGTTTGTGGTTGGTGATCTCCATTGCTTCAGCTGACGAGGAAGGTGGCTGCATTTTTGTTCTTGTCAGCTGGAGGACGTATTCCTTCAGAGAGGAGCTACAATCTGCTGCTGCAGGAATGGTTGCCAGTACCTCCCACTGCAGCACTGCTTTTCCTTATGTGCCAGTCCACCTTGAGCAAGGAAGAAGTTTGTAAAGCAAGAAATGGCATTCTTTGCAGTAGCCAATGGAACAGGTGGAGCTGGTGAATGATGGGTAATTTTAATGGTCAGTTTGGAGAATTCTTAATTATTGAAGCAGACTGTAGGTACCAACTTCGTGGCTGTAGGTGTTAATCTAGCACAGAGCTTTGCAGGCAACCTCTGAGGTGAAACATTTGCTTCCCACCCATTCACCACCAAACCTGGAAGGGTACTTCCTTCTATGGCTTGCCTCCATCATGGTGGCATGAAAAGAACTGGTGGTTTGCAGGGAAAAAGAGGGGGAATGAAATTCAAGTCAGAGGCTCCTGGGAATTCTTCATTGGTTTTTAGCAACTAAAGTAAATATTTGATGGGAAAAACAGATAATAATAAAGCAGAATAAAGCGGAGTTGGCACAGGCCTTGTGTATCCCACTGGTGGCATGGGAAAGATGACTGGGGAGATGGAGAGATGTTTATCTTGCCAGCAAGAGGGACTGATATTCCCTGAGAAATGTGGCCCACAAACAGGGCTCACACATGAGATGATGTGTATGTCATGTCAGATTTTATTGAAGACTCGGTGGTGCTTTGGCCTCTGTCAGTTGTTCTGCAGGCAGGTATCCTCCCGTCTCCTAATGCAGTCATGCTGCTGGCTCGTTTGTCAGTGCCCGTGTTGACACCAGGACTTCCAGCTGAATCCACTGGGCTCTGCTTGGCTCATTGCACTTTGCTGAGTAAGAGTGGGAACAGTAAAGCTTTTAAAACAGCCTGAAGAGCAGGGGCTGCAGGAGCCTGTGCCCCGTGGAGAGGGGGCAGTGTATGTTGCAGAGAGATGTCTCATGAGGGAGTTTACAAAATGCTTCTGTGAGTGCTGTAGCAAGGTCAGAAGGATTTCCCATGCCCAGATTCTGAGTTTACCTCAAGTTTGAAGCCAAGGACTATGTCTGCAGTGGATGGCTGGGGTGCTTGCTCCTTTCCCTTCCTGAATGAGGCAGTTGTATTTCATGTTGCTTTGCAGCGCTGGCTTTGGTCAAACCGTGGGATGTCCTGCAGGCAGGAACCTAAGTGAACGGTTACCATTCTCCCAGACACAGTGAAAACACATAATATCTGTGCCTTTGTAGGCAAAGAATGGCGTGTTAGGCTTGAGCACACGTGGTCTGCTCACAACTTAATTGCGACAGAGATGACTCTCACCTGCAGTCGCAGGCCTGTGCTGATTCACTAATTTGACCTCCTTTGACTCTTGAAGTTCCTGGAAAGCCGCCGGTGGCTGTGAGAGCCCCAGCTCCCCACTTCCTCTTAATGTGTACATTGCTGTGCTGCTGGTTTGCTTTATAAGGTGTACAGTAGGTAATACTGTTCCTGTTGAAAACAAGTGGATAGGAATTCTCTTTCCTTTACCGGGTTCACCTGCTGGATAATTCAAAGAAAAAATTTGGACAAGCTGTTAGCTAATAAACTGAAAAATATACATATGAATAGAAAAGGCAGCTTTGAGTGACACCAAGTGTAGAAAGTGTAACGTCAAAGGTGCACGCTATGACTTTTTAAAAAAGATTCCTCTCTTCTAGGTATTTTTAATAGCTTTTTTGCTTTTGCCACTGTTGTATACATATTAATATCTGCCTCCAGTTAGATTATCTTTGCAAGGCAAGTACCAGGTAATGAAACTCAGGAAAAGAGAATAAATTTTGCCTTGGCCTGCTCTTCAGGGTGCTCATTTGGGATACAAATAGAATTACTTAAACCATCTTGACTTCTACTCTGTGGTGTTCAAAGTCCAATTTCTGCGTTACTCGAACAGAAAAGTGGAGACTGTGCTAAGTTTATGTAGATTGTCCCTTTTAATTTGTTTGTTTCAGTTTTCCAGTACAGTAATACCGAGGGGTGCACAGATACTTGTGTGCAAACAGGACTTGTGACCAACTGTGTGGACTTTGGGTTGTCTTTAAGATCCGTGTGTGTATGTAGTGTTAGGGGTTGTGTTACACTTTTACACATGGAGTTGTTTGTTTCTGGGAAGTTGTGAGAGCATGGGAAAAGGCTGATACAAGGTGTTAATGTTAGTGGTTTTACTGGAGAAAAGGCTTTCAGAAAATACATTTGCCGGCACTTCTTGAGAGAAATCTTATATTTGTTTATTTTTTCACGTTGGCACTTGGACCTCCTCCTTCTGTCTGTAGCTGAAGGCGAGTGTTGAGGATTTTGCCACTGTCTTGTTTCTCTGGTTTTCACTGGCTGAGAAGAATGGAGGTTGGCTCTTTCATCTTCACACGGGGGCTCCAGACTTGTCTTCCCCTGGGTGACTTTGTAACTCTTGCACAGTTGCTGCAGCAGAGGTGCTGGAGCTGCTGTTTGTATGTGGGTGCCCCTCTGCCCTTGCATTGGGACATGGTGGCACTGGGATCATTCTGCACTGAGAGCCTGGGAAACAGACTCTGGCTTTCAGAAATGTCACCTGCAGTGGCAGTAGTATGCTGCTACAGATTTATTAATTTTAGCTGGTCTTTGAAATGGCAGTGTAGAAACACTGAAATGGAAACACGGGAGGGAGGGGTCATTATAGCTGTATTTTCTGTGCATTTTTCCTTAGGCATCTGCTCGTAGCTCTCTCTTGTCAGAAAGGATATACTGAATCGATGGGGCCCTCTGGTCATTCCCAAGGCCGAGGATGATTTTTTATGTTTGTTTCTATTAGTTCTGTAGACGGGGAAATGGTGTCAGTCTGAGACTTACTGGGATCCCTGTTTAAGATGGTGGTGTGGTGTGGCATACTGTCCTCTGCTACCCTGTTGGAAATGCCGAGACATCTCAGTTGTTCTGTAGTACAGTCTTGCTGGGAAAAAATAAGAAATATAGGGAAAAGTCTGTGTCTTGAAGTGCAGGATGAGGGAACTAACTCTCTTTTGCTGGCAATGTTTCAAAGAGGAAGTTTAAATTTAAACACGCATGAAGGAACCTGAAGGTTCAGACTAGCCTCGCACTACAAAATGTATTTGATGTAAATTCGATTTCTGTCTTGAAGCAACTCAAATGGTATCTTAGCAGCTGGCACCAATTGACTATCTCCCGGAATTGGCATGATGACAGCAATCAAAATGAATTTATTGCTTGGAGTTTGATTCTTTTTCCGGGCTCTTCCCATTCTCAGAAATGTAATCTAGAGTGTGTTCCCACAGGAATGATAGTTGCAAGCCTCCTTTAACAACAAGGACAGAGCACAGTCCTACTGCAGGAAGAAGACAGGTGGACTGCAGTATCGAGCAGCCAGATTGTATATTCCAGTTGAGAATTGGAAGATTATGCATTTGTAAAGGGAGGAACGCTGTTTTTTCTTCGTGACATAGATTCTTACCACAGAGCTGATTCTCATCTAAGTGTTGGTTTTCTTGATGCTTCTTTTTGCTCAGTTAGGAAAGAACCTGCAAGAATCTGCCTTTTCACTGAAGTGGCTAAAATTTAGGCTGCTAAAAGTTATCCCCTGCTCCTTTTTCTTTTTCCTTTCTTAAGGCAGGGGTACTAAATAAAGAGTGAACTTTAGCCACAAGACCTCAGTATAACTGCAGTTTGGTAAAGTAAGCCAGTAAATGCTGCGCTTTGTAGTCCTCTGCACAGGGAACCATTTTGAAACAGTGCTGTGTTTCTAATACTTGTTGAAGAAATTAGAATTAAGATTTTACACCTTGTTTTCTGGTAGGTATGAAATGAATCATTTTTACTGGTAAATATTGGTTTATGTCAACAATTGTTTTGTCCGGTATTTCAATTCGTTTTTGATGCTGACTTCTGCTTCCTCTTGCCAGAAGAGGGAATAACCTGAATTAGGTGTCCTTTTGCTCAGATTTTTCCCTAGAGCAATACATTTCAGTGTTCCTTGGGCAGGTGGAGGGGATGGGATTCACAAAGGGCACTTTTCTTTCAACCTCCCTGGCCGGTGATGCTTCGTGGAGCTCGTGGTGAAGCTGTGGCTGGAGAGCATGTCCGCATGGCAGCTGCCCACAGCTGAGCCAGAAGCCCACCGTGCGTCTCTCGGGAGCCGGAGTCACTCAGGGCGTTGGACTCCGCCTGGAGTCGGGAGGATCTCGCGCTGTGCCAGGGCAGCGTGGCAGTGTCGGCACCTGACACCTGAGCAGCTCCTCCAGCTCTCTGCTCGGGTTTGGCCCTCACCCCGCCTGTCTGGGACTGATCTCCTTTTTGGGTTTGTGGTAGGTGTCGTTCTCCCGACTCTGCCTCTCACACGCATACCTCAGCTCCGTGCAGACAGGTCCCTGTGCTTCCCTGGCAGCCCCTTCTCCTCATACGGCTTCCTAACAGGTCAATTAGGCTCAGTGAACTTTTTCTTCATCTTTTTGTTGTTGTTGTTAGGTAAATGTTCTTGCTTGACAGCTGTAGACTACTGGGATTTGTAGATATCCTCTACCCTGTCTGTGTCTGCAGATGTTCTCTAGGTCTTGGGTACCCTTGGAGGAGAAAGACTTGATGAGGGTGAACATCCTGCAAAGCAGTCGTGTATGTAGCGGCTAAAGTAGAAAACTGGGAACTATTTCCCTGGAGAAAAATGGAGCCCAGAAATTGGGTCTCATGTTATCCATCCATCTCTGCCACTGCGTCCTTGGGATATCAGACCGAACTGGTCAGACAATAAAATTATTTTCTTAGCAAGAACTAAGAAAAGTGCATCGGTATAAAACCAGTCATCTTCCACACTCTGCTGGAGGTTGACAGGTGTTTGTGAAGTAAAGTTATCTGCTTCTAGAATTTTATTTCTGTTGGGTACACCTTTCTTTAGCATCAAGTTATCCTGAGTATCTGCTGAAGTTTGATGCATTGTGGAAAATCAGGGCAAACTATGATGGTTTTGGTCTGCCATCTTCTGTACTCAGGCAGGGTTGTTGTTTCAACCTTCCCAGTTAGAGTTTCTTACAGTAGTGACTTTACTGATTGTGCACAGCTGTTTTATGTCCATCCATTGTGCATGAAGAGTCCTGCCTCAGTAAGTGGACTGCATGTTTGTGTAAAATGGAGCAGTTTCATTTTTATGGGTCCTTAACTCTTACAAATGATGCTAACACAGCCATTCTTCTTTTCTATTCAAGTAAATTCCTAGACAAATCAAAACCCATCCCAAAGAAATCCCAGTTCTTTTAAAAGGCATTTTCTCATCAGGTATGTTCTAAATAAACCCAGCAATAACATCATAAGAATGACAGTGCTATGTTTGCAGAGCAATGATGTTAAAGGTACTTGGGTTAAATGCAGGTTTACATGCTGAACAGAGAGACAAAAATCATATTACATAAAGGACTGATAAAAGTAAATAGATATTCACACCTTAGTTTGTGTATCCAACACGAGTAAGTTTTCTCTTGTTTTTAAGCACCATCTTCTTAAGCATTTACATTTTAAGTTTTGCTACAAAAGAGATACATAGACTGCACTTTCCTGTTTGTGTAGATATTCATTGCTTTAGACTGCAGATAGAATAATTTTCCAAATAGCAAGTTTCTCTTTTTTTGGCTGGAAAACAGTAAATGAATATTAGATGAGTGTTTGTAATATCCTGTACTTAAGTTTTAAGCATCAGCTATTGTTCAGGGCTAGACAGCTCTGTAACAGCTCTGTAGCGGGAAAAGAGCTTAATGAAATCCAATATTTGGAAGCAGGAGGTAGATGAATTCAGACTTGGAACAGCAGTGCCGAATTTTAACAGGAAGGATAGCTAACATTTGGAGCAATTTCTGTGGGCGTATGATTTTATTTATCACTTGAGTGTGAACCCTTATGTTTTCTAAAGGATACACTTTGTTTTAGGCCAATTATGGAAATTACTGGTTGAATTGCACAGTTTTGTGAAAGGTGGGAAATAGGCCCAGTGTCCCAGGCCTAGAATCCTGTAAGGTAGGTCAGATGTGTTGTGCTCCTCTTTGCTATGAGGTATAGATAGTTCCACTGTGCATTAGGAATAAAAACCTCCACGCCACAAATGACTTGCAGAAATAAGTTTTATCTTTAGGGGAGAGGGAGGAGAAATTATTCTTTGCAAGCTTTTGGTAAGTAAGGGATCTTTTCATTGTTATTTTAATATAGTTAAGACTGCTTTGCATTTTAAAGTTCAGAGAGACCCTGTACGAGAAGAGTGTTAAAGCCAACCCATTTACTGCTCTGCTGGACTCAAAAATTTTGTATGTTTTGTCTCCTGCTGGGAATAAACCTTTGTTAGACCAGAGTAAGGTAGAAAATCGAGGTTCTGTCTTTATTCCTTACACATTTAGGTACCAGGTTGTTCCCTACAAGTACCAAATTGACTCTGGTGCTGATTTGATAAGAGTCAAATGTTTCACACCGCGCCGAAGGCCACCAGGTGATGAAGACCTTTGGGGACGGGTTGGGGAGCGTTTATCAAGTCCCTGGTTGGGCTGTGTGCTGGTGCTGCCTGGAACAGGAGGGATGATCCTGCAGGAATGGGAGCTGTGATCCCCCAGGAGTGGCGGCAGGAAACCCGCCCGGCCTGACCTTTCTCTGCTCTCGCTGTGGCGGCTGCCTGCTGCGGGCCGGTGCTCCCGGGCCTGGAGTGTGCTTTTTCTCCGCGAGTTGTGCTTGAGTTGGCCTGTTTTGTTGCCCTGGAGACAGAAGAGTGTGGTATGCTTTCCCCCCGACCAGAAATAGTTTCCTGTACCTTGTGACCGGAGTGCTGTACTCCTCCTCTGGTCTCTGGCCAGGCTGTGTGGTGCTGGAGGGACGGGGTGTGGGGTGGTGACCTCTTGTCACAAGTTCTGGTGTGGCTGCTGCCCATGAACGCTAGCTGCCCTGCCAGCTCCCCTCCCTCTGCACGGTGGTGTAGGATTTCAGGGGAGCAATTGCTCTTGATTTACATCTCCCATGGCATTTTGATGGTTATGTCATTTTGTTTGAGCCTTGCTCCTGTCAGCTGTCTGTCCTGACTGTCAGGACTTGGTAGCTGAGTAGCACGTGGTGAGCTCTTGCCTCTTCTTCCCCCTTTGCTCAGCTGTTTTTGCTGTCTGCTTCTCTGTGTCCTTGTACTCGGGAACAGATTCTCAGCGAGTATAGCTGTGCACGAGGGCAACGTGATCTGGGTGGATGAAGGATCCCCTTCTGTAGGAGTTCCAAGTAGAGCTGGGAGGGAAAGTGGGGAATTTGCAAGGCCGAAGCATGCGAGCAGGCTGCGGATAGTTTATCTCGAGCTCTTGTCCTGCTGTGGGAATCTATCCTGAGTGCAGGGTGTGCAGCACCGTCTGTTACTTTGCAACTTTGTTTTGTGAAAGTTCATTTGTGGGAGATGCTGCTAAAAGGGAAGCAAAGACACTCCTACCCCTCCCAACCAATGCAGGTGAAAAAGTGCTTGCACTGCACCAAGGCCTCAGGAGCATGGAAGCTCTCCAGGCTTTCTTGCTGCCTGGTATTTTATTGGAGAGTGGTTCTGGCATAGAACTCTAAAATATATGCAACAACAACAATAATTTCCAGGACTGAGAAGGAAGGAGAGATGAAAGGAGTAATTTACCTTCCCCCATCTCTGAACAATAGCAGATGAGGATGTAAGCACATCTCAGCCCTATAAAGTATTAATTGGGACATTTTCTATAGTTCAGCAGTGGAAAAGAAGACAGGAATCGTGCAATGCCCTGAGCTTCTATTCCCAGCCTGGGAGAGAAAAGTGTTCTGTGCTGAAATTTGGCTCTCTCTCTGTCCTCTGCTCATGGGGAGGAGAACAGTTGCCCAAAGCCTCCTTTACAGAGAGAAGGGAAGATGATGCAGAGACCAAGGAGCTGAACAGGCAATTTTCAAGCAGAGTAGTGCACTTTGTTGAAGTGGGTCTCTACTGGGACTCCTGTAAATCAAAGGGTGCTGCATTCCTCCCAGTGATCTGCTGAGTGGTCCAACCAGCCAAGGGTCCTGCTTACTCCTTTGAAGTCTGTGTGTCACAGGGATGCAGAGTCACACCTGTGCTGAAGATCTGCTAGAGAGGAAAGAGTGGGCAGAGACTACTACTTCCCTTTGCTATGTCCTTTAGATGGCTGGAATGGGAAGTCCAAGGACTGGACATTCTTACTTGTCTTTTTCTAGGTATCTGCAACCACAGAAGTCTAGATTTTAGCAGCTGCCAGGGCTGTCTAAAAGTTTTTGTCTCCCTCAGTTCCTTTCAGTCAATCTATGCTTGTCCAGTGTGAGCATTTTGCAGAAGATAGGGTGTTGTAGTGTAAATTCAGGAGTCAGCCACTGCTGTAGTGAAAAGTCTCGGTGGCTGAAGAGCCCTCTGCTTCTTGGCTGAGAAAGGCAGAGTTGCTCTAAGTCCTTCTCCTTTCCTTGAACTCGCACATGGCAAGAGAAACCATTTTTTACTCTCCTCGATATTTTTCTTTAATCCCGATGAATGTCGTGCTTGAACTGATGTTGCCTTTGGGCTGGAAAAAGCATACTTAGCATGTGAGCAGAACTTCTTGCCTGGAGATTTCTAATTGCATGATCAGCATTTCAGCAGCGAGTCTGTCCATGGGTACTGAAGTATGGTTACCTTTACAGTTCACTGAAGCTGGCAGAGTTCCCTACTTGATGTGATGGCTGTGCACTAGCAGGAGCTGTGCATTTCTCCCTCCTCCTTCTTTTGCAGTGTTTCTTTGGAGTGGAAGCAGTTCCTTTTCCCATTTTCCATGTGTTATTTCTTGTGAGGCTTTTCCTTCAACTCCCCAGCCTTGGAGAAAGGATACCTCCCAGAAGGGGTCTCACTGGGCATGGCTTTGCATGTTTGAGAAGCTGGTGGAAGAGCAGTGCCTGTCATTCTGCAGCTACTCACTCTGAATCAAAGGATGCAATACCAGTTTGTGCTGGCTCTGTAGTGGGAGCAGCAGTCCTCGTGCAGCCTCAGCTGCATAGCCCTCACCTGAAATGCCTGTGAAGCGTTGGGACACAGATGTGTTCCAGCAGTTCCCAACCTTCGGCATGTCTGCTGGGTTACTGTGTTCCTCTCTGTTGAATATGAGCAACAGCTTAATTCAGAGTTGTGGTGCCTAATACCTTGTTTCTTATTCTCTTTCAGATCACCAGAAACTGGAACGTGAGGCTCGAATTTGCCGACTTCTAAAGCATCCAAATATTGGTAAACTTCCTTGAGCTCAGAGGGGTGGGGGGGACATCAGTAGCAATACGTCTCAGCTAGCATGCTGTAAGAGAACAGATGTGTTCTGAACGTTCACAACAGCTCACCAAAGCTGCCTGTTGAAATCACCTCGATAGTTTATCTCACTGACAAATTCTGCATCCAGCCTTGTCCCATTCCTTAGCATCCTGACCCAGACGTTCACCAGAGTGCCGTGTCCCTGCCTGCTCACCCCTGCAGGGCTGTGCCTGCTCTTTGGGTGATGCATGACTCCTGTCTGCTCATCTGACATTCTGCTATGGGAGCGAGGTGTTGTGTTTGTTTTCCCCACATCTACCTTCTGTTTGTTCTCCTTGGCCCTAACTGACATGTCAGTTTAAATGCTGTATTCAGAGACGTGCCCAAAGTTCAACGGGGTGGGCTGATACTCCAGCTCCTCTCATAGCAGTGGCCACCTACTCTGAAAAAAAGAGACCAAAACCCAACTGCCCATATTGAAGGGGGAAAAAAGGAGTACTGGAGCAAAGGGAACAGTTTGTCTAAAAATATAGAGGGAGACAAAATAAGGCACAACATAAAAAACCCTACCTTATTTACTGAAATGTAGAGAGAAGGCATGGATTTTTATCTAGTTCCAAAGCATCATGGAAGCTTGGACCATTAATAATCCCCTTTTTAGCTTTTTAAAATAAATAAAGCCTCTAGGATCCTAGCTACTATCTGATTTGAGCTAATTTATTTAAGAAAGCATTAAGAAATACCAAACTGCCACTTTTAACCAAACCACAGTTAAAAATCCATTCCTGGGAAGACTATGATGTATTACTTTCTATTACTTTTGCATAATTAGTCAGTGGAGATAATACTTTAAGGACACCTCTCTGGTCTTCTGCCTTTCACCTTTGTAATCATTTGCTGCTGTCCTCTGAAGGCCTGGGAGAGGAAAGGTGCCTTAGAGCACACCCCATGGCCTGGCATTTGTATTCTATTCCATGTGTGATGTCAGGATCTCACGTAAAGCAAAGTCCCTTAGCATCAGCTTTTAATCAGAAAGAGCTTTCCTGTGTCTGAGTGTAGTTGTGGTGTATGTATGACATGAGAGGACCAGGGGCCACCCTCTGCAGTGATTTGCACTGGTGAATATATTAGCCAGGAAATTTATTGCTCGGCAGTATTCAGAGTGACTAAAACTCTAGTTATTGCACTTCATTTGCCCTGTAAGACTTGCTATAGTTAGTTTAGTAGGTGATAGCACTTTTAAATTTTGACCTTAACTTCACTTCCATCATCTCTCCTTTTTAAAATTTCTTACATCTTTTCTTTCCAAACCTCTCACAGAGTAAAAAGGAAAACCACTCTTATTAGTAAACAGCATGGATAGAGAAATGTATCTCATTCCTGGGTCGGTTCTACACTTGTAATGATTGGCAGTGCTTGTCTCCTGTTCTGATGTGGTTTGGAAAACACACTTTGGGGGAATGTCAGTGGTCCTTGCATTTTCTGCAGAGAATTTGTCTTCCTAGAAAGAACAGTTTTTCCTTTAAAGAAAGGGAACTAGTCATTGTGTACTCAATGAATGCTTACAAATAAAAATAAGGGAATTAATTTTTATGCCTAAAACACAGAATCAAAGTGCATTGAAGACCTCAAGAAGTTGTATGGTTCATTCAGTGGACCTGTGAAAATCTTTTATACCTGGCTGGTTCCAGGCATGTTTGTACTTAAAAATCTTCAATCCTTTTTACAGCCCCTGGTGACAGTCTTTCAAATGTTTCATTTTTCTGTCAGCTAAACATTAAAAACATAATTTGCCTTTCTCTTAGCTGCTTGTTTCGAGTTCTATCTGGAGTATCTGTGGAAAGTAGTTTTTCTTTCTTGTAACAATCTTTTACATATTTGAAGACTGTTATCATGTCTCTTTTTAGTCTTTTTCTTCAGACTAAACAAACCCAGTTCTTTCAATCTTTTCTCATATGTCATGTTTTCTAGACCTCCAGTCCTTTTTTTTTTTTTTTCCTTTTCCCCCTCCTCCTTCTCTGGAGTCTCTCCAGTTGCTTCATATCTTTCTGGAAATGTGATGCCCAAAACTGGACATGACTGAGGTCATGTCAGTGCTGTCCAGAGGGGAAAGAATTGCTTCACCTGTCCCACCAAGGGCAGTTTTTAAATGTTTATTTGTACATCAGCTTTTGAAGCTTTTCATTTAAATATATTGTTGATGCACATTTGTTTTCTGACACATTATTGGTCCAGACGATTTTCTGCACAACTTCTGGCAAGCAAATAATTTTTCCATCTTGTCTAAATGAGGATCCCTATTGAACTGTATATTACCTTTGTCTTTATTAACAAAGATACTAAGAAATCCAGTCTGTGGGTTCCCCCCTACACATTTGTCAAAACAGTTTTGATTTATCTTCTGATAGCGTAAAAGGGTTGCAGCTCTCACAGTAATGTGGTCTTTAATAACAAAGCCGTATATTGAATCATGTGGATAGTTAATAACACTGTTGAATACTGTTGGACTCCAGTCAAACTCAAGATATCACTTGATACATTGTTCCAGCTTGGCAGTGATCAATTTTGGGTATTTTTCAATGAGTTGTATGCACTGTTGTCAGCTAGTTCTTAATTGCTTGTGGAAAGAGCATGTAAGATGCTGTCAGAAGCCTTGCTGAAGTCCAGATGCTACAGGCATTGCTGCTTCCATGTTCCTTGGACTTGTTATGTTGTCATAGAAAGGAAACATGTTGTTCTGATAGAGTGGTTTTTTTCCTCGAAATGTGTATTAGCAGTTAGTAATCACCCAGTTACTGGCATCCCATGTTGTAAACTCTTGTGGGTGAGTACTTGGTGTATTGCCTCAGTGTGAGCTATGTCAGTAACACTGTACAATCCATAAAGAATTCTGCAGCTTTTGCACTTGCTTTCCATTTCATGTTTTGTTGTTACTGTTCTTGTTGCAAACTGTGTTGCAGCAAATCACATTCTTCTACAGGGACCTGAGCCTGTAGTGAGTCTGGAAAGTTAGAACTCTGTGAGGCAGCCTGCTTTCCTCTCTTGCCTCTACACAGGATATAAAGGAAGCCTGTTGTTGAATTTATGTCTTATGCATTTACTGCACGACAGTTGATTCTGGACTGCAATGCACTGACCATAACACTGCTAGTCTGATAAAATGAAGATTTATCTAGATACCAAGTAGTAGTGGTATTTCCATTCACTGTTGCTTTTTTTTTGAAATGACTGCTTTCTGAGTTATCCTAACATGCCTTCCTCAAATACCAGCTCTAATTACAGGGTTTGGCTTATCTTTAGGTGCACATTATGGCCAAGGTAATCACACTGGAGTAATCCTTCTAAAAGCTTGGTGTTGCAATAAGGGGTTTTTTGTCTGGACAAAAGAAAGTTGACTTGAGGCAATTTTCTTCTGATTTCTCGTATGCGTGATATGGAATGTGTCATTATACCTGGTCAGACTTCAGTAGAGGAAGGACTCCTTTTCCTGAATTTCAGTTTCTTCTTTCTCTTTCTGACAACTAGAAAATTTTGCATTCTGTCCCAGAGAGCCATTTGCCAGCCATGGCCATCAAATACAGCAGAACTGGACAGAGATTAGTCAGTGATCTGTTCTTTTCAAAAAAGGCACGCATTACTGAGGATATGGGTGTGTAAAAGAGGCAGAAGACAACATCATTAAAACCCCACTATCCATAAAGAGGTAAAGTGCCTGTGGAAGTTGGCAGGAGTTACGGCTCTGTGGGAAATTCTGCTTCTAGAACAACTTAGTGTTCCAGTGATTCACTTAGGGATAGATCTTGTGGCATTAGACATGGATGTATTTGTGAACATGTAGAAGAGAATGATACAGCTGCTTCTCGCTTAATCCCTGTTCTGCTGGAAAGAGGCAGATTTCTATAAGAACTCTCATAGCCCTGACCCTTCATTTGCAGATGTTTGCTGGTTGTGCCACTGAAACTTGTGCAATTGCTAAGATCAGAGCTAAACTTACAATGTCTTGAATATCAACTCCTGCTTACAGGAATTCTTTTGGTCTTCTGCTTAGTTGAAAACTTTAGTCAGTCTGAAAATCTGAATTTTATTTTTAAGTCCTGTAGTTCATCCACTACAGATTCTGTCTTTTGAAACATTCCTTTTTTCCCCATGCTTCCTGCTACCCATCAAATGTTTAAAGCAGTGATAGAGCTGGGAACCCTAGAATCTTCCTGCAGGTTTGTTCAGTGCAGATAGGAGGTTCAGAAAAGTGTTAAACGTGACCTTTCCTGTCTTAGGACTCCCAAAGCAATAATGATGGAAAATTTGATCAAAATCATCATTCACAGTTTTGAAAAGTCTTTTCTAGCATTGTCCTACAAAGGTAGGGCTGTGACTTGTTCAGTGTACAGAGCTGAAGTCTGCTCTGTGTGTGGATTTTGTCTACTGTGTTGTTAGGTGTTGCCCTTTTCCTAAATTTTCTTTGTTATGGCAGTCTAAATATGTGCCTCTTCTCTGGATTTGTCATCACTTGATCTGTGCTCTTTCTTAGGCATTTTTAATCCAACTGTACAAAAATAGTTCTTGAATATCTTTTGTTCATAGTTGGAGCTGAGCACTTCTGGTTGGTCATTGTGCCCCAGCTCACGGCAGCCCATTGCTGTGAAGAACTGCATGCACTTGGGTCTAGAATAATAAAACCACGTATTTTAAGAGAGGTTGGTAGTAGCCCAAGAGCCAGAGCCAAATTCTTTTTCTGATTTCTGCCTTTGTATCCTCTGCTGAGCTGCTTCAGAGTTAATTTCTTTGAGGGAATTTATAGCAGTGGTGAAATGCTGTCCTCAGCATCTATCAGAATTATTGCTTTTTCAGGTTTTTCCTACTTCAGACTTCTTCTCCAAAATATACTTGCACCTGAATTCTCCTTATTTTAACTTCTATCTGTTGGCTTTTCTCAACATAAAACCACATTTTTGGATTTGCCCTTATTTAAAATGGGGAGGAAATGGTATAGAAATCTCCTGTGAATTAGAAGAATGCCTTTTGACCCAGTTGAGTTTTACTTCCTTTGACAAGTGGTCTGTCCTCCTAGTGCCTCTGAGTTGTGGGAGGGATTTTGATGGATGTGTGTAAGAAAAGGGCTCCAGTTTGTGTGCCCTTAAATGATGGTTACAATTGAGGTGTGAAGTGGGGCAAAGACAGAAAGAAGGATGCCGTGCTTCTGTGTACAGCCCAGCTGGAGGATCCCACAACACTCATAACAAACCTTTTTGGGAAATGGGGTGCACGGATCACGCCTGCAGACTTAATACTGGGTTCGTTGTCTTGGTAGTGTCAGCCACAACTTCAGGTTCACTCATTCCTCATTTTAAGATACTAGTCTTGATAACAAAGCCCTCAGTATTTCCTCCCTGCTGCCTCTTGGAATGTTTTCCTATCACCTTTTCCTTAACAAGATATTTGAATTGCTTCCTTAGTGAACAAGAAAAAAAACGTAGGCTGTGTTTTGCTGTAAACAGCAGATTTCCTTGTTTTCATTTGGCTGCAGACATCCAGACTGCCTTTGCAATTGGGACAGAAAGGATGTGATGTGCAAAGAGTAGTTAAAATGCTGGGGACTCTCCAGTATTTTGGCCATTATTGCTGCCCTATGGATACTCAGTGGTATCGAGAGGGATGCTCCCATGCATGGCTGGCTGTTAAAATCTGTTGCCCTGCAGTTTCTATTGCTGGGGATTGCTTCTGGTGCAGAGGGGGGATAGTACGAGGAGGGTGGAGCAGGGGGAAAAGAGACCTTGCAGTAAGTTATGCTTTGGGACTTTCTCAGTTACTGAGCAGCTTTTCCGTGGAAGTGTCCTGGGGCTGTCTGAGAGGACAGCAAGTTGCTGAGCTTCCCAGAAGTCAAACAATAATATTTGTAGGTTTATGCTTTTAACCTGCTCTCCTTCTACCTTGCTAAAAGAAAAAATCACTAACAAACATTCAAAAATCCCTCCAACAGACTATCAGCTGAAGTGAGCTCCTTTTAGAAAGTTTGAGCCTTTGAGCTGCAAGTTACCATTTGTTATTTCCAGTCTCTGCGCTGTTAGAGATTTAAGTGAGTGTCCATGCATGTTTCCCTGGTAGAATGCTCCCCAAAACCCCAGGCATTCATTTCTTAGTCTTATTTTCACAGTTAATTCTTTCACTATTATTTACTTCTGCGTGTTTTCTTCTTTTACTGCCACCTCTTCCTATGATTTTCCTGTCGTTTTAAGAAAACCATTTCTCCGTGATCCATCTCAATTTGGGAATGGAGTAATAATTGCATTTTTTTCTTTGCCAGCGGATATATTTATTCTGTACGTCTCTCTGGTCTGTACTAGAGACATATTTGGATTCCGTTATTCATCTGTTTAGCAGTGAGATTTATCTGTATGCAAGCGATCCCTTAAAAAAATAAATAGCGGGACGAGGGCCAGATTCTGTGCACTCAAAGGTACTGCAAAATTCAGAGGAGGATTCCCCTACTTCCTCCCTTCCCCCCCACACTGAGGGAGCCTCCTTTGGGTTCTCTCTGCCCCAGGCCTGATGAGCAGGGGGTGGCTGCACTCCGGTGAGATCCTTTGGAGCAGAGCCACGTCCGTGCTGAGGGGTCTGGGCTGTCCCGGGCACTGCGAGGCACGAGCTGAGAGCATCAGGTGCACACGGCAAGGGCTGGGGGTGGCAGGCAGAACACCTGCCTGCATGCATTCCCCCCTGATGGCAGAAGTGCCAAGATGCAGAGCATCGCATGAGAGAGCTCAGATTTGTCGTGGCCGCTATCTGTATTTTATTGATGTTAATAAAGCGGGTGTTCTCTACATATTTTCATTGAGACACCAGTGTAGTTGGCTTGTTATTATTTTGGGTGTTTTTAGAAAAAGCTCTCATATAATACTGGTGGTTATCAGAAGCACTTTGCTTATCTGCTGTGTGGCTAATAGGAAATTATTAATAACAGTTCTGGATGGTCGTGATTGCACTGTTATCAGGAGAGCAGGAAATATTCCTGTGAATGCACTCTTGGCTCATCTAATGTTTAAGTAGGGCATTCTAAGTGGTATGTATCATATGCTGAACTTCAGCTTTTCAATACAGACATTATAAAATCAAAGGAAAAATAACATTTACTTGGCACTGCAATGTTTTTTCAGAATACTTTGTGGTTTTGGTTTGTTGTTTTTTTTTTTTTTAATTTTTACCTCTGCAGAAATACAGGTTTCTTAACAGGAAAGGTACTATTCTCCCTGCAGCTCCTTTCCGGGCTGTGAATTTCTGTGCATAAGGAATTTCCCAACTGGGCACTGCATTAGCTTTGTTTTATAGGGCTGGAGAGTTAAAAAGGTTACAGTGAGAACAATGGTGAGGGGGACAGGAAACCCACCTCTGTGCTTCTGGGCCTTTCCATTTCCTTAGCTCTGTTCCTTGCCTTTCTTTGTAGAGCCTGCAGCAGCTTGGTTCTGCCTGAACTTGAGTGCAGAACGTTAACAAATCCTCCTTCTCTTCCATTTTCCAAAGCTTTGGAGCTGCAGTTGGTGTGAAATGCTGTGTGTTTGGGGAGTTCACAGCAAGCTGGTGTGTGTCCAGCATGCCATGAGCTCGCTGTGTCAGATTTGGGAGAGGAGGGAAGGAAGGGGAGCACGTTTCCGAGGGGCTGCTGAACAGCAGCCCGCTGTGTCCTGTTAGCTAACTGTCCTGCTGTGACTGCTCTGGCAGAGCTGGTCATTAGCTGCTGGGACAGACGATTTCTAGAGGATTATTTGCATTACGCAATTTAATGCTTTTTAATAGCAAATTTTTAATTAAAAGGAGAGTCCTTTTGGAAGCAGCCTGAGCAGCTGCAGCTGAATTCTGCGTGTTTAATGTAATTAGAGAAGCAGCTGGGGTGGGAGCTGAGCGCCCAGCTCACAGGCAGTCACAGGTTGGTGGTGGCTCCTTGTGGGACAGACGTCCTGAGTGATGTGAACTGTGCAGGAAGTGTCCTGGCACGCAGCCAGGCTTGGAGATGGTGGGACAGTTCCCATCCTGGCTGCCCAGGCTGGTGAGCAGCTGGGGAAGCAGAGAGTGTGGGTGGTAGCCATCTGCGTCGGCTCACTTGTCACTTGCGCTGCCGTGGGTGATAGTGCTCAATTTGCAGTCTGTCGGGCCGTGTGTATTTGTTTCTGTAGTTTCAGCACCTCCTGGCACGTTGCAGAGTATCAATGGAAGAAGGACATTGGGGAGGTTTTACCCTCCAGTTTTATTCTGCTTCTTCTGGTATGCAGAGTCTCTTGAAATATGCCCGTGCAGTATCTCTGCCTCCTCCGTTTCTCCATGATACAGGCAAATGTCCCATGCCTGGTTGAAAATTACTGAAAAGTGAAACTGTGGTTGTTCCTAATGAGTGGCTGATGTTTAAATAACATGATTCAGTCCAGAAGACCCCAGAGCACTTTTGAGTTTGCACTACTAAGGCTGCATGGAAGAGTTCCTGCGTTGCAATTACCGTGACCCAGGAGACAACCATAAGCCTCTGCATTGTCTTGTATTGGCTCTGCAACACTAGCAACTTAATTTGAGAGCCCTAAATATTGCATAAACACAGCACTCGATGTGTGTTGGTGCAGAGGGAGTTGGGTGATACTTTATGTGCCCGTAGTATCAAAATGCTTTACACTTGGGAGCAGCAGTGAACCAAGATTTAGCAGACGAGATCACCTGTAGCTTGAACACTTTGCCTAAGGACAGGCAAAGACTGCTGGTATGTAGGAGCAAGCAGATTTCAGCCTGTGTTACCTTTTCTAAGCAGGGATGAGTGACTGCTGCATGAAGATACTGGGAATTGTCCTGTGAAATTCTGCTTCTGTACTTGCTTTTTGTTGCAACTTTGGAAACTTCTTTGCTTTGAGATATTTACTTGCTGCAAGTTGCCAGAAATCACCCAGTGTTAACAAGAGCCTGTCTGCCCCAACCGTGGGCTTAAACCCCTGGACAGCCCTGCTCTGCTATTTGCTGTGGGTATGGGATACAGGGAATGTTCATCCTGGGGCTTATGTGGCAGGCATAAATGCTTCTGGCTTGCTGTGCTTGACCTAAGAGAAAAAAATATAATAATATTCAGCACACTGGACAGAGTGAAAGGGAGATATGGGTCAAAGCTAGGCTAGGCATGTTCTGTGTTTGTGACCCCAATGCCAATTAGCCTTTCAGATACGACCTTTTAAAGGTGAGAAGCTTCTTGCATTTCAATGTCTTCTGTTTTTGTAGTTTGGATGAATTTTTATAAAATTTGATAGCTCTTTTCTGATTTCTTCATGATTCACTTCAACTTTTGCATTCACAGAGCCTTGCTTTGCGTGACTCAGCAGCAATTTGCATTTGTTGTTAGGCTGGTGCAGTTTGTTGTGAAGGAGGTTTTCCTCTTACGTTCAGTTGGTTTGTATCACTCTCAGGCATCAGAGAGCTGAGGCTGTCTGTACAGAGTCACTGTAGTCAGGCATGGAATGCAAGCCATAAGGCATGACTGTTACTGCATTGCTGGCTTTCACTAAAATGCCCGTTTTTCTCTCCTTAATATAATAGCTTATCGATATTATTTCTTTCTAAAATAAAAAAATGTAAGTGCACAAGGATTTTGAAACACTTTGAAGTAGCAGCTTGAAGTTCTGTTCTTGAGGCAAGATTTCCAGTGAGACTCTGAAGACAGCAGGCAGGGAAAAGTAATATTCACAGCAGATGTTCTTAGAAAGTGCTTGAACTCCTGGTACCCAGCTGCTGTTGGGTTCAGTAACAGCAGCACGTCCCCTTGAGCCACTCAGTGTGGCATCAGGCTCTTTGCAAATGCTCTGGATTGCGTTAGGGCCTCGGTCCTTACACACACCCCCACACAAGACAGAAAAAAACTTGGCCTAACTTGCGTCAGGGTGCGTTGAAGATCGGAGTATTTTGGGGAAAGGGAGCCATTTGGTATCGCCGTTTTTCTCTTGTTGGTTACTTTTCCAAAAGACCGGCGTTGTGGGAGATGCTCCCTGTACAGGTAAAATCAATTACTTAGGATAAGGCTATCCTGAGGGACTGAGGGAAGAAAAGGATGCTTAAACCAGTTAGCTAGGGTGTGTCTTGTGTGTTGTGATGCCTCACAGCTCTTTAACAGTGCAGTTACTTGTGTGCATTTAAATCTGGAGGGTCACCCTTGGTGAAGTACTACTGCAGTACCAGATTCAGGAGATACTTAAAAAAACATTAGGCTTTCTTTATGGCTTGCTGAAAACGTTGTTTCATCAAGATGCTCTATTGAAACCACTGCTTATTCCTCCAGAATCTATGTGCTTCTTGGAGATATCACCCAAGTGGTGATGCACACTTTCTGCTGACTGAGCTGCTGGTTTGTTGGAAAGGTTTCTACCTACCAGTCTGTAACTGATGCTGCTCCTTTGGACAGCACTTGTTCTAGCAGTGCTTATTAGTGCTCTGGTGTTTTTTAGGTTTTATTTCAAAAGTTACCTGTAAGACTTGTCAGTCTTACAAAATTAGATGTGCTTGTGAACTCTTCTTTTTTGTGTGTGTGGATGGGACCTTTTTTCTTTTGCTGAATAAAACTTTGGGTGGGGTCTTTCACCATGTCCTGTAATTGATTTAGTGCCTTGTTGTCTGACTTGCTTGTTTTCTTTCTTCCTCTCCTCTCTGTCTGTTCTTGTGAACCCAACCACTGTAGTACATCCATCAGAGATCTTTGAATGGAAAGAGTCATCAGGTGACTCCAGCTGTGAGTGGTGTTGGCAGGGTCTAATTTCCTACATCTTTAAGAATCCCTGTGTTAAAAGTGCTTGGCTAGGAAGGAAATACTGTTTGAATTGCTGCTTCTGGGTAAGAGAATCAGCTAATAGAAATAATCCACCTCATCTTCTGGTGAATAGAGAGAGATGAGCTTGCTTTGCAAATACTGATCTTTTTCGTTTGGTCGTATTTTGAAAGACATTCTGTTACTGTTGTGCAACTTCCCTCTTGCTGTGACTTGAGACTCTTTTTGTGATGTGTGCATTTGTGTAGCCTGCCATGCTGGACACATGCATCACTGGTCCCCTGATGAAAGGGGAAAAAAAAAAGAGTACTGTAATATTTTTGAAGAACAGTTTAACTGGATGAATACTTTTGGTTTTATTTCTCTGTTTTTCTTATTATGGATTATCAGGTTTCAGGAGTACTTTGCCCTCCAGTGTCTCCATATAATTATATTCTTCACTCTCTGGTAACCTCTGTCAACAGGTTATGCAGATATGAGCAGCTTTTGTGGGCTCTGCTCAACCACTGTGTTAAAGCTGAACTTGTGGTAGTAAAGGAGCTGTTAGACAGTGTGTCAGGACCAGCAGCCTGTGGAAGAAATGGGATCTTCTTTTCATGGGAAGATGTTTGAAACAGAGGACAGCTCAGTACTTGAGTTTTGCTCTTGGAACTGGCCATTCAGGAACCTCTGTTCTCCTCCAAGTGGAGGATGTTTGCACAGGTTATCTTTAAGCAGAGAGGGCTCTATATTGTGTGGACAGTGAGGGTATCGGAGGTTTTCTGATGTTTGTGTATCTTCTTGGTCAATACTCACACAGTGTGGATCATGTCTGTGAACCACTAAAGTGGAGAGAAGACACGGAAACTTTTAAAATGTTTTTTTATCATTCAGTTACTTCTGAATAAATGCCATTTTATGGACTAACTGAATAGTTTTGGAAAAGGCAGATCATGTTTTTAAGCTTATCATCCCTTAGTTAGGGATGTTAGCACTGTAGTAGAAAGCAGCATGTTTTAACTTTGCATGTCAGCAGAGTGAACCGTGGCCTCAGAGCTGTCCTTTGCAGTGTCCTTGCTAGTCAGGAAAGCTTTTGTGGCTCTGCAGGAGGGTAGGTAAGCAGAACTTTAGGGTGAAAGGACAGTAGGTTTTATTTCTGTTCTGCTACTGTATATTGCTTTTGTTTCTTTGCATCAGTATGAACTTAGGGCTGGAATTGAAAATTGCAAGAGTTTTGGTATATTCAGTATTTGGTATATTTGGTATATTTGGTATATTTTGGTATATTTTTTTTGATCCTTTCCAATTCCCCTCACTGCTGTCCCCCTCCACACTTGAAGCCTACTATTCTGAGCTGCCACTGATTATTCCTGTGCAAGGTGGTGGTGCCCAGTGTAATTTTTCCTACAGCTTTTCTGGATTTTGCTATTCTGCCATTACTCCCTGAGCTTTGTTACCTCAGCAGCTGAAATCCCAGGCAGATTTTGTTCCAGCATCATTGTGGTCTGTTGTGAGGAGGCAGCTCCCTTGTTGAGTTAATGACCTATGTCCTGCCTTCGAGGGCTTCTTTTGCTGTGCAGCCCTAGGGTGGTGCACAACATCAGTATTTATGGACTGTCCCTGTCGTCCTGTCATGGTTCCTCACCTAAGGACGCAAGTAGTGTTTTACTGTCCTTGAAGGCTCTTTTTGCTGCCTCTGCCAGTCTCTGCCAGCTGAATTGCTACTTCCTTCCCTTTTCATAATGTAGCTGACAAAATTGCTTTCCTCGGGACAAAGAAACAGTGCCAATCAGCTCATTTGTGTTTTATTTTCTGATGTAATTTGCTGCCCGAATCTTCGCGTCACAGTTGGTTGTTCGCTGTTTCTCACTTCTACCTGCCGACGTGTGCGCGTCTTTTTCAAGGCTGCTGTTCTGGGCATGCTGGTGGCTGTACTCCATCGTGGTACCGCTCATGCCAATCTCCTCTGGGCTTGGTGTTTCTTGCAGTGCTTTGGTGACCAACCATTCAGGTGCCAGAGGAAGGGGAATGCTCTTTCATGCTCGCTGAGCATCGCCAAACATGACCTTGTTCGTACATTCAGCTTTCCTTGAAGTTTCTCCATCTGTTCATAAGGTCTCTCCGCAGACTTTTGCCTGTGTTCTGGGCTTCAGCTCTTGTTGGTGTGCTTTTGTCCTGCCTTCACCTCAAGCAGTCTTCACTGGAGTGAAAATTGCCCTGCGCTGGAAATCCAAGTGTCTTTTGCAGCTGCTTTCCGTCCTGTTTCCAATCTTGAATGGAAATCTTCTCTCCTAGGAAACACCTTTCTTTTCACTTGTATTTTTGTAATGCCGCCTCTGCTGGTTTCTGCCAAGTGCTTGGGAGGCAAGTTTTCTTGTAAATGCAAATTTGTGTTGCAATAAAGTTATTAGAAACCCAACTAAAACTGCTTACTTGGAAGAATTTTTTGTTTGCAGCAAGTGATTTATGGGACATAGGTTCGTCAGGGTGATGTGTGTCACATTAATTCTCACACATTAGGAACAGCATGTTGCACCTGGATGCTGTACTGGCTTGTTCGCAGTGTTTCACTGGATGGAGCACTCCTCCCAACCCCCTGCAGTTAGATATGCAATAGAAATGCTAAGGAAAGGAAACTGGCCAGGGGACCAAGTCAGAGAGCTTGTAGATAAAGGGAAGGAAAAAATATGGGAATTGACAGGCAAAAAGAACAAGGAAATAATTAAGTTCTCTGAGGAAGAGTACTGGCAGTGGTCTCTGCACATCTGTGCTACTCTCTCTTCTGGGTTTGAGTGTTTGCATGCATGTGGAAGTGTGCCTTAGCAAAGGAGAGGTGTAAGGAGGAGTAGAGAAGAGCACTGACAAAATGTGCAAAAGCTGTTCCAATGTGCCAAGTGCTAGTCTGAAACATTCCCAATACGGTGATGGTGGCTGATGTCATGCACGGACAATCGGTGCAAACTGACTTCTTGATACTGACAGGGAGAAAATCAGGGTGCTGGGATAATCAAGGCAGGTCGCTGCATTGTATGTGGAAGAGACTGGGAGATAGGGAAGAGAGGCAAAGGCACCATTGAAGTGAGGGAACAGGATAATGAGATTTTTCTTGTAGTGATGAGAAAGGTCAATGCTACTTTGGTCAATACTCAATTACGAGGTGTTAAAGTGACTGAGACCAGTCTTGTCTCAGCTAGTTGCTTTACTTGGGTGAATCAATAGGTAAGGACTATAGATGGTCACAGATAGTGAAGAAGATGTCTTATTCTAGTCAGGATGTGAAGGTTTAGGAATTGAGTCGAAGAGAATTGCTAACTTGTGACTGATTGGCAGGGAAATGAGTGGAGTTCTGCAGCAGGGGGGAAAAAGCAAAAAGTAGGATTTATGTAGCCTTATGAAGTTTGTCCTCTTGGGTTACAATAATGCCTAGGTATCCAAGAATGGTCAAATAAATGGAGATTTTGATTCAGACAAGAGGAAATGGCACCGTGCTGAAGGCATAGATACAATAGTTATTGTCTGTGTGTAACACGAGAAAAGAAGAACAGAACCTCAGAGATCCCAAAATATCAGGGGATAGTGGCCCATCATGGGCCTGGGACATGTAAGGGTAAAAGATGAAAGTTAATTTAGGCAACAGGAGCGGAATTAAGGAAGGATAGCTGAAGATGGATGAAATTTTGAGAAGGGGATTGTGATCAAATATGTCTTTGGAAACAAGTAGATCAGAAAAATGAGACAAGAAACTGGTTCTGAATTTTGGGTAAGGATTTGCTGTGTAAGTCAGAATGAAGTGAGGAGAAAGAAGTAACAGAAGATAACATCGTTGAGCCTTACGGATAAATGGCAGAGAGGAGACCAGTGATACTGACATGCAGGAAGGGTCAGAAGTCAATTTATGGACAGAGGACTTGTTTTGGGATTTGGAAAAAGGTTTGTTTTAGGAAATGATGGATTGGGAGAGATGCCAAAATATGAGCATATAGGAAAAAGTTGGCATATGTGAAAGGAGGGTACTAAAACATTAGACAGGAAGAATGAACAGGAGGTCAGAGATACTCAGATCTTGTTTTGATGCTGGAGAGGGATGAATGCATGTGCAGGACACCCGTCTCTTCCCTTGAGATAACAGAAGGAAATAGGTCACTCAGGGAGCACACAGAGTATAGGGCATGGGGAATTAGTAATAGACTGAGTGGGTCGAGGAAGAACTTGGTTGTGTGCATGAGTTTGATTTGTGAAGTGTCATATTTGCTACGTGCTCTGTAAATCTTCAATTCTTGATTATGTTTTTGCAGTGCGACTCCATGACAGTATTTCAGAAGAAGGTTTCCATTACCTCGTCTTTGATCTGTAAGTGTCTGTCTCTGCTGCTTCACCAGTGATGCAGGCATGTTGGTGCTTGACTAAGAGTGGAATAAAAAGCACCTGCATTAGTATAATTCTCCCTTTCTCTTTTGAGACCTGTAAATACCTCTGGCCTATTTGACAAAAATCCATTGGCTGTGTGACGGGGACAGCACCATGGAAGGCTCCTGGCGCCAGGTGTGAGTGTGGGATGGCAAAGAATGTCCATCCTGTGTATGGAAACTGATTTTTGTCTCTGAGGCAGCCCAACAGGAGCCAGAGGAGGGCTGTCCTTCCCAAGCTCACCATACACTCAGCAGAGGTGTGTGGGCAATTCCTGCCCAGTGTGTCAGCAGTGTCCTGTACACTGGTGCAAAGGCAGTCCAAGGGCTCGGCCATGTGCATGTAGCAGAGCTGGTGCCATGCTGGTGGAGCTCTGCCCTGGCTCTCTGTAATGCAGTTTCCCACACAGGCTGGCAAAGGGCCCAGGTGGTGTTCATATACATCCTGTGCAGCCTTTAACTGCACCAGCATGGGCTCTGTAACGTCCTTTGTTCTTTTGCACTCCAGGGTTACTGGTGGGGAGCTCTTTGAGGATATTGTTGCTAGAGAATACTACAGTGAAGCAGATGCCAGGTAAGGCTGTTTCCAGACCCTTCCGTGCATGTTCCATGTACGTGTACAAGTGGAATGAGTTTCCTGACTGCTGATCTGCGTGTGGCTTTGTTCCAACACCCTTGCCCCTTGTCTGGATGAAACAAATCCTCTTTCTGCTATTAGCATGAACTTATTGTCACCAAACAGCCTGACTCAGTACAGCTCTAGCCCGTGTCCACTTGCAGACACTGCTGTCTCTGCCACTTGCAGATGCTGTGCTCTTTGCTGGGAGAGCCACTGCTAGCAGCTTTGTCTACCTGACCCTTTTGGTGGGAGGTCACAGCGTGTCCTTACTGGGTAAACAGAAAGGAGAGCTGTAAGGGTGCTGCCTGCTTGGCCTTTTTCTTCTAGCAGGGTTTCCAGTGATGTGCCACTGCTGTTGGGCAGATCCATTCGATTTGCCTGTGTCTAGGTAATGGTTTACAGGGCAGTGAGGAGAGGGGGCTTTGAGGGCTGTGTTTCTGTGGAAGCCCTTTTCTGACTGTCAGCTGGTCAGTGCAGTGACAGAAGGCACAATATGGGAGAGAGCAACCTTCATATTTTAATGCTAAAAGATTTAGAGTTATGCCCTTCTGTTCCTGAATGTGTCCCTTCTCTCCCACGTGTGAGTTTCCTGAAGTGGCACGTGCTTGTCCCTGTTTATACAGGGTGGATGTTATTATGTACAGCAGTAGCTGAGGGTGTTGTCTGACCCATCCATCTGCTGGACACGCAGCATCTGGAATCAAAGCCGGGATTAGGCCACTCCTGTCCTGCTTTTGTATGGCCTGGGAGTGGCCCAATAGTGACGTTTCACCCTGCTTGTTCTGCAGTCATGTTCTTATCCCATACTAACCCTTGCTGCAGCAGAAATCAGGGGAGCCATGAGAAGAGAGCAGTAAGAAGGAAGCAGTGAGTACTGTGGGAGGTTGAGCTTGGTAAGCGATACTATGAGGAAGATGATGCTGAGTGCAAGGAAGGAAAGAGAGCACAACCTGGGGTGTTGGTGTAAGCACTGCTGATGGAGTCTGCAGGCACTTATTTGCTTTCCCCGTGGTTCACTCACAGCCTTTGTCTTCTGGGCATTGCAGGCTTTCAAATGAGGCACTGCCCTGCGTGCTCTGCCAGGAGCCATCTGGTGATTGGGAAGGCCAGTGAACTCATCACTCTGCTGGAGCTCCCAGCAGAGGGGTCTAAGAGCCCCATAGATGTTTCAGTGGGGTGTACAGATCTTGGAGGCACAAGGATACACAGTCAGTCACGCCACTGTGCCTTGAAGCTGGGAAGTTTTGAGGTTATCAGTCATAATCCTTCCCCGTTCCTCTTGCCAGTGGCTGTTCCCTTAAGTGCTCAAAAGCTGTCAGCGACTGCTCAGGAAGATGATGGCAGGGTTAAGGGAAAAGAAGGACTGGCTGTTGCTCTGTGAACCCTCCTTAGGGTGCTCAGCCCTCTGACTGTCAGCTGGTCAGGTCTCCAAGTGCCCACAAGATGACAGAGTCAAACTCCTCCCTTTCTCTCCCCATGCTGTGCTGAATTCCAGAGCAGTCTGAGAGAGCGAGGGAGCGAGGTCTGTGCCAATCTGCCGTGTTTGGCTCGCCTGGGACACCTCACACTTTTGCCATTTTTGGCCAGAAAATCTCTCTCGCTCAGACTGAGCTCTGTTCTAATTATACATTTTTGTTTTGGGAGCAGGGAGATTTTCATGGATTCTGACCCTGAGGATCGTACTGCCAGCTCCAGAGGGGTGGGGGTAGCAAATACACAGTGCTGCACCTCCTGTCCTCTTCCTCTCCTCACCCTCTTCCCATCTTTTCCTGTAGCCTTTTTTTCCTTCCCTCAAATATTTCACTCATTTTAAATTTGTTCCTCTGAGATTTGTAGAAGTGAAGGGTCTGAGAGATCCTACAGTGAGGACATAGGCCTCTCTGAGTTGTCCACAACTGCATGCTTACTGCCCAGCCATAGCTGTCAAAATCCTTATTCCATTCCACGTTCACTCTTGGGAGCCAAGGAAATGTTTAGTGGAAGTGATGGTTCCACCCTGGACTCTCACCCATGGGTGGACTGTGCTGTCGTTACACGACAGGTGTAAATAACATCTTGTTTTTGTCCCTGTGGTTTGCAGCAGTGGGAATGGCAGAGACAGGGTTTTCTGTGAGCTGGGGGAGTGCAGCACGCTGCACTTAATGGAATGAGTCTGCTTTTCAGATTACTAACCCCTTAAGTGGGATCTGTACTTAAAAGGCACCCAGCAAGCGGGTGTGTGTGCACATTGTGTATATAAAGTGCTTGAGATGCTGCTCTGAAAGCTTTGCAAACTGGCAGGCGCCCAGGCGTCGTCATCCTGCATCTGCTGGGGGAGGCTGCTGCTCTCCCAAAGTTTATTCTTTGCTCAGGACTAGCCCAGTGGAATGTTTCCTGGAGCGATTTGGTCTTGCTTGCACAATTTCAGCTGCTGTTTGAAGACACTCGGATGCCTTGGTTGTTCTGTGTGGGGTGGGCGCTGTTGGCTGAAGGAACAAGTGAGAGGCTTAGTATGATGGGATGGGAAGGGAAGGAAGGAAATGATGGGAGGTAGGAGAGAGGCTTTGTGGTCCTGCTACAGAAAGGATGTTTGGCATCCTGTTGCTGGGGGGCTGGGGTTGTTCAGCTGTGATGGTGCTTAGCTGTGGCATCCAGTGGTCACGATGAAGAGATTCAGCATGAGATCTTGAATGCCCTCTAGTACAAATATAAAAATTAGGAAAATTGTTCTGGGATGAGATGTTCAATGTGCGTGCATAACTTTATGTGTCTCTCCTTTTTATTTTGCAGCCACTGTATTCATCAGATACTGGAGAGTGTGAATCACATTCACCAGCATGATATCGTGCACAGGGACTTGAAGGTAATGTTTCCTCTGTGCTGTGGTCTGAGGAGAGCAGCCAGGGGATCATTGGAAGAGGAAGACAGGAATATTGTGTTGCCAGCTGGCAGGGATTTTTGTGTGGAGTTTTTTTGGGTTTGGTTTTTGGTTTTTGTTTTTCGCTTGAACTGGGTTCAGGGGTTCCTGAAGCATGAATTTGCTTCTTCAGAGTTTTCTAGAGGGCTAGAGGGTGTGCTGAACTCCCAAGGAAATTTTCAGTCTTTGTGACCCTTGCCAGCTCTCAGCCTTTCTGAGACAGCTCCAGGATGGAGTAGTTGTGAATCTTGGAGAGAACTATGCTTCCAGAGAAACTTGAGTAGGATTCATTATAGTGAAGGACACTTTCTAGTTTGTGATTGAAGAGATCTCTAGAGACCTGGAGCAATCTTTGTTCAATCTGCCAGGATGAGTTTGTCTGCACCTAACATGTGTATTTTTATTCTGCAGTGCTGCCAAACACATGCCACTGCGCTAGGGCAGAGATGTTCAACAAGAATTTTTTGTGTTGTTTCTTTCTTCTCTCATCAGTAGAAGCACTTTTAATCTAAAACCAAAACTGCTGGCCAGTTAAAGCCTGGATGAATCAAGCATTTTATGATTGCAGAGGCTCCTAAGCCTCTGCAGTGGAGTCACCTGAACTCCCCACACTGGGCAGCTGTGCTGGGAGCTGGGCAGGCTCCAGAATGAAGAGATTTGTGCAGGAAAGTCTGCGTGCCCTGGAGCCTTCTCTGTCTAAAGTGGGAATGGTGATGGTCACCAGCACTCCAGTTAAATTAAGGCAGGGTGACACCTGCTAGTAGTGTTGGTTTGGGCTTGTTAAAGTACGTACAAGGGGAAAAGTAGAAAATATTTTACAGAGAGCAAGGTAAAAGCACATTGCAAGCTTGGTTCCTCTGATGTTTTGATCTAGTGGAGAGCCCTTTGTGTTTCTGACAAATTCTCATGCAAAACTTTTGACCTTCTGATTCTACACTGTGAAAAAATGTAAATGATCTACTGTGGATGGTCCTGATTTAGACCCAACACCAGCTCCTGAGGAGGCAATATCCAAGAGGCACAACTGCCCAAAATTAGGGAGTCTGTGAAAATCAATAATGTTTTCCAGTACAGAAGAAATTTTTCTAGTGTTCAAATATAATCTGGTTTCCTTCCAAAAGTTTTGTTTGTAGGAAAGTGAGCAACTTGTTCAGAATTTATTAGCTGCTAGACACTCCCTGCTGTAGTTAATATGTTTCTTCTGTTGCTTGCTCTGAGTGACTGAAATCATCAAGGCCTGAGGAGTAACCATGTCTTTTAGCAATGAAAGTTCCTATGCTTTTTATTTAATATTTAGCTCCTTTCCAAAAGCTTGGCTTTCAGGGTCAGTGTGTAATAACTGCAGAGCCTGTTTCAAGTAAAGTTTTGTCTTTTGCACGCCACTCTCCTAAGCCCGTCTTTTGGCTGACATGCTATTAAAGAATGTCAAATATTGAGCAGCCCATAGGGACTGTAAGAAATTAGGGAGTGCATTCACATCTTCACCAAAAGTATGTGAAACCTGAGACAACCCATATGCTGGCAAACATGCACATGGATAAGCACAATTAGCCTTAAGGTGTTTGCCTCTAAAACAGAGCTACAAAGTGCTCAACTAGCACAAGCCTGTCTTAAATGTTGCTCTTGTTTAGTCAAACTACGTCCAGGTGCGATCTGGAGTTGGGAGGGATTTTCAGAAGATTTCATTGATTTTCTGCTTTAGGGTCTCATTTATAGTGGTGAATTTTCATCAGTGTAGCTTGATTACCGCAATCTTTTCTTCTTGCCGTATAGTGAAGTGGTATCCAAGTGCATTGAGAGCCAGTTGTCCTTCTTTCTATGCTGCTTACGGCAAGGATTGTGTTGAGGAAGGCTTTTCTCCTTTCATTCAAAACAGAAGTAGACACGTGCCCAGTACTTTAAGACAGATGAGTGAGCAAAGCATCTTGTGTCTGCCAGGCAGAACAGGGGGAAAGAGTTGCTATGGGGTGAAAACAGTGAGAAGATTGCAAAAAAGACCTTTATCAGATTTGAGAAACTGAGACAAGCTCCTGTTTCCAGATTTCCAGATTTCCAGGCTTCCATCCTGCTCAGTTAAAAAATCAACTTGATATGAATTGCACAAAAGATGAGAAGGGAATAGGATGCTATCCACATTTGGCCTGCCTATCTTCAAGTCGATTTTGCTGCAAAGCCATAATAGCCAGCACCTTAAAGGCCTTGAGGTTTCAAAGGGTTCCATGTAACTAGCTGCTCTGGTGCTTCAGAGGAAGCTGCCAGTTCTCAGTCCAGATTTTGGAGTTGTGTAAAGCCTGCTGCTGAAGTCCTCTCCTGGAACACTACAGAATTATGGTTTGAGTGAGATTCAGTCAAGGTGGAAATGTGAGGGTCAAAAGTCTGTCTCCCTTTCCTGGCACACAGGAAAAGTGACATGGCTGCTTCTTGTATAGGTGACGGCGGCAGTAGCAAGACAGAATCTTTTATACTGCTGTAAATGTGTAGCATGAAAAAATTGCTTACAAGAATACTCGCTGCTGTGCTGCTTATGCCAGTTCGAGGCTGAGACTTCTGTAAGGGATGAAAACTACTGGCCTAGCTAGATGATGCCGTCCCACATTACAGCAGTGTGTTTGGCAGCCCTTATTAGCATCATATTTACTTTTTCAGTGCCTTGGGGACTGTCTAATGTTCAAGGGGAGAAACATCACTGCAGATTGTATCTCCTGCATTGTCCCTCCCTTCTTCCCTCCCTGCCCTTCCTCCTCCCCTCAGTTATCTTCTTTGAGGAGGGCAGAATCGAATTTTGGCTTAAGTGCTGCAGGAACCGTACTGCCAGTGCCCTCTGGTGTCAGCATGTAATGTATGGGCTGGGTTGGAAGAGGCTCTGGCTCCCACAGAGGAGCCAGAGGATTTATAGACTTGACGATTTTCTGCCGCTCTAGGTCAACTTGCTGTTGCTGTGCCTTCACCTGAACAGGTGTAGTACTGCATGCTAAATTCAGTCAGCAGGTGCAATTTAGTGATGTGGATACTAGGTGAGAGGTTTTAACAAGGATGTCAGTCTTTCATTCTTACTCTCTTTTTTCTTTCTTCTCCTCAGCCTGAGAATTTACTACTAGCGAGTAAATGTAAGGGTGCTGCTGTCAAACTGGCTGACTTCGGACTGGCTATAGAAGTCCAGGGAGAGCAGCAGGCCTGGTTTGGTAAGACTGTTTGAGCTTTCCCAGCTTTGCTCCCCTCTTTTCTGGTGGCTGGTTGAGTTGCATCCTCCTGAGTATTTTCTCTCAGCTCTTCCAGCACACTTCTCTGTATTTGGCTGTTTCTTTTTTGAGCATGACAGCTTCTGGGTCTTAGGCACAAAACTAGGTGCAACAGAGGAAACACTGATAAATAAAGACAGAAAAAATGGCTATGTGTTTCTCTATTTTTTTTCTGAGTTTACGGTAGATGCTAGTGTCAGAGATGAATGCAGCTGCTAAGTTTAGACCCTGATCTGAACTTTCCTACTGCTCAGAAGTGTAGACATCTGGAATTTTGTTTGGTCACTTTACAGAAATGCATTTGACCTAGCCTTCATCAGGCACATTTGGATCTGACCTTATCTTTGTTTAGCTAAAACATAATTAGAAATGAGACCTTTTCAGGCTAAAAATCAGCTCAGGGACTCTGCAATGCTGTAGAGATTCTGGGAAAATGATTTCTCCTGGTCCCCCCATACCACTCGGCAATCAGATGTGTTCCATCTGTGGCTTGTGTTTTCAAACTCCAAGCCATTATATGTAACAATGATATAAGACCTGGCATACAAGTTTGTGCCCAGCTGGTTGACATGGTGCCTCTTACTCATCTGTTTTTCTTGCAATACACAAGCACTGGATCCCATCTGATTTCTGCTTTATTTTGGGGGGTTTTGCCTCTTTTTGTTGGTTTACCAAGAGACAGCTCTAGCAAATATGAGATGAAGGGTGGGAGAGACAGGTTTTGGAATTTGTTAGTTACCACTAGTGGATTTTGTGATATGGCAAGATCTCTTCTGCTTGGGTACTGTAAGTGCTTCATGTCATCCATTTTCTGGCAGGGTTTGCTGGTACTCCAGGCTACCTCTCCCCTGAAGTCTTAAGAAAAGATCCTTATGGAAAACCAGTGGATATATGGGCATGTGGTAAGATTCTGACAAAATGTTTTATACTTAAGCAACATTCCATGTAAAAGAGTGATTCCCTATAGCCTGGTGCTGGGAGGGTGTACAGTGCTCCTTCTTACTGGGTGGAGACATGAAGGCACAATTGAGGATAAGCACCTTGTGTAGTTGAATACTGGAGCCTGAACTCATATGATTCTGGCTTCTAATCTTCTCCTCAGGCCATCTATGAGATGTTTGAGACTCAAGAGATAGGACCTGTCTGTGCTTTGCAGAGTCAGTTTAGATAACTGTAGCAATTTTCTATTACACTAACTATGTAGAAGATGAAATACTGAAGAGGGATGATTTTTTTGAAAGAAAAGAAATAAGTGTAAATATATCTGGGACTGATAAGTTTAAAGATTTATGGTATCAGTGTTGCCTGACATGGACTAAATGGTTCTCTGCAGGCCAGGAGTGTCAGCTTTGTCACTGTCATTTTTGTCCCAACGCCATGCACAGTAAGCATCTAAAAACCGAGTCCTTCCTAAAACGTCCCTTGCTGCCTAGGGACCCTAGGAGATGTGGCTTCATCTAACTGCTGAGAGCAGCTGGGAGTTGTGGCTCGCCAGCCACGGTAGCCAGAGGAGGATAGAAGGACATTGTGCAGCTCGTTCTAGCTCCTGGCACTGCCGTTAAGGGCCGTACATGAAGTGCCAGGGTGAGGCTCAGCAGATGACAGATTTGTACTGTGTTTTGCTAACTGAGAGGACTAAATACAATGGCAAATGAAGATATTGAGCAATCATTGCCTCGGGGACAGTCAAGAGGGAAGGAAGAGGGGCTGAAGGAGTAAATGGCGTATTAGCCTAACCATAGTGTATCTGTCTCTCCCTCCCAGGAGTGATTCTGTACATATTACTAGTGGGGTACCCTCCCTTTTGGGATGAAGATCAGCACAAACTCTATCAGCAGATCAAAGCCGGAGCCTATGACGTAAGGGCACTTTCTTGCTGAGTACCTGCATGGGTGTAGAAGCCATCCAAAACATGGCACTACCTTACCTGGTGTCCAGCAGCAGGCCCCAAGCTTCTGTGCAAAGTGACGTTTGATGTGCTCATACACCTCGTTGTCTTCCCTGCCTGGATACAGTCCTGTCTGGGGCTGCTGAGGGGTGTGGGGAAACACCGCAGTGCGCACTAGAACGCTGACACTTGTTAGGGAGCGCAGAGGGTGGGAAGCGGCGGCTGCTAGTAAAGCTGATGTCTTCAGTGGAGCGGAGGGAAGATGGAATGAAGGAGCTTGTCTTTGCCAAGGCCTAATAAAAAGTATGGGGATGTATTCTGTAGAATAATAGCTTAAATGATGGTCTTTCACTCCTCTGTGCCGTAGTCCATGGGAAGCATGGAGCCCAGTGGGAAGACTGAATGGTGGGGACCGCTGGAGGGGCGGCTTTGTGGTGGGGATCAGCGTGGTGGATTGGGTTGGAGGCTCTGGTAAAAAGCCTAGCAGATCACGGAACGCTCCTTAGAGCACGATAAAACTGAGGTGTAAAACGTGCCTGAAAGAGGGATAGCAAGGAGGTTAGTACTGAGGGAAGCAAAGGTGCCATAAAATGTAGTTTGGATACCACAGCTTTAATGTTTGATGTAAATTCTTCCATGTAAGGAGAAGCTTGAGAGGGAAGAAGGAACTCTTGGAAATCCTAGCTCAAAGCCTGTGGGCATGAATATCAAGAGGAAGTTGGGGAATTCATTTTGTAGGCTATTTTGTGGTTTGTATTAAACAAAAATAAAACCCCAAAAGGTTAGGGTTCTGCTGGACTCCATCTGCTGGTCACCTCCCAGCTCCTGTGCTTGAGACCGTGAGAGCAGCTGTTACTGGTGAGAACAAAGGTCTGCCTATGTCCTGGCTCAGTGGCTTCCTGAGTGAAAGCAAAGTGATGTCTTTGTACTTGACAGCCTTAAATGGACTTGTGTTCTTCTCTTGCCTTGCTGCTCCTCTAGTTTTTGTGTTGTTTGTTCTTATTTGAAGTGTTTTTGCACTAATTATATCAATGCAGATTTTCAAAGAACATCAGGGATTAAATACCTCTTTCCATAAGTCCTGAAGAGTGAAGTGCCTGGTCCCTCCTTATCCATCTATTGTTTTTGAATTCTTATCTGCAGTGAACAGATTTCAGTAGATTCCTCCCTCATTTTGCCTGGTAGAAAACTGCTGCATTTTCCTGATGCACCTGCCCCTGGTGTCCTTACCCAGCACCGAGGGGCCTGTATACACAGAACCAGTCTGTTGTTCTCCCTTGACCAGAGAGGAGGTGGCTACAGTGAAATCAGTGAATTTTTTTTTCACTCTGTGCACCTGGGTAGGGTTTTTGCAAAACATTACCATGAATATTTCAGAGTTCAGGAGTGGGGCAAGTGTCCTTGCTTGAAACTTCAGTATCATGATTTTTGAGTATCCTCTCACAATATTTGCAGAACAAATTGTATAATGCCTTAGTGATGTAAAGGCCTTGGTGATGCCTGCAAATGCAGAAATGAGATTATATGCAAATCAAACACAGCAGGTGTATTGTTATGACCCAACTGAGTAAAGCGGTAAAAAAGCAGGAGAAAAAAAGACAGATTAAACTTTTTCTAAATTGTGTAGTACTGTAAGGAAATGTTTTCAGGATAAATCCATTCCTTTTCTCCCACTTAAAGACAGGGAGCTTTACCCCGACAGCATATTTGTGTCCTGAAGTTCACCTGTATTTGTACAATAGATTCATAGGATTTAATCTCAGCATGCCACATGCAAGCCTCTACGAGGTGGTGTAAATATCTTTATCATTAGTAGAGTTAGAGCAGAAAGCAGTTACCCCTCAAGGATGATCAGCAGCTGAAATACTTAAAATCCATTTCGTTGTTTTCATGCTTCTGTACTCCCATCCACTGCTACATCTCTCTTGCCCCCCAGGTAATGATCTTGGTATGGTAGGTGGCTGCTGACAACTTGCTGGTGGGTTGCTACCCCTAAGTGACTGGTACTGTTCCAGGATATTGTGTTTTATAGGTGGGAAAAGTTACCTGATGGAATGGTCTCTGTCAGTGGGTTTTGCTTTTGTGCAGTTTCACTGTAGTTAACTGTTTGTGATTTTCCATAAGCTGTTAGAGCTTTTAGCATGCTGGAGAAAGAGATAGGTGTGGTAAAAAAGGATAGTGTCTGTGTTTTTCGTGTGAGAAATCAGTTAAAAAGATTTGTGAATTTTTAACTGTTTTGTGTGAAAGAAATTCATATGTCTGAGTGATTCCTGAAAGGCTTTTAAACACAATCTTCTTGCTTATGTCTGGTGAATGGTACAGGTGTGTCCTGCTGTCTGGTACCATTCATTTGCTGGATTCTGGATGATTTTTGTTCAGTATGGGTTTTCACAAAAATTGGTGGGTTTTGCAAATGTGTTTGCCCTGGTATCAAAAGGGCGAAGGCTGGAATTTAGCTGTGTAGCAGGGGAGAATCTCTTCTGCTCGTAGAACTTGGATTCAGTTCATCATCTGTTCCTTCTTCCTCTTTTAGTTCCCATCACCTGAGTGGGACACTGTGACTCCCGAAGCCAAGAATTTGATCAACCAGATGCTGACGATAAACCCAGCGAAGCGCATCACAGCTGACCAGGCTCTCAAACACCCATGGGTTTGTGTAAGTGTTCCCTTTGTTACAGGTTGATTTGTGGTTTACCTTGAATGGACGTGTCAGGAAGACTTGAAGGACCTAGTATATTTCAAATATTTCAGATTATGATTTCTTTTTGGATACTGAGCTTCAACAAGCCAACTTTGTCATGCTGTGGTGTTTTTATTGCCACAGTAGTAAAAAGAAATTCCTTAGTCTTTTAGAATTTTGTCAGTGTCCGTAGATTCTGGGTTTTTTCCCACATCTTGTCCAATCCATAGCATCCCAAAATGTCAAATGGAGTTTGGCATCAGACAAAAATTTTGGGACCATTTTGTTCTTCATCTCTGCTTCAGTTCATAGCATAGCATCTTCGCTATATTTGGGACATTTCTGCTGTGCTGCAGCTTATCTGGCTGTAAACTTGAAATCAGGAAAAAATCCTTTGCTGTTCTGTGTGTGTAGTTTCTGCCTTGCCAGACCTCACACATAAGTATCTTTCATCTTTTGCAAAGTTGGCAAGGAAATCCCAAAACACAGCTGGGTGTGGGTATTACCACAGCATACTTCTGGGATGGGTCTAGTGTGCTTATTTGTTCTTGAGAAACTGTGGTGGTGTGTCTTTATACCACAATCAACAGATAGCAGTTTAAAGTTACTTATGTGAACATCTGTCTAACAGGAGAACAAAACAGGAGAACATTTTACAAAATGATGCAAGTTCCTTGGAAGTCAAAACTTCACACTAGCTGAGACTGCATCTCTTTATTTTTATTTTTTTTTTTCTCCTTGCACGCCTGTGATCAATTGCAGTTCCTGTGTATTATTTCCTCCCACTGCCTGTAGCCAAAGTTGTATTATGATAGCCCACTCCCTGTGGCAACTTTCCTTCTGTGAGCTAGGGAGAGTCTGATTTCACTCCCCTGCCATGCCAGCCTCTCACTGAAACTGCCTCCTGTCGAGCCTGCTGTTTCCCTTTGCTTTGCAGTCCCTGTGTGCACAACACCTTTCCTCTTTGGATATGTATGGGGCTCCTCTAAAGTAAATGTTGTAGGAAATTTAAAAACATTTAAAAGTTTACCTGAGACACTGAGTATCTTAAAATCACTGAATTATGTGTCCTGATTCTTGTAAGAGCACATTGAACAACTGGACATCACTGTCTCTCCTAAGAGGCTGGAGGAGCAGTGACCACCGGAGTTGTTTGGGGACACTTTGGCTACATTCTCCCCATACACTGCCATGGGTACTGCAATAGGTGACCAGCTTTGACAATAGGATCAGAGCAGAGACTTCCCATGAAACTAGCCAAATATAGGCACAGTTTACAGTTCTTTTGGGTATTGCAGAATTTTTTCCAGGCCAGAGAAAGTTAGTGGAGACTTTGTGCACAGTTATCTGCCGAGTTAGAAATTCACCCACAATCCTCATAAAGGAAATTCAGGCTTGTGGTTCTATGCAAGGGTGTCAGCTACTTTGGCATTAGTCACTGGCTTCCTTATGTGCTCTAAATGCTTGGCAGTATCAGTCTCCAATTTCCTCTTGTGGTCTTAATGGCTGCAACACTTCTGGGAAGTTGTCTTTTTGCAGTTGGTGGGATCCCAGTCTGCTGTGGATGACAGATGTGCATCACTGCATAGAGATTATGCTCATTTTTTTGTATTGGTATGATAGAAATACATGATCTTTTCTCTTACATGCTTAGAATCTGTTTCTGAAATAGTGATACAAAGATGCCAAGGCCTCTGCTAGTAAACTCTTACATTCAGGGGGTTGCTGTGTCCAGGAAGGCTGCTGCTCACAAGCAGTCCCTTACTGCTTGAAATTTCCCTTTCAAGCTGTAACTAATGCAGCCCAGGTCTTTTCTGTAGTGCTTCTAACTGGGTTCCCCATGGGTATGCTTTTTCATTTCACTTTGTCTTCATACTGTCTTAAACCTTACGTGTGCCTGAAAGGCAGGGAGAGCTGATTCTCATATGTACCTCAGTCATAAATTTCTTGGGTGCAGTCCTGTCATAGCCCACCTTGATTTAATGTGTCCTGATGGAAGTTTCAGGTTAGGAACCAGTTGCAGTGTTTTGCAGCCATGCAGTGGCTGGTTTGGTGTGAGTATGTTCTTGATCTTCTGCTGTTCCTGTTTTTCAGCAACGATCCACTGTGGCATCGATGATGCACAGGCAGGAGACTGTGGAATGCTTGAGAAAGTTCAATGCTAGAAGGAAGCTAAAGGTAAGTACGTCTTAACTTGCCTTAAGTTAAGTTTGTTTTCAGTTCTCTGAATTTGAGGTTAATGCCTTCCTAGCAGCAATACCTTTTTCATGACTAGCACAGTGTGAGAGAAGTACCTTATGTGATCCTCCAGTACAGAGCACTGAAGCAGTGTACTGAGGAGCTGGGTAGTTTCCTTCTCCAAGCTCTAAGCTTCCCATGCCTCTTCTGCTACATATTCACCCCTTCTACTTTCTGCCAGTGAATTGAAACAGAGCAGCTAGTTCTGGGACTTTTACTTCTGAACACTCTGCAGCTTCTAGCGTTACCAGTTGCCTGCAGCTGGGGCAAAGCCTCTGGCCTGTGCACAAAGCAGCTCTCTGCTGTGTGAAATCTGGGAAGCAGCTATGTGTTTAATTCTTAGGGCCATTCCAGATTTCCTAGGCTATCCTGCCTGGCATCTAGCTGCTGCTCTAGAAAGGCAGGACTGAGTGGTCCCGTGTCAACCACACGAGGGAATCCTGGATACAGCAGGGCTCTTCAGGGTAGCAGTGGGTGTACCCCTCTGCATGGGTAACTGAGGCATTGTGTTCTCTGTGGGTCAGCCCAGCCCCTCTCTCAAATGGCACTTCCTGTTATCCCTGCTTTGTCTTCCCCACAGGGTGCGATCCTCACGACGATGCTTGTGTCTCGGAATTTTTCAGGTAAGTTCAGTGTTCCCATCCCTTCCTTGGTTTTGTTTTGTGTGAGTGAGCTGGAGAATATTTTAACCACTTTGGGGTCAAGTAGGAGGGGAGGAAACACGCTTTCAGTTCATCATGGTGTAGTGGTGATCGCTTTACCTGAGCTGTTGACCACTGTAAAGTAGGAAATTATTTGTTTGGAGAGGAGCACATCGTATTGTAGTCTGGTACAAAACAGGAGTCAGCCTCCATAATCGTCTCATGATATTTTATTAACAATTTTCTTGTGAGAAATTCAAGCTGGTATCATTAGCTTTCCCATCATAAACCAGGAGTGAAGAGCTCTTATTAGGTAGGAGTGTTTCCTTTAGACCTGAGGCAGGGACAGGGAAGTAATATTGGTGAGAATAGGGACAGGAGCTATTTGGGTATTTTATTACTTTGACTCATCAAAAATGGGTCTGAAGTGTCTAGCTATTAGTTTTCCTTCTTGGAGTCTCAGAAGTGGTTTTCATCCTTTTAAATTTAATAGCTGGTAATCTGGCTCCCACCCAACTGCATTATGTAGTGCATTTACTGAAAATGCAAATCTCAACATGTAAATCCATGCTTTTTGGAAGATTATTGTCTTGGCTCGACACACCTAGGTGACGCAATCTCGTTTGTGTTCATTTTCATTTGGGTGGAAAACCTCTATTTGTAAGTGCTTTTGATTTATGGGATCTTTGTTTTCTTTACCCTCTTTGTAATTTTCTTTCTTTTAAAAGAGCAGTCATTGAATGCGTGAGTCAGATTTTTATTGCACCTGCATACAGCTGCCTTCAAGTAGAAGTCTGCTATATGGATTATGTGATGATGGAAGTGTGTTCATTTCATCTGGCTGTTTACTAATGGTGGATACCAATAGTTATATTCTGGATGTTGTTACAATAAACATGTTATTGGAATGAAAACCTCCGTGAAATGGCCATCCCAGCATACAATGTGTATATTCATGCATACATTCTTCTGTGAACTCAAGGCAGAGTTTTTAACCTTCTGTGTGGTGATATAAAAAAAAAATTATGTGAAACCATGGTACAATTAAGGGCCAACCCTCTGCAACATCCAAACTTTTTTTCTTGGTTCTTGCTTTCAGGTAGACCTGTGCCAATATGTCAGCAATACTTGTAGCTACAGCAGTTTCTTTTCACGGCATTTCTCATAGTTTGGCCTTAAAGGGACAGTGATTTTATCCATTCATCTGTCCCACTATTGTGCTATTACAGGGCTTAAAAATTCTATACTGTTTTTGGAGATTGATTCTGAAATACCTGTTTGAGGAGCTGTGGCACAATGACAGGGCTTCCACAGGCCTGTCCTGAGCGAAACTCTTCCTTGGGCCTTCTGCTGGCGTGAACTGATTTTGTTCTCTTCACACAGCTCATCTTCATTTCACTTAATTGATGATTCTGAAATACACAGGGGTTTTATTCTTTTTTTAATAAACAGAAGTTTTAGATTAGTCTTTAGTCTGCAAATGTTGTATTTTCTAATGGAGCTGCAGAAGTGCTTGGGTAAGAAAATCCCTTATGGCTAAGATCTCGACTCCATGAAGTGCCAGAGAGAACGGTTCTCCTTAATGGTGTGTGACCAATACATCCACTTAATCCCTGAGCCAGCACTGAGGAGGAGAAACCTTGCTCTACTCATTCTTCTCTGTGTCAAGGGCCAAAGCTGCTGGATCCACTTCAGTTAACAGCTGAAGAAAAGGAAATCCTAGGTGGCCCGATAGTGAGTGCAGAGTTTGCAGTGTCAGAGTTCTGCTTTGAATATAAACTGTGATTCCACATATGAGACACTCAGAAAAACTGTCCAGAGAGAGATGTTAGAAATTGAGATGCAAAGCCTCTGTCGAGAGTAGCAATTCCTTACATTTTGATGTGTTTTTAGAGGGGTGAGATCATCTACTCGTGTTTTCTTTGCAGTGTAATATGAGCTTGACTTTTTAAAAATTGTAATTATTTTTTAATTTACTTAGATTTTCTAGTTGGCTGCAGTTGAAGTAGATACATCTGCTGGAATTAAAGAATAAATGCATGCTAACTGGAAGTAATAAGTTAAAAGGTTTGTGTGGGTACTTTGGGTAAAACTAAGACTTTTCTTACAATGACAGGAGTCTAACCGCCCTTGAAGAGTTCTGCAAAAATATTTGTTTCTTTCCCTAAAGCTCTTAAGGGGATTTTATTTTCTTGGATTGGGTGACACTATTTTGTGGGTTTTTAGAAGTCCCATTCCCAGCAGACAAGGAAATAGATTTATGAAGAGAGAAGCTTCTTCCTGCCTGGGGATGAGATCTCCTAAAAGCTTCTTTCACAGATGTTTTGAACAAAGAGGAAGATGAGGGCTCACGTGACCCCAGTATCAATTAATTAGGCACAATTGTACTATCTGCAGGTAATATGAGAAGACTCCTTTAATCTTCTGGTCATTACTATCTCCTGTGGCACATTTTGTAATAGGGAGTTCCTTCACTGTGTAGGCCTGTGACAAATTGTATTCCTAAAGAATCTGTAGCAGTGCTCTCTTTTTCGCCCATCAAAAAAATCTTCCTTTTTATAAAGGGAAAAAAAAAAAAAAAAAAAAAAAAAAAAAAAAAAAAAAAAAAAAAAAAAAAAAATCCAAAGAAGTTTCTGTTCTTTTATGAGTGATCTGTTGTTGCTATGTGCCTTGTACCCCAGGCCAGTTAAGTTAAAGGACATATGGTTTCTTTCCCCAGTTATGATATATTCAGCCATGTAATACTGGCTGTTTGTGTTCTTTTTAGAAGATTGCATCTCAGGCCAGCTGTAGGCTATTTTTTAAAAGCAGGTACAGTTGCAGTCCTTTCAGTGTAAGTCAGGAAGTTACAATAAGGGATTTCTAGCTTCTCTCCACACTCTGGTAGGTTAATTCAGCTGCAAGAGAGAGCAATGCAATCGAAGTCTTGCTGCAGGATTGTTAGGGTCACACCAGGGGATACGTTGGATTATTTGGGTGTTCACTTGGGGCTCAGATGTTCAGATGATCCAAGCAAACACTGATCTGATCTGCATTCACTTACAGAATGCAGGAGTGCACTCAGGTAAATCAACTGATTAGATCATACGCAAGAAACTCCTAAATCATCTTCTGAGAAGTAAATGTTCATTTATTACTAGAAGAGAGTTGGCAAGGTTTTTAGAGATTCCTGTAATTTTTAAGGGTGCCTGGACTCACTTATGTAGATAAAACTCTGTAAATAAGCTTGCTATAAACTGAGTGAAAGGATGGAAGAAACTGGTTTTCATCTTAGGAGCAGGCATCTTCACAAAATCCTTTTTTTAATAAACTAAATAAATCCTTTTTAAAATAAAATAAAGAAGTGTCTTTTTTCATAAGCTGATTTTTATGCACAACTTACAAATGGCCTGTGTGAAATTCTCAGAGCTGTTTTCCTAAGTGGATTGGCGCTGTTAATTTGGGGAGCTCTTCAACAAGCTTTCACTCTGTGAAATTCACTGCTATCATGTGGTTCAGCACAAGTTCTGGGTTCAAAATTGATCCTAAGGCAGACATTGCAGGTGATTAAGCCTTATGCCTGAATCCTCTATTTTTAACCGATGCTGAGCTTTTTTCTGGGTTGTTGTCACTGCTTGCTGAAGTCAGTTTTGTGAAGGAGCTATTGTGGCAGAGTGTGACAATGACTGGAATTTGTTACATGTCTCTACAGATCCTTATTAACACTCCAATGTGCAGGTTTGGGTTTTTGGCTAAACAGGTGAGGTTGAGAGAGGCTGGAGGCAGATTCAAGGAGCAGAGTACTTTCAAACTAAGTAAAGAAGGCCTTAATACGCCTGAGCATGTTTAGTGTAACCTGTACAGAGACATTTTTAGCTGACTAAAGAGCAAGGAGGAGGAAATGATGCAAATACTGAAGTGGTACTGAAATATTTTGCTGTCTTGTTGTACCTCCCTTCCAGAAGTGTGAAACTGAATTTTTGCTATTTTGTGTGTGTGTATGTTCATATACATATATATTTATACTCATATTGAAATTTGAGTTCTTTTCTTTAACTGAGATGAGTAATACATGTAAAGTTTCTACTGTGTTATGTTAGGTATTGATATTGATTCAGAAATTTGTATCTCCTGGTAGAAATCTAAAGGTATGGAAATATGTAGGGGGAAAAAGTTATTAAGGTATTCATAGAGTTTTGACTAAATAAGTGTAACATGACTAGAAATCACATTTCCCAAGCAAGAGATGAAGTCACATTGAATGAAAAATTAAGGGGTTTTTGAGTGTTTTCTCTGTATCTACTAAATCTCTTAAATTTTAGTGAATGGTGCTCAACTACTACAGTGTAGACCTGCTGAAGTAGTGGATTTCAGTTAGTAACTTCCATTTGCAACTTCCTAGAGCGATACGGATTTCATGACTGCATTTAAGTGTTGATCACTATAGCCAGAGAGCCTAATTTATCATCAAAAGTGGATGTAATAGAATAATTTCTTCTACCTTCTTCTCTCTAAAATTCAGGAAAGCTCTGTGAATACTTTTTATTGTGGTGTTTGCTCCTGATGAATAGGTATTCTTGGAGTTACACTGCATGCATGGGCATTGTGTGTGATGGTAGCCAGGAGTGCCTCTTGTGACTGTACACTGACTGTTGGCTCCTTTGTGGTGACCCCAGAAATGACATGGAGTTGGGAAATAGTTAATATGACTTTCTTTGAATTGAGAGTATGGGAATGACAAGCTGCAACTCTGTGTCATTAGGAAGTGTGTGTTAGTATGTTACAATTTTTGTTTTATCAAGTCTCAGTAAAGTCCAGAATTCTTCAGGTATAAATGCTTGTGTTTGGAAACCAGAACTTGGCTTGTTTGTTAAACTGGCATCATGACTTAGACAGACTTAATAAAAGCAGCCTCAGCATTCTTCCTGCATCCCAAAAAAGAACTCTCTGGAAGCTTAACTGAAGTGAGAAATGTGACTGAGTTTTGGCAGCTGAGGACAGGGCAAACCCAGGGACAGGCTGGATGAAGGGTTGCTCTCTCTGGAAGAGGAGTGTGGCTGGCAGTGGGGAGGGCACTATCCTTGGCTCTCTTTGGAGTGAGTATTTCCTCTTCAGTCGCCCCTTGGCTCTGGTACATCCAGAGTGTCTGGTGTTTATTGCTGATGAGTTCAGCATTAGGGATTTGTGCTTCTGCCAGGAGCATGGTCCAGAGCCCAGGCTGTTTACTATGGAGGCCAAAACTGAGAAATGTGGAAAGAGGGAGGGTATGTGCAGGAGAGGCCTTTTGTGTTCCTCTTCAGAGATTAACTGAAGAGTGTCTTGTTAAGCCAGCAACAGAATTGTGTTTTTAAATTACTGGGTTAGCAGCATGTGCATTCGTGTTTCTTTATTCTAGAAGAAGTCTTAACTTCTAGAAGTTAAGAGAAGAGGGAATTTAATCCTTTTAACATGTAGAGGAAATGGGAAAGAGAAAAAAATTAATACTAGCATCTCGTGCCTGGAAAACCAAAGAGCATTGGTACAAGACCGTTTCAGGAACAGTAAAGAATCTGCCTGCATTTTTCTTTGGATTTTCCCCCTCCTGCTGTCTCTTTGCTAATCTGCCTCTCTTCTAAAAGGATTTTTGTTCCAGGAAGTCTCATCTGTTGCTTGTGCAGAAATTCCTCTTGCACCCTCTTTTATTTCTGTCTTGTAACTTGCACAGGTTGATCTGTGGGTAGCCCTGCGTGCATCCCTGTTGTCTGAGGTGTCTGAGTCATCTTTGTGTGTAAATGCATTTCGTGGGCTCTCCAGCTCTCTTTATGAACCACGGTGTGATGCACGAACCAAATACACCACAGAGCAAGTTTCTACAGTCCTGGGCTGCTCTCAGGCCTGTGGGAGAGCAGTGTATGCCGTGCAGAGGCACCAGCAGGGAGGGAGGCAGATGGGCAGGCTGCACCAGGGAACACGGATCAACATGGCATAGTGCTGGGCGCTGCAGAGCTCTCAGCTGAATTTGCTTCAATGGTGTGGAATATGATTCTGGCTGTCTTCTGTCCACAAAGACAAAAGTGAGGTTGTGGGAAAACTGCAGAAAGTGTGAAAAATATTGGTTCCCTACTTGTCTCTGGGATGTTCCCAGAACATATGGTGGTACTATTTCGTTTCTCTGGTGGTGCTTTTGGGTTGGGGGGGGTTTTTGCACTTCAAGGATGTCCCATTTGGCATATTTGTTAAGTTGCAGAATCCTTTACGCCTTCTGAAGTGTTGTAAGGCTGTAACAGTTTCTTGTTTTCAGCAGTTGTGTGAGATGCCTTGATGCATGCGTGGTATGAATTGCTGGAGCCCTTTTGACCCCACAGTCACATTGTTCTCCTCCTCACTTGCGTGTAGAATCAAGCTAGGCTTTGTCATGACTTGAAGGCAGCAAGAACTTATTTGTCTTGCAGTCTTGCAACGCTTCAATATGTGTACACTCAGGAAAGAGACTGTTGCAGGGCAGATGAGTTGCTTTGCCCACCTTCATGTGTGCACCTTGGAACACTGTGTTTTGACACACCATATTCAGAAGACCTCTGTGTGAAGTTCTTCCAGTGTTCTTGCAGAACATTTGTTCTCTCTTGTGAGAGCTGGAATGGAAACAAAATTGTAATCTAGCTTTATACTTGTATTAGAGAGTAGAATTAGGAAACAAATTTAAAGATTCTAGTAAGCTTATATAGGGTGCCACCTCTTCATTGGGGGAGATGCTGTAGTCATTTGCACCAACTCAGCTAATACTGTGTAGTTAATCCATGTCTGTAAGGTCTTGTAGGGAAGGCAGGGTGAAAAATGGTTGACATAAAATTTGAACACTTGCTTTCGTGTTGCAAACACCTTTTTTGCCTAATGTTGCTGCTTCTAGAGAGACTGAGCACTGTGCAAATTGGTCAGTGTGTCTTTAGGAATGGATCATTTCAACAGTCATGGGAGCAATGTCTTAGGACTTGCCTTTTCTCTAGGCCTCATCTTTGCTGCACCTAAAACACAGGTGCCCAGACCCACAAGGTTCCCAGCAGCTGCTTAGGAGAGCCATAGCATGTGTTGGCACAGTAGTTGTCTCTCATGCTGTTTACAGAAGTTGATACAACTGAATGCATTCTTCATAAGCAGGCAAGAAATGGTTTATATGTGTTGAAGTTGTAGGTGGGGTCTTGCTGTTGACACTGGCTGTTAATGCACCACTTTTCTGTACTAGGTGGAGCAGCTCCTTCATCACTCCCAAGCGTGCCTTCTGCCAGGCATTTGTTGTGAACTCTGTGTGTGTGTGCTTATGATTCTCTCAGTTTCATTGTAGTGCCAGTTGTTCAGCTTGAGCACAGCAGAGCACCTCTGTCTTTCAATGAAGAAATTCAGCCTAGTTCCCTGTCTCTTTTGTCATTCTTCCTTTTTTTAACAGTTTTCAGATGCTGCCTTTTGCACTTTTTCAGTCCCTTTCTTTTAGCTATCTAGCTATCCCCAGAGAAACTGGCTAACAGTAATTAGAAGGCTTCTGTGTTATCAGCACCCCCTTTATAAACTGTCTGTCATGTGAATGGCTGCACTTACAGGTGCAGTCTTTATCCTGTTGCAAAATCAGACAGGTTTCTTAAGCTTTTTCTCCTATAACTGCTGGCACTTCTGGATGGGGTCACTGTGTGAGTGGAGGATTGACATAAAAGCTCTAAATTACCATTTCAGACTTGTTCTTGAGGTGGTGAAAGTGGTAGGTAGTATTTTGTGTGAATAGGTGAACAATAGATAGGATAGATGACCCTCTGCTATCAGGATGAATTTGATGAGTGAGTTGTCCTGTTTTTCAGGTCTCTTGCTGCTAGAGGGGAATTAGCAGAATGGTTGTCCTTCTGAAGTTTTGTGCGTTTTTGAGGGAAGTGTGGGAGAGAGAGTGAGAGAGCAAGATAGTCTTGAAACCAAAATCTGACCAATTCTGCTTCTCTCCACAGCTGCCAAAAGCCTGCTGAACAAGAAGTCAGATGGAGTGAAGGTAAGTTCTCGCTTTGCCATTTCACTCTCTCCCACCATCTGAACAGAAGGCAGGCACTCTCTCTAGTGCCTGTCCCCTTCCAGAGTAAAACCACAGCCCTGTCCTGTGGCTGGGGTTGTTATAATCAGTGTCTTGTTATGGAACCCTGGGTGGGATCTTGCTGTTCCTTACTAGTTAAATGCACTGTTGCAGCAGCAGGAATTCCTTTTCCCCTTTCTGTGATGTATGGATAACTGGATTAGAAAGACCAAGGACTTGCTCAGTTGTGACACGTCTCTGACTAGCCTGTTCTCTTCAGTGCTTCTGACTGTGAAAATTGCACAGAGCAATTGTGAGTGACTGATGATATACCCAGCAGACCCCATGAAAGTTTCTTGGTCTACTCACTTGGACAGATGCTGAAGGTTGAACTGGGAAGAAGGGTGGGGAAGGAGGAGCCTCCAAATGTTCGTGTTTGGACAGAACAGAAACTGAGGATTGTTAAAAGTTCAGTTCATGTGCCTGAAGTTGAGGCACTCTCCTGTTCCCTTCTGAAGGGAATTATTTTTCCCCACTTCAATGTCACTCTTTGTGTTGCACAGTCATCATTTAATTCTGGAGGTCACACAGGCCCTTGCCAAGGCTCTGTTGTTGCAGGCAGCAGCCCTTTACCATCTGTAACCGGAGGAGAAACAATTACAGGCTAGAGCATGGTCCTCCCCTGACTGTTCTGAAGGATATTTGTCCTCCACATGGAAAAGAAGAGTTGGGTTTATTTGCTTGCATTTTCCTTTGAAGTCCAAACCTTTCTCCACAGCGGTTTGGTGGAACGGTTCATCTCCTGGTTTAGCACCGTGGGCAGTCTTCATTCTCCCCATGCTGTGGGGCTGACAGCACACTTGTTCTCTCCTGCTCTCTGAGCCCTTTTCTGTTTTAATGAGGCTTTGTTCCCAGAGGGCTCACACTACAAGCAGGCTTCTGGAAAAAGATGTTTTCAGAAGAGTTGTGTTTGTTTTAGGGACTGCTCTAATAAAACATAATAAAATATACACGCATTCTTACAGTTCTGCAGTATTCTGCCCTATTGACATCCAAGTTCTGGGGTTTGTTTATTTCTTGATCAAAGTGCTCTGTTAAAATGCTGTTCCTGCCCTAGGATTCTTGTCTTTGAAATGTGCCTGCAAGAGTGAGCTTTTGGCCATTGCACCAGCCTGCCTCTTGTAGAAACATGCATTGAACACATGCACACCAGTGCAGCAAGCGTGTTAAGAGTCGTTGCATCTGTTGATATTTAAGACATTACAGTAGAATTCCAATGGAATAAGAATGGATTATCCCAAATGTTGTGAAATGAGAACCAACAGGTGCTTGTTTCAAAATCCCAACAGGGCAGGGGAGAAGTAATTGAAAAAACAGTAGGTATCAACACATCTACATTGTTTTGTTACCTATCTAGAAAAAAAAAAAAAAGGCTTTCTTCTTAGGATTCTTGATTTCTAACAAGCTTTCAGGAAGTGCCACATCTTGGGTTAAAATATTCAAAAAATGAGCAAAGGATGTACACATAAATCTTGAGGCACAACTTCCTAGTAATGTAGTTACAAGGAGACCCTGTAGGTTAGAACCTTGCAGCTCCATAGAAAGCTTGTGGTGTTTGGTTCATGGAGTACGTGATGTCTTCCTCTGTGAAAAGAATTCTGGATTTACTTTTCTTCAGCCCTTTGCGGTATGTGTTGTTCCTTGTACGTGTAATTGAATGCTTTGATAAAGTGGAAGGTACATTAGAGAGTATAGCATTCTCTGTTCATGGTGAATGAGATTGTCCTCTGGAAACCGCTGCTTCTGCAGGACTGGAGACCTGCAGTCAAGAGTCTGCATGCAGCTTCCACCCTCCTAAGTGTTACAGCAGACTGGCTTTGCAGTATGACCTCCAGTGCTGTCCAGGAGGTGCATTGCTCATGTTCACCCTGGGCTGAGGGCCCCCAGGTGAGGTGTTCAAGCTTCCCATTTTCTCTAAACGCTGTCTATCTTCAGATGTGGATTTTGAGTCCTCATTTCTGTAAGTGTTAAAACTCCGAAATAAATAATGTATTTCTTATTAAAGCTCCTGTTTTGTGTTACTCTTCTGCTCAGTAATGCAGACTTTTAGAAGTACAAGTTGTTTTCCCCCAGTGCTAAGCTTGGACAAGATAGAGAGTGCATAATGGTCTCTGTGTGTTTGTAGGACATCCTTAACACTTCTGTGGTAGGATTTCTGTGTCTACATACTTACCTCTTTCCTTGTCCTACTGTAATGGGTGCTGCATCCCATTAGGAGTGATGACTTTTACCGTGCCCATTTGCTTGTTGGAGCAGTACTGGCCCATTGGCTGCTGGGGACAGTCTTTGCACAGGTCACTGTCTGGCTGGTGGCCTCACCGTCGTGACCAGCATACCTGTCATGTGTTGCTCCTTATGCAGGAAACGTGTCATTTTAGCTCCACTCACTTTCTCACCCTGTACAGTTCTGACAAACAACTTGTGGCAGTGTCTGGTTGAGGTAAGAACATCTGGTCTTACTTGTGGCAAACGATGATTTTCTGCCCACTGCAGTAGTGCAGAGCACAAATACCGCGCCTTGAACACCAACCAGATTTTCAGCCTTGTGGTATCCTTTTCACTCCCACTTCCTATATAAATTATTCTACGTCAGATGTAGGTTTAGAACAAGCACTGCATGCTGTAGTTTTAACCGCAGTCTGCTGCTGACCACATGCTATCTGGTTAAGCTGTTTCTCATGTTTCCTCCAGATAAGAAGACCGGTTTGAATGTTGAGTTTTCTGTTTGTTTGTCTTTTGCAACCTTCTTGGAAATAAACTCTTTATGGAGATTTGAAAGAAAATAATATGTTTCAGTTTCTTCATGGTTTTTATCTGATCCAGGGTGACTTATGCACCGTAAGACTGTTGTCACAGATATCCACAAAGTAGATAAGAATGGAAAGAGTATTTCTTCCACAAATAGATTATTACACCAGTGTAAAACTTAATGGCTTTAAAGACATTGAGAAAAGCACCAGCAGTTTGTATTAATTTACTTTCTGCTGAAGATAACTTTCCCCTTTTTCTGGTTGGTATTCAGAGCTGTCTGTGCTAGAATTCTGCATTGTTTGACAAGGATAGCAGAAATTTCTATGACATAGTATTACACAAGCTTGAGTGAGACGTACACATCTTTCTCATGCTTTATTCCCAATAACTGTGTAAAAAAGTGAGTTGGTGAATTTCTGATGCAAGGTTCAGCATGTACTTGCTGACAGCATAAATGAAAGAGGAATGATTTAATAGTCATATGCGGTGATATGAGCATCTAGCATGAGTTGTGTTGAGCTGATCCAAAAAAAAATGCACGATTTTTGTTTCTCTAGCATTAAGCTCAAATCCTTCACTGAAGAAAGTTTAGCACTACAGCAATGAGGGTGCATGCATTTTACTTGGATCAGAGACTATTTTGGAAGGCAGTGGGAAAAGCTTAAATCAGGAAGGGACAACAAGAAAGAGACTTTTTTTTTTTTTTTTTAAATTTCAATACCAGTCTGTCCACACTCGGGTTGTTTCGATAAATTTCCATGGCTGTGACCCTCCCCTCTAGCAAATTCCTTTCCAAATTTTATTTGAAGCATTCCTGGTTTTCATTTTGCACTGTTGCTTCTATTTCAAGTACTAATTCTGCTAATTGGTAGATATTTCATCAGCTTGGCACTTGAGAACTTTTCCATTATCTTAAATAATGAATGATTTAAACTGCCTTGAATCTTAAATTCTGCCTGCTCACCAAAGCTTTGTAGTGCTGCACTCACTTTCTTCAAGCAGAATTTGGATCCAAGCTGTAGCAGCAGGAAGGCCCAAGTTTTATCCCCAAGGAATATGGTTTTCTGCTTTCAAATCCAGAAAGTGAGGCTAGAAGATACTGACTGACGAGTTGCAGAGCCCCTGTAAGATACCACATATCTTGTGGGCATCACTGTAGGTCCCAGGTATTTTTTTAAGATTCTAAATTTATGAGCAACATTGTGCGTCTACCATTTTAAAATTTGCTTTAGATGATTTCAAATCAAATTTATTTTCTTTCTTGTTCCCCTTTCTGACTGTAATTTGGAGTTGCCATCTACTGCAAGGTGAGAGAGGGGTTAAGGAGTGGGCTGGGGCAAACACCTGGGTGAGGATTAAGGACACTTTATGCTGAGTGTCCTTCCTCTATGCTTGTCAGGGTCTGGGCTCCCTGTAGTTAGTGTTACAGTACTCCTGCTGATTTTTTTTTTTGGTCTCTGGGTAGTACTTCAAAGAGTCATGTTCCGTTTTTTCCAAAGGGGTATTTCACTTCCTGCTGGTGTGAGAGGCTGTTTGTGTTTCCAGTTCTAGCAGGTCCTGTAAGACTCATTTCTATAATCAGAAATTTTTAATGCACAAAGTGTTATTTTCAGTTAAGCATGTAATTGTTATTATTTTTAAATTGGTCCTTCTCTAAGCTCTTTGTCAGTTTCTTTTTTTCTTTCTTGTTTACTTCTGACCACTTGGGTTTGTGACTAGGATTTACAAAATTATATCAATAATGTTCCTCAGGCCCACTGTAACACTATGTAGATAGTAAATTGTGGAGTATGCTGTGGGATGCAGGAGATTTTAACAGCATTCACTTGCCAAGTCTGTTGATTTTCTACCTTGTCTTTCTGCCACATGCACTCTGTTTTCTTTCCAGTAAAAGCTGGATAGCACAGCTGAAAGGAGAACTCAGCTGAAAGAGGAAAAATCCATTTATTTTGTTTAACAAGGTTAATGTTCTAGAATCTGCCCTGTATTTTACATAACTGCAAAGAGGTACCAAATAGCATTTGTTCTACTGTTTGTAAGGAATATTGCAGTAAGTGTACATTGTATGCCTGATGTGTACCAGCTTTCCCTGCCCTTTGCCCAGTAAAGAGTATGTGGGGTAAAGTAAAGGATGCTCTGGGAACTGGCCTGGCTGCTGGGAAGCAGTTGGTGAAAGCATGCCTTAAACAGAGAAGGCACAGTGGCAAGGTGAAGCAACTTAAGAAATCTGCAAGGATCAAGTAGCATTCACACAATGATCAACAGGAGTTACAGCTCCTATCTCTGCATCTGGACTTGTTATAATCTTAAAGCCATACTGTTTAAAGATTGTTTATGGTAAAGCTAAACGGGGAGAACCCAAGTTCATCTGAACAGCAGAGTTCTGTGCTGAGCTGTGTTGTGCAAGATACCTGGGGAGTGCTTCAGCTCTGTTTAAGTGCTGACATCCAGTAGCATATTGTATCCACCTTTGATGCATTCAGTTTTTCACTGCATTGTAATGCCTAGAAACACCGAGATCGAGGGTCCAGTGTGCTTAGCTAGTGGTGGCTGAGGAGAAAATTCCTGCCTCTGAGCTTGCAGTTTAAATAGACAAGCTGACAAAAGGGCAAGAGAGAATATGGCTTGACAAAGATTAAATTATTTGCTCAGCATCACACAAAAGGGCTAAAGCAGAAGTAGAAATAGGATGTCAAATGTACTGGTTCAAGATGACTTTCTATGACATACTATGATGGCCTGCTTTTAGTTCAACATTTTTTTCCTACCTTAAGTTCTGAAATGACTATACTCTCCATAGGAATACGAGTTGCTGCAAGCGTGATAGTCTGACATAAATACTGTCAGTATCATGCTGGGGGAGAGCTGCATGTAGAAGATAGAAACACAAAAAGCTGTCATTAAAAAAAAATAGTCACGTTAAGTTCCCAGGACCATGAATGAGACCTTGCTTGGAATCACTCTGCTTCTTGTAGTATGTTTTAGTATGTGTTCTGGAACGATTTGCACTCACCATTTCTAGTATTTCTGGCATCCTGAAGAGACAGTGATTCTTCAGATTGTCTTCTGTCATCTGACTTCTCTTGATTGTTACCTAAAGCAAGTCTCTTCCTTAAGTTTCACTGTAGAGAATCTGCTCCTCTTTTCAGATGAACACCTAAAATTCACACACATAATAAAAATGGAACTGTAACAAACATTCATCCCTAGGTTTGTTACCTGCACTGTTTTGGGAGAATGTTTTGTCACTCAGGTGTAGGTAAACCCTTAAAGTGGTCAGTGAGATACTTTACCATAGGCTGTGTCTGCCTTTCACAATTTTTTTCATTCCCTGGGACATCTCTGCACTGCCTAGTAGTTCTTAGAGATGTATCTGTGTTCTGGAAGGGAAAGAGAACGCTATAACTAAACTTCTGTTCTCTTATTTACTTTGCTAAGTGGCAGTCACATTACAAGAAGAACAAAAAACTTTGCTCACTCAGCTAGTCACCTTGGGAAGGTTACAATAGATGGTCCTGATGCAGCTGTTAAGATGTATTGGGAAATTGATCTGGTTTTAGTAACTTCTTTGTATGTGATTTGACTTAATAAGTTTTGGTGCTTTAGCACTTACTGCCAGTGCCTCCTGTTGGCATTTTCTAACCTGTCTGATGTTTCAGTAGTACTTTGATGCTCTGGTCATAACACAGACCTCACTCCCCACCCCTTTCCTACTGCCAACCTAGCTTTTCTTCCCCGTGTTATTATAGCAGCCAGTAATAATGTGCTTTCTGGGATTTCTACACTACATCATGCCCTGTAATAGGCTGATGCTGTTTTAAATTTAGCTTGTACTCTAATTAAGTTCTGATCTGCAGAGGGTTCTGTTTCCTCCTGTGTCATTGTTACTCATGCCTCTGTGTAGGAGGGTGTTTGTTTTCCGCATGGCTTCGTTGCTTATATCTTAACATTTTCTGTCCCTTTTTTCTTTTGTAACTTACTGGAAGTCTGTATGAATTTCAAATGAGACTGTCTTTCTTAGAGACAGGTTTACCTCAATATCCATATAGTCTCTTTTTGTCTGCTGCAACTTACAGGGTACATTAAAAGTAAAAACTGAAGTTTTTCATTGGTGTGAATTTCCATTTTTCCCAGTTAAAAATTCCCTGTTGTGATGGGGTACGAGGCTTTCTCTGGGTTGATGGCAGTCTAAGCATTATATTCATGCACTAGTAGTACATGATATTTTAGCTCTAGCTTGAGGAAAAGCCTATGGAGAAGCTAAATTGTCCTGAAAGAAATGAGAGGAAACGTAAGTCTATAAACCATGTAATGGCAAGCCCAAGGAGGCAAGGGTTGTGCCTCCGTGAAGTGGAAGATTCGTGTGCCAAATGCTGGGTTTGTGACAGATCAGAGTCTGTCTGTACTGGAATTAAAGATCAGATGAGGCAGAAGCTTTGCTAGTTTGAGTCTGTTCACGCACTGGCTATGTGACTGTGGACCGTATGGTGTGATCAGGAATGTGTTTCTGGGTATGAGGTGAACATGGGCACTTCTGCTTTCAAGGACGTGCCAGTCTGTGTATGTGCTTGAGCTCTGATGTGAGGATAGCAGGGATGATGGCAATGTTCAAGGTAAGAGCTCTGAAGGCTCAGTAAGTGTATGAACAGGGGAGCTACAACTCCGTGGCCTGTTCTGTGTTCAGGGGCTGCTCCAGGGGGTGCTGTGGTAGTGTGCACGAGTCCAGAGCTGCAGAACTGAGCCCACACCAGTGGGCTTTGACTGACCTGAGGTGTGCTGTCCTACGCCACTCTGTGGGTTAGACTGCAGTAAGCAGCAGAGAAATAACCTAGATAGTACCAATGGAGAAGAGCGGATGGAAAATGAACGTGGAGAAGCAAGGGGAAGGTGTAGCATTGTAATGGCAAAAGACCTGCCAGGCTCAGCATGAACTGGATGACACTGAGTTTAGTGAAAGATCCGGGAAGTGCATTTACTGGAGAGTGCAGTTTGGTGTGAAGGCATCTTTGAAGATGACTGAAGATGCCATTGAACAAGAGTAGAATCCAAGAAGGTTGAGTAGTTTGAACCTGTCTGTTCTCCTCCCAGTATCTGAGAGCGCAAAGTGTTCTGGCTGTTGAGTGCTTCTGTCTTTCTTGTTTGAGCATTAGTGCACCTTGCCTCTGCAATCAACCCCAAATCCTGTGTGAGGGAGCCTTTCTCCTCCCCATGCTATGCACACAAGTTCCCTCTTCTTTCTTGAGCCCCTGCGTGTGCCTTCTGTTGTGGCCTCCTCCCTACCCTCTAATTTGAGTTGCAAACACACCTGTGCATCCTCCAAATGTGGACACATGGGGGGTTTGTGCCTACCTCTTCAGTTTGGCTGGGGAAGCTGCCCCATTTTCTGAGGTGGGAGAGCACAGAGAGACACCCCCTTGTATCCCACATCTTGTGCATATATATATTGCTCTCTCTTCTTCTCTCCTTATATCAGTGTGGGGGGCACCTATATGCTGACCTCGGTGTTTGAGGGGATGGGGGTCTTCAGCCCTGCCCTTTTCTCTGGTGTGTAGTCGTGTGCTTTAATGGTGACTTCTCTCTCTCTCCCTTTTTTCTGTGTCTGTGCATTTCTGCTGCTGCTTATACCTGCCTCGGGGGAGCATTATTGGCAGGGGGGCCCTTGCTGGCACACTAATGTGTGAATAGTTTCTGTGCTTTTCTTCTCATCTCCTCTCTTCCCTTCTCTTTCCCTCTCTCAATGATGTGTCCAGAAAAGGAAGTCGAGCTCCAGTGTGCATTTGATGGTGAGCACCTCCCGTAAGCTGCCTGCGATTCACGCCTCCGCCATTTTCCATGCCATGCACGCTCGGCTTGTGCTCATCACCCTACATAGCATGTCCGTGCAGGGGGGTGGCAGGGGGCATCAGTGTGCACTCAAGGGTCCATGTCCTCACAAAAAGGGCTCTGTGATCCTCTGGCCACATACAGCTCCCGTTTTGTGCAGAAAACCCAACTGCTGGCAATGCAGTTTGACTTCGCCTGCTCTGAGTGTGAAACAAAAAAAGACAGTGGTTCTCTTGGGCTCAGCAGAGCAGGTGTGTGCCTTGCCTGGACGTGAGGCTTTGTCATTCTGTTGCAGAGGTGCCAAAAAGAGGAACAGGTGCTGTCATCCTTGATAAGAGCCTTGCAGTGTAGAACAAACTGGGAGTCACTCCAAATGTGGCAGAGACTGATGGGGCTCCACTGTTCAGATGAAATGTGTGGGCACAGCACCACTGGGCAGCTCAGAGCTGCCGGTCACTTCTTTTTTTAGCAGACTTACTGAAAAGGTTTGTCAGAGCCTTTATAACCCAAAACATCCTTTTGTCCTGATCTCATTTATGTATCCCAGCATGCCCAAATACTCAGTAACTGCCTCCCCTGTCCTGTTCATTTCCTTTTTCATCCATCAAGGTGTTTGACATTTATAGAATTTGTCAAAAAAGTAGTCAAATCCACTCCCAAGGGTCCAAAGAGGAAATTGGCCAGTGTCATATTGTCAGAAGTCATACACAGCCTAATGACACACTTTGACACCGAGATATGAACAGTAACTGAAGTACAAAAATTAGTTATTATATTATCTCCTATGCACAGAAAAATAACAGATTTCTCCCATTTCAGATAGAGGTGGGAATGTTACAGTACCAAGAAAGCAGAATAATTGTTCTTGCATTACTACCTGGAAGATATTTCTCCTCTTCCTCCTTCAATGACACCTTAGAAGTGTGTAAAAAAAAAACGAAAACCACAAACAAAGTAATCCCAAAGCACTGCTTTAAAGCGAGTGACTGACTTTTCACCAGCTCTGCTTTTATGCAGGGCAGAAGTTCCCTGTGCTTTTCTTGCCCTTCTTTTCTGCCCACTGCCAGCAATATTTAAATTCCCTTTGCATATTGTTTTAAAGCAGCTGGGATGTGTAGACCATGCAGTCACCAGCCTCTGAAAACATGGAAGCAGTGGAAGTGGCTGAAAGACCAGAGACAGCCCATGTGTTGGTAGTTACTTTCTTTTAGTCAGCTACATGTGTGTGTCCCTACGATATGAGCACTGGTCTGTTTTCTTTCTCTTGCACCCTCTGTGTTGTTTGTGTCTGTCTGTCTGTCTCTTGTCCAGCTCAGGAAATGTTGCCAGCTGCTGTGCCAAAACCAATCGTGTCTCAGAACTTAAGAAAGGCCTAGCACCTTTTTAGGTGAATTGGCCTCTTTTAACTTGAGTTGTACAGAATTACCAAGGTTCGGTCCCTGGCCGTGACTGATGTTGGCTGGCAGCAGGGGCGAAGGAGGCGTGAGAGTTGGCTGTGCTGCCTGCACTTCTGGGAAGGGAAGGCTGGCTTTTTCCAGGGCAGAGCAGTTGGTTAGATGGCCACATGACATGAGTGTGTGCAGGAAGCTCAATATGTCAGATACCTTCCTTCACCTGAGAAAGAGCTGTGAAAAATGTGCAGGCTAAGCTGCCTCTAATTTCATTGGGACACTATCCTGTAGTAAAATGCTATCCAATTCTGGAGTAGCAAACATGATACTTGGTTTTCTTCAGCCCACTGGCTGGGGAAGAATATCATGGGTGAGCTGGGTGCTCAGTGCAGACTGGAGGGCAGGCTGTGTACCTTGGTGTGTGGGGGTTTGCACTCTATAAGGCAACATAACACTCCTAACAGGTTGTTGTCAACTTGGGTTTTTTTGGAACAGTGGCTTCCTGGATGTTTCTTTAGGTTTTGGCTGGGGGGTTTTTTGGGTAGTTTTTTTTTGGGGGGGAGGGAATGTTTTTTGGGGTTGTTTGGTTTTTTTGGTTGGTTGGGGTTTTTTTTTTTGGTTGGTTGTTTTTTTCCTCATTTGGCCTTAGCTATAAAGCCTTCCAAAACACTGGAATTATTTTTGTATAGCTTCTTTCATGCTAATTTTATCTTCTTATCCCAGTGGACTAAGAAAAACAGGTTACATTCCTCTCACTGGAAGAGGTTTGGAAGATCTATCTCTGCGTTAGGATCACTGTTTCTGAAGAAGTACAAGAGCCTCAGTGCTGTGTGGAGAGGTGGACCATTGTCAGAAGTTTGATTGTGTTTGTGCCGCAAAATAGCTTGGGATTAATTTTTTCAGGTTGATCTGGGCCTCTTTGACATCCACAGTGACCTGTCATCTCTTCTGCCATCAGGCTGGAAATACATGAATAAAACAAAACTCTTGGAAGGCCGGAGTCTTAGGACAGTGCAGGGATGGATAGAAAGAGGCAGCAAACCATAATTTCTGTGGTATTTCTCCTTTCTTAGATTGAAGTTTGAGTCTGTATGTTCTTTTTTTTCCCCCACGGACCTCTAAAGAGTTCATTCTTGCCTCTCTCTCTTCTACTTCCTCTCCCCTCCACCTGCTCCATCTTCCTCTTTTGTTTCTCCTCTCTCCCTCTCCAAAAGGGATAGTTAAGCCAAGACACACTGCTTATGAAGAAAACCCGAATTGTCAGTAGGTGTTTAAGTCTCGGTCTTATAAGATCTGTCACTGGTTGACATAATTATACCTTTGGCAGATGTTTTCCAGCTTAGCATTTGACTTCTCCATTCTTTGTGGTGTTTGTGGTGTGGTGATGAGGGCCTGATGTTTTGCAGTACGAGTTTGCACTCCCTGAGTGGGATAGAGAGCTGCTGCAACAAGGGCACTCTACTGTGGGCTCCCATCAGGTGCCCTGATCTGTAAACTGAGGAGTGTGAGCGAGGCTCCTGCAGGGCCAATTTTGACCTAGCTGGCATCTAGCAGCAAAAGAGACGTAGCCTGGTGTGGGGGTCACACGTGGGCTGGATTTGTGGGCTAGGAACTCTGTACTTACAGACACAGGTTTGGATTCCTACAGACATAGACTTGGCTCATTCCTGACGTACACAACTCAATGGGATGGATAATTCTTTTCAGCAAGCTGGTGATGGCCTCATTGTTGCTCTGTATGACTGCAGGAAACGGAGATTTTATTCTTCTACCACAGCTACAAGAGAGTCCAAAGAGGGGAAAGATGAAAAGCTGCTGGGCACCATCCAGAGAACTTCCTACTTGTGGAACTATAAGGCCTTTTCCTTATGTCCCAATCTCATTCCTTTCAATATTTTGGTCCTGAAGTCTCTTTGTTCAGGTCACAGCAGGGACACAACATATCATACATTACCTTTTCTCTACCTTTTCTAGGGCTGATCACACTTTTACTTGGATCAATAGATTTCCTGGAACTCTCAGCATTATCTCATACCTAGAACTGATTCTGTACGAATTTGGGGCACCTCAGGCTTGACTCCCATTTGTGCCCCGTTTGAAACCATGACTATTTTGTGTCCCTCACTTCTGTAGTCTCTTTCTCTCAGGACACCTGCCATCTCTCATTTTCCTTCACCAGATATTTTTTGTTAGCGCTCCTTGCAGGATTCTCCTCACCCCTTTGGGCTGCTGCCTATTTGCCTTCTGATTTCCTTCTTTATAGCTCTAGCAGTTCATTCATATTTGGATTTTGGTACATCCCTTGCAACTACCATTGCCTCTGGGGGAAGGATGATGTCCAGCAACCCGGGCAGCACTCCTCCTTCCTCCCTCTTCTTGGTGATTGAGCCTGTGGGGAGGGTCGGGTCTGAGGAGATGGTTGGGGTTGTAGCAATACTGTCATTTTCTTGCTGCCTCTGCTGCCCAGCAGGGGAACTAAAACCATGTTTTTCTGTCTCAGCCACAGAGCAACAACAAAACCAGTATAGTAAGCACTGCAAAAGAAACACCCCCAGTGCAGACGTCCATGGTATCTTCCCCAACCGCTATTTTTTTTCCTGTTTGGTTTAATTTTGATTCTGTCCTCTCCCCTTCTCCTCCCAAACCCCTTCCCGAGTGTTGCTTGTGCCACTCTGTTTCAGCTTATGTTTTGGCTTCTTTCTGTCTGTGTCCCTGTGCTGCTGTGGGGCCTGATCACAGCCTCACAGGCTTTGGGATGGGGGTGCTGAGCAGAGCCGTGGTTGGGTGTGGGGATTGCAGCTTGCCTGGACTTCCCCGTGTGCCACCCCTCTACAGTCCTGTGTGTCCCCTTCGACTGTTCCTGCTGGCTTTGGGGAGGATGGTTTCAAAGAAGAGAATGTCAAGCTCCATCCACTCTCCAACACTCAGGAAATGGAGGATGGACTTCAGGACACCAGAGAAGAAAGGGCAGACAAAGGGTTTTTAGAAGAATCCTTTGCTGGCCTGTTTGGCCTGCTCAGTTGAGTGGCTGATCTCCTGCAGCCCACTGACTTGCTGGGCTGGCATTTTCTGTTTGGCCTGTGTGCAGGCTCTACAGTGGCAGTACGGTGCCAGTGCCAAGTACATTGAGCGGCACAGCTTGGGCGTGTGGCCTGCCTCCGTTCCCGTGGGAGATCAGGCAGATGGGTGATGTACAGCATTGTCCCTGATGGCCTTGGCTGAGCCACCCAGCAAGAATGGCAGCAGTGGGAGGAGATGGTGCAGGGTCCTGAAGTCTTGTCCTGGTAATGAAGGGATGAGTGCAGGAGCTAGTTAGCACCCGTAGGCTTGGTAGCTGCTCTTTGTTGTCTGTCTCCGGAGAGCTGGATTTGGCATTTTTGGGGTGTGGGAGGGTGGCATTTGGTATTGGGTTTTTTTGTTGTAGGATGAAGGATTCTTGGGACACTTCATAATTTTCCGCTTTCTTTTCACTAGCTTTGTTCGTTATGTTTTTGATATTGAGAAAGCCTTTCTAAATTATTAAATATGGTTATTATTGAAATTGGAGCTCGTTTCAGAGACTTTTAGAAAAATGTGCCTTTTTTCACATTTTCTTAGCAACTCCTCCCTGAGAGACATTGAGGTGGTCTGGCTCATCTGTTTTTTATTATGGAAATTATGAATGTCCCTTTTTTAGGGTAAAATACCCAGCAACCTTTCCAAAAAATGGGGAGACAAAGGCCCCAGCCCGGTATTATCCTTTCTTCCCTCTCTCCTCTTCTGAAGCATTTTCCAGTGAGGACGCTGCTGAGGGGTCATTACCTCATGAAGGGCTGCAGAGGATGCAGACTGGCTCCTTGGTTGCCCCCTGGTGTCAGTGCCAGCCTGGTTCACTGGAAGCGAATTGGGAATCAGGGGCAGCTGCAGGGCAGCTGGGGGCTTTGTCTCCTTGTGACTGTAGCTTTTCGTGCAGCCTCTCTCTTAATGAAACCTGTGCAGGAAGTGTGTGTGCACGCACGCAGGCACACGTGTGCTGTTTGGAGTTTGTGACTTGGTTTCATTTTTTTAATGTCAGTCACCTTTTCTCCACTTGCTGGGGAGTGAAGGTAAATGAGAGAATGCTTCGGAACTAGAGTTTAATGATTCTTCCATCCTTTCCTAGGAGCCTCAAACAACTGTTGTCCATAATGCTACAGATGGCATAAAGGTAAGGGATGGGAGTGTTGCCAGAGAAACCTCTGCTTCTCTCTTGTTCTTGTCTTCGTGTGTCTTAATTCAGTTTCTACCTTTCCAATGTCTGGTTTGTAGCGTGTTGCTGAGTACTGCTGACAATAGACTAGGAGGTTGTGGATCTCTCAAACAGGCTGAGTAAAGACAACTGTTCAGATATTAACACATCTTCCTTATTGTGGTGTATAACCACCACTCTCTTTTGTTTGTGGGATGGAAGAGGAGATATAGGCACTTAGGCTTTTTTTTTTTTTCTTCTGCAAATGGACACTTCCTCTGAGAAAGCCTAGGGGCCCTTCTCTAGCTTCTTGTGGCTATTCTTCCAAACAGAAGCAACTCTCATTAGATTTCATTTGACAGAGTTTGGTAACTTCCACACTTGTAAAAGTTCTGGGTTAACGGCTCAAACATGCAAAAGCTGAGCGGAGATGCTGTTATATTATGCTTTGTATTTGGCCTGCTTACATACAAATCTTCCTTGTATCATCCGCTCCCTTCCATCCCTGCCAACGTTTTTGTGCTTTTCCCCATCTTTCTTCACAAAGAAATCAAACTATTTGCTCATGCTCCCGACTGCTGATGCCTGGTAATGCTCTGTTCTGCCGTGCAGGGTTCCACAGAGAGCTGTAACACCACTACTGAAGATGAGGATCTGAAAGGTAGGTATTTTGCCTGTAATTTCTAATACAGTTAAGTGTAAGCAAGGGATTCTAGAGGTTCAATCACTGCCTTGAACTAGCTTTCCCAGATTTCTGTGTCTGACTCAGTTCATAAATTCGCCATGACGTTGTCATTCCTGTCACAGTGGGACTGTGCATTGGGGAACCGTCTGACTCGGCCTCTGTGGTATATAAACACTGAGCTGATTTGTTTTTGTCTCAGAGTTGGAATTCTTTTCTTGCATATATCATAATCTGTTCATCTCCAGTCCATTTCTAGGTGTGGAAAATCCCTACCAGTCCCTTGAGGTTTGGTCTCTGCTTGTGTTTCTGTGCTTCCCTGTAGATTACAGGGAGTTGAAACCTCTCTGTTACTTACTCAGTCTCCCTTTTCACCCCTTTCTAGGAATCTCTTTTGTGACCTGCAAAGACTTCCCTTGTTATTTTTTCTCTTTGGGTCTATATTTTTTTTCTAAGATGAAGTTCATTCTCAGCCTGTTGTCCTTGACTGAGATATCAGTAGAGGGAGAGGCTGAGAAGAGATGTCATGCCTTTCAGTGACCATATCATAAATACTCTGTGCTTGTGAAATTCTTTTAAATGAAGGAGCTCCAAGTTCCATATCTGCTCTTGTTGTTTGAGCAGCTATCTTTTCCCTAACCTCCCTAATGAAGGACGTGTATTTTCCTGAATAAGCAAGTTTGGGATGGGTGAAGGTAGTTTGCATTCTGAGACAAATGTGTTAATAACTTGCATTTTGTGGCAGAGGTATTCTCATTCTCCCTCCAGTTCATCTGAGTTACTTATCCAGGGAAAAATCAGTGCTGACCCTGTGATATAACAGCAATGTCACCTCTGTCAGTGGGGTAGTTCCTGATGCTTTTCCCATGGCTTGTCACAAGCTGCTGGCTCCTCTTCTGAGGAATCACAGGGAGCAGAAACACATCAGTGAGTGAATGAGCTCTGCAATACAGTTTGGTTCAGCTAAGACCTGACCTCATTACAGGACAGTGCTCTAGCTCCCACCCTTTTGCCATAGGGTAATCCACGGTTTAAGAACCTGGCTTTGAGGGGTGGGAGCTGGATGGGTTTCAGAGTGTGGTAATGAATTTGATCTATCATCTCTGCTGGATAGCCATACCAGAATAGGTATTTGTCCAGAACCTTGTCTGCTGTGCACTTTTTATTTTGGAGAGGCCCCATGTTTGAGCTAGATGAGCCAATGGGTGTTGTAAGTCAGGAATAAAAAGCTGCGAGGAAAAGAAGTCTAGGGCTGGAACAGAAGGTGGGGAGGAAGGAAGGCAGCTGGTCAATGTATAGAGTTGTATAGGGCTACGTTGCTACAGATCAAAACTGTGTTCTGTTTTTTTTGGCAGAGGTTAGAAAATTTTGTTACGATTTTAATAGAAGGGAGCATTTGAATGGTGATTGGGAGGGAAAGAGTTTGCACAGTAGTGGCTTGTGCTGTGGCCAGCTCTGGTAATTTTAGTCCTCCACTTTTAAGTGTAGCTGTGTTCACCAGTGTTCCTTTTCCATTCCTGCCTTTCCACATTTTAAGATAAGCAAGCATTTGAGCAAAACTAAGTAGACCAAAAGTTTTGAGACTGTTGGAGTTCTCAGTGTTCTGCATAGCCATGACTCTCCAAAAAGGGAAGTGTTTGTGCAGTTCTTCTGCCAACTTCTTGTTTTAAGTAGACACCAGGATACACAGATCAGCTCTGCTGTGCTGTAGGAGACATTGTCTCTCTCCATCAGTGACAGTTGCCTCAGGGGTATGTTGTTTCCACTGTGGTGGGGCGAAAGGCAGTGTGTGTTGTTGTTCTTCCTCTGCCCCCTGCCCTTGTGTCATTCTAAATTGCACAGCAGGTTCGTGTTGTAGAGCTGTCTATTTGGCTTTGCCCTGGAGGATACTCCTGCATGCTTTGTGCCCAGCATTGTGGTTTCTTTAATGTTCTCCTATTTCCTTTCTCTTTTTTTATTTACTGAACTTGCGTGTTTTGTTTGTGTTTGTGTTTTAATTCCCTGCCGTGCTAGCTCCCCCTCTCTCCACCGGGGACGCCAGCTCAGTGCTTGAAGGACGGAGGCACAGTGAGAGCAAAACACAGACTGAGTCCATGCAGTCCCAGCTTTCTCTCTGTTTCTCAGCCAGTAAGTCCAGGGGTGCAGTGCTTCACAGCATCGTTTTCCCACCCCTTCCTCCACCCTTCCCATTCCTCCTTATCTAAGATTTTTCCTTTCCTCAACTTCCTTCCAAAATGTTGTTTTTTCATTTCCAGTACTCCAGAATAAATAGATATCATCTCCCTTCCTGCAAAATACCCTCCTTTGCGCACTGAAATTTTCCAAACATTTCCTCTCCTTTCTAAAAAAAAAAAAAAAAACCAACAACAACAAAAAAAACCCCCACAGAACTTCATCCTAGCTAATTTCATTCCCTTGCTTTCATCTGGGTGCGATGGGGAATCCTCTGCAGAGACACTGCCTTTTGGGGTTTCCTTGGGCGAGTCACTGCATCTCTTACTTTTCCTAGTGGTTAATGGGGTCAGTGGTGCAGGTCTGCTTATGGAGGGGACGCACGAGACTGAATTCAGTCTCACTTGTCCAAACTTCTGAGGGTGCTCGGGTATGGATGGTGCTCAGAAGTACCAAAGGAACAAAAACCAGTTTTTTCAGACTACTTTAAGGTGCTTTGAAAAGGAGGCTGTGGCTCCTGAAAGACCCCAAAGCATTTTTGAATCCATTATCGGGTGTTTTGAGTGAGAATCCTGGGATAATGTTGGCTCTGAAGAGCATTTGTCTTTAGTGAGCTTTGCCTTGTGTGCTTGTCTTGCTAGCTCAGTTAGCTGGTACCATGGTTCGTCTGTGAGTTATAGTAAGTTCTGAGTGATATCTCCTGAACTTGCTAGCTCTGTAGAGAGCGTCTGGCTGACAAACTCTGAAAATGCATATGGAAAAAGCTATTAGGTTGGAGAAAATCTAGATGGAATTCACAGCCTTTCTCCAATGCTGCTTGACTATTTAAAGCGATAGTAGAAGGATCTTTAGTGTCAAGTGGGAACATGTGGAATATTTGATTCTGTTCAGGTCAGTCTAGGAAGGAAGAACCAGGCATCCTCTCTTCTGTCGCTTCCTGTTTTGTTTTCCTGGTTTTCTACACACAGCACCAGTACCTCATGTGATGCAGCAGCTGGAGCATCTCTGTTGCTTGTTTTTGAAGTAGGTCAAAGGATGTCAGACTGATGGTTTGAGAGGTGCAATGGGAAAGATGTTTTGCCTAGCCAGAATGGAAGGGAAATGATCTCTTCTGAAGTCCTTTTTGCTATGAGCTGTCGATTACTTCTCTCTTACTAATTCCTTCCTCTTGTTCATAGCAAGGCCCTGCTTGGTACACTGAGGAGTGCCAAATCACTTCTCTGCCAAGTGGGTCCGTGTTCTCCCACTTTGCTTCCCTCCAAGTTGAGATTTGCAGTGATTTGGATGTCCCTACTTTCTTTAACCCCACCTTGTACTTGCCCTTGTGCTGCTGTCACTAGTCCGACCACTGTTTTAGGTCGCCCTCAAACTTCCTCCAGCACTAGTGTAACTCCTGCTGTGCTTTTTGCACCAGTGCCCGGGTGGCCCCTGCCGAGCAGTGTCTGGCCCAAGTGATGTGACAGAGGCAGGAGAGCAGGTAGAAGTTACTGGGATGTGGATGTGTCTGTGTGCCGACCGGGACTGGGGCAGTGTGTGTCTGTACTTCTTTGTTGGCTTTTATTTTACTTTCTAATTTTTGTTTGTTTATCGTTTTAACGCTTACATTTGTTTTGCAGCTACACAGTCTTGTGAAGAGAAGCTCCATGCCTGGGACAGCCCAGGGCAGACATTGGAGTTAGAGCGTGCTCGGTCGGAGCCTTTGCTAACTCCAGTAGTTCCCTTTGTACTTAACCAAACACCGTGTAAGTTAGCAGCTGGGTAGCAGTAGTGGAGTAGTGCAACTCATGCTAGTCACCCTAGATGTGAAGCTCCCTCCTCTCTCCTCCCCTGCCCCTCACCGCCCGTCCGACTCGGGCCGGGACCGAGTGCTCCGAGCCATCGAACCCGGCGAGGGCCGGGGCTGCAGGGGCCAGGGGCGGGGCGGGGAGCGGCCCCGCCCTCGGCCCGGCCCCGCCCTCGGCCCGGCCCCGCCCTCGGCCCGGCCCCGCCCTCGGCCCGGCCCGCCCTCGGCCCGGCCCCGCCCTCGGCCCGGCCCCGCCCCGCCCTCGGCCCGGCCCCGCCCTCGGCCCGGCCCCGCCCCGCCCTCGGCCCGGCCCCGCCCTCTGCCCGGCCCCGCCCTCGGCCCTGGCCCCGCCCCCGGCCCGGCCCCGCCCTCGGCCCGGCCCCGCCCTCGGCCCGGCCCCGCCCCCGGCCCGGCCCCGCCCTCGGCCCTGGTGGAGTTTGAGCCCAGCCCAAGCTCTGCCCCGGCGCTGAACGGTGCCCGCTGAACGCCCCGCGGCGCTGCCCGGCCGGTGGTGTAGCTGCCGTGGCGGGGCTTCCTCCTGGGCTCGCACAAAGCGCGGTGGAGCAGCCGCAGGCCATGCTCGAAGTCCGTGCTGGTGCATGCCGCCTCACGCTTGTGCTCTGCCGTGCCAGTTTGGAGGCCCCGCGGATTCATCGGGAGCGGCAGGCGCGAATGCCATCCCCCGATTGACATCCTGAGGCTCTCTGTCCTTCGGACGGAGTGGTCACCTCCCGTGTGCCGGTTCTAACTCGGGACATGTAGCGAAAGCCAGGAGACGAGCACAGTCTGATGGCATGGAGTAGTGTTGAAGGGCAGGCCTGATGGCACCGCATCAAGGCACCTTGGAAGGGGATGCAAATTTCCTTAAGATGAGCCAGCACACCGTGGCAGTGGTCTGCAGACTCCCTCACCCATCCCAAATGCGGCCTTTCACATGGACTTCATCTTCTGAACATTTGGAGGTCCGAGTAGCCCTTCTTCATGTGAGAGTAATCCCAGACAACTTGCTTGTGAGGACATTGTCCACAACAGACATAGCCCACTGTGTCATTTTGACCCTTTCCCTGTGTACATCTTTCCACGTGTGGAAGTGCATGCAGCCTGCATAGCAAAACCAGCCACCTTATTGTCCCCTGTCTGAGGGGTTTCTGAGGCTGGCTCAGTAGTAGAATTCTCTTAACTGGTTTCCAGAGTGGGTACGGACATGTTTCATAGCCAGTGAGATTGTTATCTGGTTCTTTGGCTGCACTTACCAATGGTGGGATGAAGTGCACATGTGGATGAAAGCTTATGGGCAAGGGGGAGAGCAGGTCACAGTAGCATCTTCTGGCATTTAGAATGGAATTCAGCTTCCCTGACTTGAACATCTAAAAACGGTAGGTTGGATTTAAACACCACCCCCCTAATGACAGGCATCCACGATGCCTATGTGAGACTTCCAGAAGTCCCAATTTCTTGGGAGAACAATCAGGGGACTGGTTGCATTTCAGACACCTATATTTTAGATGCTGAAGGGCACAAGAATGGCACTTGTAGTGGTAGGAATTGTATATTATCTGATAACATTGAAAAGAATGCTAGAGAACCTCTTGAATGCCTGTATAATGTGCAGAAGAGTCTACCTAAAGGTGTGGGGAAGGCTGAAGAGATGTGAGGTTGTGCATATAAGCTCAGACATGGGTATGGTGCACATAGTAGTCATAGAATAGAATTGTGTTGTTTAACAGACCTAACTGAAACTTTGTAAACGTTCTGAATTCTTGAGACGGGCATGGATGATAGAACACCGCAGAGGGGATGGGGCCTGGCCAATCTGCTGTGGGGAGCCAAGAGAAGAGGCTGCACAGGTGCTGGCGACATGGGAGCCAAACAACAGTAGACAGACAGCACTTTTCTTAATCCATCTTGAAGTCCAGTGTGCTGGGCTGGGTTAATGGCAATGCTGTTGGAGTGCTATAAAGAATTGTGCTATAGGGGTTGGCAGAAGCTGCCTGAGGAACAGTGTGCACACTCAGACATATCCAGGACCTGCTCATCCAACCCATCCATCCTGCTGCCATTGTCTTTCTAGCTTGCAGAAGCCATTCCTACATGTCCCAGTCGCTTGTTTGCAGCATTCACAATACGTGAGGTATTGATGATGGTGATAGGCAAGTTGTTGGGAGACTCTTTCCAATTGCCTTGATCTATGTGGTGGCCATTTGTATATGGCTCCTGGTGTGAAGATTTTTCCACATCTTAAGACAGGTACTTCCCATGGGCAGGGTCACTGGCAGTCATTGGTCAGACTCCCCAGAAGCAGCTCAGGCTGTCATTCAGGAGATCCCTCTGATGCCGTAGGCCTTTCTAGAAGAAAAAAAAATGAATATGGTCTCTTTATTTCCTTTCTCTCTGCATTATGGGATCACCATTTCCCTTTCATACCACTACCCCCCTACTCTCATGTGGATGACTGTCTTTAGTGTGTATCTCCAGAATGCAGGGAGCAGCATCCTATGAGATCTAGACTAATGGTGCTCTACAAATTGCTTGTAGGAAGCACCCACTATCCTCATATTTCTGCTGAACTCTTCAGCACAGCTAAATTGCTCTTTCTTCTTGTTCACAGTGCGTAAGCAAGAGATCATTAAGATAACAGAGCAGCTGATAGAGGCCATCAACAATGGAGATTTTGAGGCTTATACGTAAGTAGAGATGCTTTCTGACAGGTTGTTTATCAGTTTATGTGCAAGTTATGCTCTGGCTCCTGGATATGAGGAGCTGTCATGCAGTCAGGGGTGGTAAAAGGTTTTATCCTTCTTCGTTTACCTCAGTTAGGAGTAAGGGATGGAGTAGTAAAACTCTAAATTAATATCAATTCAGGTATCAAACAGCAACAAGAGCAACAATAGGAAAATTTCCTGGGTTTGTAAGAAAAGTACGGGGGAGGGAAACGAGAAGAGCAGAAAGAGAATAAAAGAAAAGTGAGTAACCTAGAGGTTTATTTCATGTGAAATGCCATCTAGTTGGCTCCTTGAGTTACAGTGGGGCTGAGTCTTCAGGAACTTACTTGGAGCAGGGAGATGTAGTTAGGTGGACACATGGTGTGAGTCAAATGCCATACCAGCACTTCACTGTGTGAATAGCTCTGGGGCTCAAATGCAAACTGTAAACCTGAGCTGCTTTTCTTTGCAGAAAAATCTGTGATCCTGGCTTGACCTCATTTGAACCTGAAGCTCTGGGGAACCTGGTTGAAGGAATGGATTTCCATAAGTTTTACTTTGAAAACTGTGAGTGGGTAGATTTGGTAACTTCAACACCTTTCTCTCTCTGTTCTTCCTTTATGTCACATTTTGGGGGGGAAATTGGCCTTGTTTTTACTGGTTATCAGAATAAGCAGGAACTTGATTATGTTTGGGTTATGATGCATTCATAAAAGCCAGCAGCCTTTCTGTCAAAAAGCATGTTCAGCCACAATTTCAATTCTAACCCCCACATCCCTTCACTCCAGGCATACAATCTGCCAGGTGGAAATGTTTTGTACCTGGCATGACTGCAGGAGCTTTAAAAGTGTGAGGCACTGGACTTCTTACTGATATGAAAATGGAAAAAAATTACCAGATATTAGTGGAATCAACTTGTATGTTTGGGGTAGACATACTGAATGGTCAGGCATAAAGATGCTTTTGGTTTGAGTTTTCACTGGATGATTTCAGATCTCTAACACCTAATGAACCCTTTACATAGATATAAGGGTCACCTTGTCAGCCTGGGGAAGGAAACACTTGGGAGAAATGCTATCATTTGTACTATGGGATTTGTCTCCCTTCCTGGATGTCTCCACAGGATGAGATAATTGAAATTTAAATCCTGAGCTGTTCAATCTGTGTTATTTTGGGGGTTAGGTCAAGGTCCTTAGTATGGGCAATATGTAGTTCTGTAAGTATGCAGAGACTTGTCTCTCTCAACAGCCTATTACGGAGTGATTTTAACACTTCTCCAAAGTTTGTTCATATTTAATGCCGTCCTAGCTTAAAGATCTCCTGATTACTGACTCCTTTGCAATGATATTCTGTAAGTGAAAGATCTTTCCCCATAACTGAAGACACAGCAGCACTAATGTTGAAAAAGTGGCAAGTCTGCTTTGCAGAGGAAATGGGGGCAAAGGGGCCAGGGGACTCCTGGCAGTAAGTGTGCAGTTCCTAAGGAGAACAACAGGTGATAGGGGAAAGAATTGCTTGGATTTTGCCTGAAAAATTGCAGGAGCAATTTTTGTGGTATTCCAGAATCCAGTGGAAGGTGAGTAGCATATAGAAGAGGTTGGAGAACGCAGGTCTCTGTTCCTTCTTAGTCGTAAAACGAATCTGATGGTTTTGCGTGTCCTGGCAGTACTGTCGAAGAACAGCAAGCCAATCCACACAACCATCCTGAACCCCCACGTCCACGTCATCGGGGAGGACGCTGCCTGCATCGCGTACATCCGCCTGACGCAGTACATCGACGGCCAAGGCCGGCCCCGCACCACGCAGTCGGAGGAGACCCGTGTCTGGCACCGCCGAGATGGCAAGTGGCTCAATGTCCACTACCACTGCTCTGGAGCTCCTGCAGCACCTCTCCAGTGAGGATCAAATACGGGTATGGACTCTCGGGAAAGGGGTACATCACACACACAGCTGAGGCTGCTGTTACGTGGGAATTCGGAATTCAAGGCTGTTTAGCTGGCTGTGAGAGGACCATATTTAGTTGTCTGTAGGCTGAAAACTTCAGCTTGTAGATGGTGTTTCTTTCAGTCCTCTCCTCTGGATTCAGTAGGGTTATCTGCCACTCCTGACAAATGGGAATCATGTGCCAGACAGCTGTTCCTGGGCTTAGGTACCCTTGTAGCAGCTGTGCTTCCTCCCAGGTGCTCATGTCTATGCTTGGACAAACAGCTAATCTGGAGCAGAGGGGAAGAGTATGTCATGCTGTGCACAGGTTGGCCCTTTCACATCTGCCTTTCCGTGCTGGGGGTCATTTCAGAGGACGTTTTTGATGATTATGTCATCATCTAGAAAGGATATTGTAGAATCCATACGGAACAATTTCTTATGCCGTAAGGGGTAACGGTTTATTCATAAATTTTACCACTGATTTTCTGATAAGCAAAAGCTATTTAATGTACCATGTTGAGAGAACTCAGAGGGGAAAAGAATCTAAACAAATAATAATATCAGAGGATTTAAAATATCTCCCAATTAACTAGTCACAATGCAGCATGGGAAGAAACTTTGACTCTAAAATATGTCGTGAATTAATGATTGTTGCTTGCTCCTGAAGGACATCAGATCCATTTACTTCTTCAGCATTAAGGCATTCTGGTTTATTGCCTTAGTGGTTTCTTTTAATTAGATGTACAAAGTCTCTCTGCATCCTTTTGTTTTATGCCGAAATATACGTCACATTCATTTTACAGCCCAAAGTTTTCTAATCTTAGGACCTTTTTACTGAATGTTTTCTATTTAAGGACAAACATAACAAATATCTACAACTGGGAGGCAACCTTTTTTTTAATGTGGTCATTTAAGGATGAACCACTCAAGTATAGGTGCTACTTGAGTCCTAGCTCTGTGAACAACTTGGGACTAAGCCAAGAGCAGTTTATATTCATGTGTTGTGAGGTATTCAACCCTGCTGGAGGCAGTGGGAAGGAATGTGAACTATCACAAGCAAGCTGCAGAGGTCACAGATGGAATTTGAAAAGCAAAAGCCAGTTGGGGGCACCAGAAGCAGGGAAGCTTTCAAGAGAGATGGAAAATCAGCTGAATTTCCAGGGAGTTAGGCAGTGAGAAGGATAAAGCCTTTGCAGGAAAACAAAAAAAACCTTGCATCATATTTCATCACAGAAATTTTGAGGGAGATGTCTGTCCTGGATTTGGACATCTTTCCAAAAAAAGATGCAGAAGAAATTAATAAATTAAGGATCAGTGTGGCTCAGTGGTTATGCCTAGGAATTTTGAGGAAATTATGGAAAGTCTGCTGCAGAAGAGCTATGTTCCTTGGCTATGGAAATACTGAAGCCCTCCAAAAGTATGCGCTGGAGGGTTTCTGAAAACTGCAGAGCAGAAGCTATTTCCAAACCACAAAATGTTGGTCAAAACAATATTTAAAAATACCCTGTAAACTAATAGAAGTTGAAGTATTTGCATGCATTTTTGGCTTCTGAAGGAGGTGTACCCACAAGCAATTACAAATGGGGTCAATGTGGGCAGCCCCCATCTGAATGCACTGAATCATTTTGGAGCAGTATTATCCCATGTGCAGTGAAAGCTAAGGATGAGGAATGAATGAGGTAAGAATGCTTAAATAGAAATTAGTGGTTTCTTCTCACCTGGAAGCCAGAGTTCAGTTCTAGGTAAGTCATCTCAAAAGGAAACTGCTGCCAGAAAAGAAGTTTGATGTTAATCAGAGGATTTCTGTGTAAGGAGAGAGCGGGAACCAAGAAGGGAGAAGACTAATAAGGGAGATTCTACAAAGATTTGCAAACTAAGAAATGATAGAAAGAAGGGTTTGGCTATTCTTTCATGACAGGATAATGCTAAACAGATGTGAAAACTGATCAAAATAAATCCAGTAATTTGGCACATGAAGGTTAACTAGGAAGGGCTTTTGCTAAAAGCAGTCACTAGGGCTACAATTTCGCAAAACTGCAGCAAAGCTCATACATTTGTTTAAATATTAAGAAGGTTCAGAGACAAAATTACTGAAGATTTGAAAAATAAAAACCCTAAGAAAAACCTTTCAGTTCAAGACAAAAGCCACTGGAAAATGTTCCTTAGGAACAGAGTCTTTGAGCATCCCCTAGGAAACATCTTCAGCTTCTGGGTCTTGTCTATGAGAGAGTGGGCCCAGGGCTGCTCCAAAGCAGTACCTAATACATTTTAGCAATTAGTTAATTTTCATTGGCACACTCAGCCAACTGGAAAGGGAAGTGAGTGCCTCTTATCTTTAGAGCTCTCCTCAGGAGCCCCAGTTTGTCTTGTATTAAGGGTTTCTACCTACACCAAATAGTTAACCTGTAGAAAACTTGTTTTTTTAATTGTGTAGAGCTAATGTATGGCTTTATTTCCTTCCATCTTCCATCCTGTTCTCCCCTCTCCTTTCTGGGTGGACACTGCCTCTACTTGACTGCAGCAACTTGTGGAGATACTCAGCTGGAGGGCAATATCTTCTTAGCAAGCAGCTCTGGAGTGCCTGAGTGACAGCAACGGTCATGTCTGTTTTGACGTTAAAAAAATAAATACAAATTACAAACAGGCAGCAGCCAAATGCACGAAACCCTGCATGCATCTGATGCTCCGGGCACTGCCTTTCTGTTGTTTTCCATGGATCCATCGTGTCTGTTTCTGCTGTACGAAGGTGTTTTTAAATCTAAAAAAAAGACATGTTGTTTGTATAAAATAATAAAAACCAGGAATAATGCTAAATAAATGACAGATTATCCAACGTGCCCCCTCCCCCAGGGCTAAGAAAGTGGCAGCAGCCAGAACACCTTTCAGAAATGAAGTGAGGGGGAAAGCAAAAGTGAAGGAGAGAAAGAGAGAGGGAGAGCAAGAAAGGAGGCGGCTTGAACAGCGGATGGCTGAACTGTGCTCCGCAAAGCGATGGTGGAAGTTAACACCGCATTCGCTGTGCTGCAAATACGGTCCGTGAGAGGTGGCAAGGAGACCCCAGAGGAGCCAGTGTGAAGACTGGGGTTCAAGAGAGAGGAGGTGCTTCTCTTCCTGTTGCCCAGCAGTCTGACTTCAGCCTGTTTCTTCTTCGATTTCTGCACAGCAAGAACGCTATGGAAACCTGGTTGCTCGGCTGCTGGATCCCAAACCAGACTTTTCTTTTTTGTTTTTTTTTTGTTGGGTTTTTTTTTTTTTAAGTCATAAAACAAAATGGGATGTTGATTTAAAACTCAAGATGGAAGCAGGGATTTAAAAATGGGTTTAAGTGAATATAACTTGAATAGAAGCTTGCTCTTTAGCGATACTGGTTTTAGAAATGGCCAGTACCTGGACAAACAAGGAGTTTTGAAGCCAGCTTATTTAATTTAACAAAACAAAAAACCATTTCATTAAGAGCGGAGGTTTTAGAGGAAGAGGGTATTTGTATGGGATTTTCTATTTTTTTTTCCTTTTTAGTAGCATAGTTGGGATCCACAGTGCTGCAGAACACGTGTTCCTTAGGAAGCAGACAAAAAAATGTAGTGTTATGTTCTTCATGAAAACTTGCACATACACTCCTATATGAGGCATAAATAGCGTGTGTTTTTTATACTGAAATATATGCACCCGTAGAATTAAAGGGGTTGCCTGGCCTCCTGTTTGATTTGTTGGTCTCCAGAAAAATAGCAGCGGGAGCCAGCAGCCCCAGCCAGGTGCTTCTCCCCACCACTAACCCATCTGATGTTTGTAAGTGTCATGTTTCCTAGTGTTTATTTGGGTAATTTTTCTATTTTTTACAGTGATGTTGTAACACAGAAAACTATCAGATCAGAACCTCAAAAGCTGTAGCTGAAGGAATCCAGGCCACCCCCCAGCCTGTGTTGCCTCTGGGTGTTAGAGGATACCTCATGAAGCAGAGGGGAAAGGGAATGAGCATGTGATCTGATGTTCGTCCTTTGGGCCAATTCATCTTCCTTTCTTTTCTTTGCTGCAAAAGGAGTTCAGTTCCTTTTTTCATTGGGTGGGGGACGTGGAAGTGTTTTGTTGATCTTACCAAGGGGGGAGCCTAGCCCCAAGAAGAAAATGGCCTTTCTGGCAGACCTGGTGGGACTTTTCTTAACCAAGGGAAGGCATCATTTGCAGAAGTTGGAATGGGCTTTTACCTGAATTTATCTACCCCTAATCATTTTTTGGATCTCTAGAGGGAGTTGAAATGATTCCCTTGACAGCGTACTAAGCGTGTGGCAATCTTTTAGCAGACTATAGAAGAGAAGAAAGACAATTTGGAATTTTCATCCTTATTCAATAAAGTGCAGGAAATAAAAGCTGTTGCACAAAGTGGAGCCGTCACTTTGCAGCAGATAGCGCTCTGCTCCCTTTGTTGGAGAGGTGCTATCCCACACCAGGATTAGATCAGCTAACCCCCGATGAAGGAAAAGACCATCCACGCTTCCCAGGTTTGTTTGAGCAAACACCCTTTTCTTCCTCCCTCCTCTGTCCCAGGGGAGGAGTGGGGAGGAGGTTGAACCCATGGGGGGGCAAACACTAGATTTTATTATTTCAAAACATTTCTAAGACAGCACTAAGCCAGTGAGTGAAGTGGAAAAGTAAAAAGCCTTGATACTTCATTCAGAAAAAAAAATTTAAGCCACAAAGTGAGCAAACAGATTACAATTATGCCATTTAAAAAAGATAAATACAAAATATTATGCATGCCTTCTTTCGGTCTGATCCTCCTTGTCTCTTTACCTGATGATTATTAATAGTTAAAAAAGAGAACCCTCTGTATTAAGTATATGCATCTTTCAGAGAAAATTTTAAAAGAACAGAACTGTTGGGTTTTTTGTTTTTGCACAGTCTTGGAGACAAACTCTTGGATTTTTTTTGTTTGTTTGTTTGTTTTGTTTCCTTTTAAGTTAATGAGAACCTTAGCTTGGTATGGCCATTATCAAACACAGCTGTACACCTTTAGCATTCTTAATGTTCTCTTATGGGGCTAATGTAAGCATCTATATAATATATATTATAAATATCACATTTTAAACAGGAAATGGAAGGCATTTGATGCAGAATTTTTGCATGATATAGAAATAATTAAAGTTAGCTAGTGTTTGTTTGTTTGGTCTGAATGTTGGTAGAACCTTCATAGCTTTGTTACAATGAAACCTTGAACTGAAGATATTTAATAAAATAACATTTAAACAGTGCAGAGTTTGGAGTGTCACATTATTCTCCTAAACCATGGGACAATATGAAATTGGTACTTCTGTGATAAGAATCAATTGATAGGAGTTGGTTTTTTTTCCTGTGTCATTGAAAAATGTAATGTTTAAAAAGCGGTACCATACCTAAAAGGGGGGAGGGGAGAATACTAGCATTGAAAACAAAAGGATTGACAGAACCCATTAAAATGACCTTTATGGCATTTCCCTGACAGAGCAAGGATAATAGGGAAACTCTGCTTTTGTTCCCAATGGCCTGATCCTTGGCAAATCCATGCTGTTACTTCCTTTCCCGGTCTTTGTTTTCCTTACCAGTATTTAAGACCCCTTGTGGGAGAAGCTATCTTGCTATTTGTTTTGCCTGATGTAAACTGTATGCTGATCTCAAGTTGTGCGACTTACTTATTTGTCAGCTCGTGTATTTTGTGTCCTAGCTGGGATGCTCCTGCAGAAGCACAGAACTTGTCAGGTCTAGCAGTGTAAGCACCATTCCGTAAGAAGTTAAAAGTTAGTTCAGTTTAACTCGTTTTGGTTTTATGCTGCCTCTTGCCGTTAGCATTTCGTGTACGCCCCATTAAAGCAGGCTTTGTTCCACTCGGGCCTTTGCCGCTTTGCCATTTCTGCGTTATTTCCCCCCGTGCAGATGCCACCCTCTCTCGAGGGCTGAGCCGCGGGCTGCAGCCGGCGCTGCCCCCAGCCCCTGCCCAGCGCGGCCGTGCGGGACGGAGGCGCCGCGGGGCTCCTCCGCGGCCCTGCTCCCGCCGCGGCTGCTGCAGCCGAGCCCTGCGGGCTCTAGCCAGCGTGCGGCCCCCCTTCGGCCTCCGTTCCCCTGAGCTCTTCCCAGGTGTGTCTGGGAAGCGCAGCAAAGGGCACGGGGTGGCTTTGCTTATCACTGAAAGCGAGTTCATTGTGCTTAATCCCCTTTAACTGCGGCAATTACCCACTAAATAGGCGTCAGCTGTTGCTGCTTAAAGAGATGATTACTTTTGCTGCCTGATGAAACAGGAGGGGGGAAAAAACTCGTCCTTAGTGTTTAAAGGGAGAAGGTAAGAGTTTTACAGTCCGTTTTAAAACTGAGCCTAAAGCTAATCTGTTCGTGTGCAGAAGAAATGGCTCCTGCTATTTTGGGAGCGAAGAGACGTTCTGCTCTCATTTCAGACATAAAAGGCAAGAGCATTCATCAGGTAAGGTTTCTCCCGAAGCAGTTAATCCTGTCTTAATGATCTTTGAAGATATGTTGCAGTAAGAGCCGGTAACACTAGGAAGGTACTCATAAAATTAGTGATGGTCTCCCATGTTTTTAGTAGCTCTTAACCATGGTAAGAGTAATTTAAGCACTTACTGAAAGCAAAATAGTCAGACTAACACTCAGGTTAAAAAAAAAAAAAAAAAAAGTAGCATATATATGGGGCCTATTTTATGTCTTATGTTTTAGCTGACAGCAGGGATTGGGAATGGTACTTCCCTGCATTGTAATAGTTCCAGTATTAAGCTATCGAACAGGGGTATTCCCAGAACCTTACTTCCCAGTATGCTATAGCTGGCTAAAATCTCTTCATCCCATGAGATGAAGTTTTGCCATCTTCCTACCAAAGACAAGTGTCTGAGCATGTTTTCTAAGTTCCCTCCCAACTTATGCATGAATGTATACATAGGTAGGTTACTCTGCAGGAGACCTGTAAGTGATGGTAGCTTTTATTTATGCCCAAGCGGATTTCCTTTTAAATTAGGATTGCTCTGTTCTCACTTGCTGGACTAGTGGCACAAAGGCCTGGGAGGATGCTCCTGTGCTTATGGTATCTATGAGATGTGGGGAGAACCACGAGCAGAAAATTGTTACCTCTTAGGTGTAATTGATAACGTAGAAAAACAAACAGAGCATTTGACTAATGACTGGATTTGTGATCTGGTTTTGAGTTTGCTATGGCTTTGCAGAGTGACTGCAGATAAGCCAGCTGTGTGCTCTGTGCTTCAGCTCTCCCATTTGTCCATGCAGACAATAAGCCTGACCTCTGTAGAAACCACTGTAAGAGACTGATGAACAGTGCTCCAGAGCAGCTAGGTGCTATAGCTGCTACACATCACACATGATTTTTTTTTTGCCTGAGAATTTGAAATGTTTGAGACTGCAGATTAGGGCACCTGGAATGCTTGTTTCTTTGGGTTTGGTATACATTTATTTAAGAGTAGAGAAAGGTGATCCTTTGGGGGCATTTAAAGCAGCCTGAGTGGAGGATTATGAATTTTTCCCTTGAGAGTCTTAGTGCCTGTGAACTTCTCACCTGCCAGAATGTCTTCTCTGCCTGCTGGTAAGGAATAGGAATTTACTGGTGCATAGTACTCTGAAGAATTTTAAGCCAATGTACTTAACAAGTATTAGAAAACAAAAATGCGTATGTTCATGGTTTTTAAGGCAGACTGGCAACAAGGAAATGATGGATATAATTAAGTTAATAAAATCTCCTTCTGAAAGTTCCTTGTGGTACAGGAGAGTCCCCTAAAACGCTGGTGGACAGGGGAGAGGAAAAGGTGGTTGTGCCTAATCTGTGACAATTTATATAATTTTACCATAATTATCCATGAAAATTGATGGGCAGGATGACATTTATTCACAGAAAACCATTTTGTTAATGCATCATACGACTGCATGTTGGCAGACTTGGGATTTGGCCAACACTTGCAATGAAATACTGTCTCATCATGGTTTATTTCTCCTTCACGCTTCTGTGGGAAAGAGTAGTGCTCATACCAAGAGAGGATAGGCTGCATAAATGGCACCAGGGCTCTGCTTCAGAGGCTTGTTTACATTGGAACATCGTATAGGTTACGTCAGTAGTCAGAGCAGTGCTACTGCCGTATGGTTGTTCCTGTTCCAGAAAGCGTTTGTTTGTTTCTTACTACAAGTCTAGTAGTTTAGAATAAACTGAAAAAATTACTTATACAAAAAAAGATATGTTCTACTAAAGCGACATTTGAAATTCATTGCTTTAGATTTAGCATATTTTTCTTGTATAAAAAAGGCCCAAACTTGGCATAGATAGTCCTAAATGTTCTTAAGAACTGTAAACAAATTTCAGTCTTGCTCATTCCAAAACAGTATTAATGCTGAAATTGTTTTATATATGGTAAGTTAGCAAGTTTTAACACCTTCTAATCTGTTACAGTATCAGTAAAAATCTTCCATACCTATTATAAAGACTGTATTGAGCCTCAGCAGAAACAGTGAGACATTTAATCTTCAATTTTCCCTTTAGGAAGAAACAAACCTGAGCCATTAAATGGCATATCTAGGGAGAGATGGCTTATGTCAGCCTAAGAAAGAGAAATTGCTTCAGTGAAATGCAATGTTACCAGGGACAGCACATGCTAAGTGAGGTATGCACAGAGCAATGTGATCACCTGAAGACACAAGTCATAAAGCCAAACATGAGTGGTTTGGAGCGTGGGGAAGAGAGCGGAGATGCAAGATGGAGTTGAAGGTGTCTTGCAAGTGAGTAGAGGAAGTTACGTATGGGGTAGCTAGAAAGGCAGTGAGGACAGTGGGATGGAGAGTTGTGGTGGAATGAGAAGGAAAGCAGGTGAGTTCTGTGCTGGTGGTTTGAGGAGGGCTTTGGAGAGATGGGGTGTATTTTCGGGTAGTTTCTTCCCTGGCACGTTTAAATTTTTACCTGATACTCTTGCAGTAGTATAGCAAACTATAGTGTACAACATACCCTCCTGTCACTGATTTCCCTCCCTCACTGTAACTGAGATAGGTTGGACTGAGGAAGAGATGGGAACTACCAAAAACTGTTATTTTTTTTTACCAGAATATCAAATCGTACTTTGAAATGGTAAATCCCATTTCACAGAACGTAGTACTGGATGATAAACGCTACAAGCACATAACACAAAGTGCTGAGCTGCCACAGAGTCCCCCTGTTGGCTCATACTTGATCAGCTGTTTTGGAAAATGCAAGGTCTGTGGTAGAGTGGGCATCACCTGTTGCTGCCATGCTAGCTTTGGGATGGCTGCAGGCTGGGGGACGATATTAATCTGATGTGAGCACTGTGGCACGTGTTTGGATTTACTCAACAGAAATGCAATCACGTGTTAGAATATGTGCTGCTGGGTATTTTGGCAGCACAGATCTCTGCGATGCGACTGCAGGTGGTGGGAGCAGCTGCTTCATCAACCTCTGCTGAGCTGGGGGTGCTGTCAGCCAGAGGCAGAACAGACTTTTGAAGCGTGCTAAGATATGACTGCTCATAGCTTTTGTCTGCTTTTCTTCATTTGATCCACCTGCTAACAGGCTTGCAGAAGCCTGGTCAGTACTTCAGGTGCAAATTGATTAGCTGAAGATTAAAAGCCCTCTATAAATGTGTCCGTAAACCATGGCTTTCAAGCTTTTTAAACTTTTCAATAGAGGAGCAGGTTCCTGTACAGCATATCTATATATTGCAGTGGCTTTTTGAGGGTTTTCTGAGGATTATTCACAAGGTGCCAACAATCCTCTGACACTAGGATGGGAAGCAGTACTTTGCCAATATGAGGCCTCATTCCCTGGACATCTGCTTTCCCTTTGCTTGCTCCTCTTCTGTCGCTTTTGACTGCTCCATGTCCCAGTTGTGTTAACCTATCCCAAATATTCACTCTGCAGCTCGATCCTCTCCACAGCAGGTCCAAAAGCAGGACCGCATAATAGCACTCCCAGACTACTGTCCACTCCTCCAGCCTCCCCTGAGAATAAATGTTTCTGTGATGTGGCTTCACATCCCATTCTGGCTTCCTACTACAATTTCCTCCACCTCTTGATCGTAGCAAATTGCACGGTGCGTGTTTGTGTTTCTCGGGAGGCTGCTGCCGGCGATGTCGCGGCAGTGTCAATCCCTACCTACTGCTTTCCTGGGCATCCCACGCCTTCCGCGCTGCCGGGAGCGCGGCGGCCGCGACCGCGCCGGGCCGCGGCGACGCCGCCGATCCCCGCCGGTCCCCGCTCCTGCGGCCGCGGGGAAGCCGCCGCCACGTGTTTGAGCGCGGGGCGCGGCTCCGGGACCGGGCTGCGGGACCCCGGCCCGAGCCCTCCCCGCCGGGCGCCGCCCCGCGCCCCTCCCTCGCTCCGTCCCTCCCCCGCTCCCGCCCTCCCCGCGGAAGATGGCGGCCGGGCGGCGCGGCGGCGCCGGCTCCCCCAGCGGCCGGACGGACGCGCAGCGCCCCGGAGCCGACGGGCCGCGACCGGCCTGAGCGCTGCTCGTGGCGCCGGGGGACGCCCGTCCGCTCTCCCTCGGGGCCCCGCGCCCTGCCCGCTCGGCGGGGCCTCCTCGCGGCAGGTGAGGCGGAGGAGGAGGAGGGCAGCGGGGTGGCGGCGGACCGGCCCGGTCCGGCTCGGAGGGCGGCGGGGCACAGCGAGCGGCGCCGGCGGGGCCGGGGGAAGTTGTGCCGGCCGGGGGCGACGGTCGCGGGTGGGGGCGGTCTGCGAGGGGCGCCCGGGGCGTGGGAGGAGGCGGGGGGGCCGGGCCGGGCCGGGCGGGGCGGTGCGGAGGGCGCTGCCCCCTGCCCCGGAGCCACCTGTGCGGCCGGGGGGCCCCGCCGGCAGCCCGCTCCGGGGCTCGCCCCCCAGCACGGGGCTCCGTTGCCGGCCGTGCCCGGGGCCGAAGGTTTCGCAGCCCTGCCCGGCCGCTTTTGTCGGACGCCGGGCCCCCGACGCGCGGCTGGGAGCGGCGGCCCTGCCCCGTCGCGGCTGCCGCCCCTCGGAGCCCCCTGTGCTCCGGCCGCCGGCGGGGAGCGGGGTCCTGGGCCGGAGCCGCGCTCCCGGCCTCGCTCCAGCTTTGTTCACCCCGCGGCGTCGCGTTGCGCGCGGCGAGGTTGCCGAGTACGGCGGGACCGGCGCCGAAGTAGTCGGCGTGCGCCGGGGCAGGGGATGCTCCTGTCCCCGTGGCGAGGCTGCGGCTGCACTGCCCGTGCTGCGCTCGCTGCTGTCTGGGGGCTGCCCTCGGAGCAGGCTGGCCGTGGGGGCAGTTGTGGTACTATAACGACGCAACAAAAATTACGTAGAGAAAGGTGATGGAACATGAGGAATCGTTCCTGTAGTATTTTCCATCGTATTTTAGCTGTTAAAACATTTTTGCAAAGGTAAAGCGATAAATAAAAGCACGAGACGTCCCTGTTTGCTTATGCAAGAGTGCGTAAATTGTGTTGCCTGAATTAGAAGTGAGCAAATGTCACAGGTTTGAATTCAGCCACAAGTTCCAGTACTCCACACTGGGATCCTTTGTGACCGGTTTTGCCAAAGAAGCATTTGGAGTTGTTAATTTTATGTGCGTTTCTCACTAGGAAATGTAATTTTGTCCTTCGTAGCAGAGGTAAACTAGAAACTTCTGATGAATTGTTCAGGTTATGCGCAGTCAATTATCTGTGGTAATTGGGCTGGGAAATTTTGGACGATGGCAGTATGGAGGGACACAAACATCCAAAGAGCCAGAAAAAAATTAGAAGCTTAGCGTCAGCCCCAAGAGTTTATTGGCCTGGGTGCCCACACGTGCTGACACTGCCCGTGTGAGCTGGCTCTGCACCCGTGTAGTGACCCCAGAGCCAAGCCCTCTGAGCTGCTGCACAAAGACACCTGAGGTTCTCCATCCACAGAGGGTTTGTGCAGTGCTTCTGCATTGGGCTGCTCGGTGCAGCTGTTTTCATGGCACTGAGATCACTGTTTTACTGACAAAATGGACATTGACAGGCATTTTAGTTGGTTCTTCACCCTGCACAAAAGTGATTGTGGTGTGTTGAGATTGTTGGTTCCAAAAACAGCCTGACTCCAGTAGACCAGTTTTGAGCCAGTGGAAAATCTCTGTTCTTAAATCTGGCAACCAGCATAAAATGGTCTAAAAACTTTCTGCCGTCAGCAGCTGTGAGCAAGTACATATCTCTTACAGTTATTATCTTGTCCAGTTGCTGCTTTCTTCCTAAATTTTTCTTCCTTATCCCAAATTCCTATTTTTGTTTGTTCTTCCCTTTTAGTTTTGTTCTCCCCATAGCACGTGGTACCGTTTTCTTTGTTGCTTCTTGAACATGGTTTCCTACTGGCTCTTCTCTTCCCCTATTTCAGTATTTCTTCAGCCTTTGTAAAACTGCTTTTTTGCATGCATATATGCGCTATGAAGAACTGGAATTTTCAAAAAGAGTTGCAGCTCAGAATGAGCTGAGAGCAAGGACACAGAGCAGGAGTGGTGATACATCTGTCCATGTCAAATTTTTTGCTCCAGTTGTAGAAATGACTTTTGCTTGTGGGTGTGGGTTCTCAGGCTGGGTGTCAGAATGGAGAGTGGGGGCCAGTCTGGCAGCAAAATGAGATTGTGATACAGAAAAATTGAGAGGCAGTGTTTTGAGGTATGGTATAATGCGTGTGGTTGTTTATCAGGACGTGAGCGTGTGCCAGGGCAAGCCGTGTCTCCCAGCAGCATCTAGTAGTGCAGTGATGTTGGGATCTGCTGCGTGGATTTTGCATAAAGCATGTTTCACTGTTGTCCCTAACCTTCAGTCTGATCTGCACCAGAATGCATGTACGGGCCGGGTAAAAATAGCTTGAGCCTACTTTTGTTTTTACATTTGTAATTACATGTTTGTTTAAAAAAAAATTTTAAAAACCCCAAAAACGGGTGAGGGGGAAATAACCAAATGAACCAAATGCAGCTGAGATTTTGATGTGTCCTGAACCGCAGCCTATCTCCCCATCACTGAGCCTTGTTTCAGGGGATTGAATGACTGTCTCAGGTCTCTCCGTGGTATATCTGGAATATGTGATGATTCTCTGAGCAGAGCTGCACAGATAAGATAATGCATTTCATTTTAATTGGCGGAGTTGTTTACACATGATCTCTTGCTCATTTTCCTCTTTTAAAGGAATGCATATCTATCCCTGATTACAGCTCAGGTCAAAATCCCTCAGCACTTGTAGCAAATCTCCTTTAATTGGTCTCATTTAGCTCTCATAAGGTTGTGTTTTAATTCCCGCTCTTCCGAATCCTTTTCCCCAATCTGTAATGTAATTTATTACAGGATATTTTATAGACAAGGGAGCAGCCTCTGGCTGTCAGCAACCTTTGCAGTGTATCAGATTTCCAGCTCAACAGGCAGCTGCAGTGGAGTTGTGGGTGTAAGGCAGTGATGCTGCAGAAGCGCACAGGCAGTCAGTGGTGGCGGCACTGGGCACGAGTGCAGGGTTTGTCCAGGATTCTGGAGATAATTGGGGTGAATGCTCCTGTTTGCTCTCTCTGCTTCTCTACTCTTATTCTTGCTTTGCTGGTGCAGGGGTCTTTGAGTTCCATCTTTTTCATTTCTAGCTGTCTTTCCAATCTCTGTGTTTCAAGGCAGGTACATCCAAGTTGCTGCTGTTTTCTGATGACAGGCTTTGAGCAGCACAGGAGTGGTGGAAGGCAGGTACTGGGAGTGTATTTTTAGAAGGCCCAAAGCAACATTAGCTGTCTTTAGAAAATTCCCTGTGACTTTGCTGAGCACGGTTGCTTTGGTTAATTGAACATAATGCAAAGAGGTGAAATTCTGCATTTCATTATGCCTGTGCTGAGGCGCTTCACCTCAGGCCTGTAACAGCACAGTCTGCAGGCACCATGCGCTGGTGCAGCTCCTACCTGATCTCTGGGTGTTCTGACATCACCTCTGAAAGTCTCAAAGTCTGGGGGTTGTTGCTGGTGTTTTGTGTTTTTTGTTTTTTGTGGGGGTTGTTTTGTTTTTTTTTTTTTTTGTTTTTGTTTTGTTTGGTTGGTTTTTTTGGGTGGTTATTTTTTTGTTTGGTTTGTTTTTTGGGGGTGGTGTGGTTGGTTTGGTTTGGTTTGGTTTTTTTTCTGATCTGTGCCCTCTACCTTTACACTGTCAGTTTTCCCACTACAGTAAAATCAGAAGGGACCATGTGCCTCTGCTCCAGCTGCTGGCGATGGCAGGCTGTGTGGTGCAGCAGGGAAGGTACAGACAGACCTTTTGCTTTGCTGATCCTGCTCCGGAAGCAGGAATCTCCAGTAGAGCTGAGGACCACAGTTATGTCTTAAATCACCACTGAAAGATTTAGTGGAGTGTACAGTTGAGAGCCCTGCCTGTCCTTCCTGTGTAGTGGTATTTGAAGGCCTTTGTGCTCTGGCAGTTGCTGTTTTCTATATAGACTCATATGCTGAAAGGAAATTATATAGATCACTAGACTCAATCCATATGTGCTCTGTTAAAAATGCAGTAGAACTCTCTAGACACGAGTGATGAATTAATCTTCTGCACCAGGAAGATACCCTCCATCACGTTCTTGCCTGCTCTATTATTTTTTAGTAAGCTAACTGATTTAGCAGTGAATGTGAGGGTTTTGCTAAGATTGTAAGTGCAGTTTGGACCTTTTCAAAATATTTGTGGCTTGTGCTGGGCAGTGTAACAAGATCTATTTTCACAGAAGTGGGATTTGCTGTTTGCTTGTTTTTTAAAGCTGCCCAAACTCTTTAAACAAGGAGAGGGATGGGTACACACTCTCTCTATGTAGACTCAGCCTGCTTTTAAATTTGTCAAGTAAACTGAATAGCACAAAATAAGAAAGGACAGCTTCACGCAGCACTTGCTTATGTACTAGCAACACCAAGAAGGTGTTTGGAAATACCTGTCTCTTCCAAATGTGTTTGTAGCTGTGTGCAGCTGCAGCTGATTGTCCTGCTGGGGTTGCAGATGTGGACTGTCAACAGAGCTTGCAGCTCTTCCCAGGCTGAAATGTTACTGCCTTAACTTAGTCATAGTGCCCTCTTCTTTCCATTAAGTGAATTTTATATTTGTCATTAAATACAAATTACAAAGTTATGCATTCAAAGTAAAAGCGATCAGATACCAACGTTCGTATTTTTTTCTCCAAAGTCAAAGGAAGTTGAAAAAGGAGAGATGTGTTTTGTCCTTTGCTCAGTGTACACGGCTTCTGCAGGTCCTGGTGCTGGTGATCCCTGTGCTTTGGGTGTCTCACACTGCACTCAATATCTGCAGCATTTTGTCACGTTTTGAGTGTGGAATGGAAGTGAGGGAGTGTGGGGTACAATTGTACTGCACTAGCCTGATCTGTTTTCTCTCAACACTGCAGTGCATTATTCTGACCTTTTTTTTTTTTTTTCCCCCCTTTAGAAATATTTCCATTAGTAGAAAAGATTTCCAGGGCATTCTCTGTAAAGCCAGAGACAGAAAGAGTCTGTCCTCTCGTCTCCTACTTTCCCATCCTAGTACAGTAGCTCACAAGAGGAGGATGCCTCCTCAAGGAGGGTTTCCGCAGTGGGAGAGAGAGTAGGTCATAAAGCTGCATGTGTTATATGGCATACCAACAAGTCATAGCCCTCTCCAGAGTCAGGGATCACTGCTGCTTTTATTTATTGATGTATGTTTTTTCTCTGTATTCAGTTGTTGGATTGGGAGCTGGGTTGGCATAACTGATGCAAGGAAGAAGGAGGAAAGAGGGACAGCAAAATGACGATTTTATCCCTTAATCTCTTTTTGCAGTTCTGGTGTGCCATCTGGTCAGTCTCTTTGAAAGCATACAACCCCAGCACCCTGTCCTTACTCTTTCTTTGTCTGATCTCCTACATCCTTCAGTTCTGCGTTAAGGACTCTCCAAGAATATTGCACTCCTCTGGTGGTTTGTGTTGGGAGGCTCCTGAAGCAGGACCATTAGATTAGGTGATGGAGCAACTTGTTTTCCTTTGATCGTGTTTAGTTTTACAGTTCCAGATGATTCCATTAGCCTAATATTTTATTGGTCTTTAAGCTTGTCTCTAATTAATGCTAATTTGCTTGGCAGTACTTCTGAAGTAAAATCAGAGCTTGCACGTGGGTTTTTAGAGCTCTTCAACAGATCTTAACTCTTACATTTTCAATCACTTTGGTATTAATTCCTCAAAGGAAGCAGTGGAATGATAGGCCTTAGCTGTGTTACATTGTGAGCAGCAGAGCTCAATTTAGAAAAGCAGAGAAACTTAAGATTTACTTCAGAAAGGTTAGAAGAACCACCTAACATTTACAAACGTCTATTTTTGTTTTAAGAACCTCTTACTGAATGACTTTGCATTAGCTCTCTAGCCCTTACTGGTGCTTTAGAGTGAATGGAAAATTTTGTATCACAAAGGGCTTTTGAAACAGTCAGATCTGGCTTCTCTTGCACAACGAGAGTTGGACTCATCTGAGTACCTGTGAAGATACAGTCTATCAGTAAATACAGCTCAAGTGTCCACACCTGAGCTGGGCACTTCAACTTCCCTTTATGTTAAGGGTATGTTAGGGCACTGTTCATTTCTAAATTTACCCTAAAGTAGATGTCCACATTTGTTGAGGTGAATCACTTGCTGGAAGTTCTTTTTTGTTTTTCCACTGAACATATTAAAAACTGAGAATGTCACTCCAGATGTAGAGAATGTCAGCAGGATAAGTATCTGAGCAGCAGCTGAGTTGAACACCTTCCAGAGTGACAACCAACTTGCTCCTAATCCTGGACTGCTTTTCAGTGTAGCATTTTTAATATCTTCACCATTAATTAAGTTTGTCTCTTCTGATCTTAACTGCCTTTCCCATATATAGAACACTTCTTTCTGTACATTTTCCTTTTTAAGCTAATGCTGATGTGTGGAATCTGTGCCACTCACACTTTATTCTGAAAGCTTTTGTAAGTGCTGACTGTTAGGGCTTGTTCTGTAGCTCTCGGCTGTCTTTGCCCTTGCCTCTGTGGTGAAGTTGTTCGACAGCCAGCATTCCATGGCAGGCGGTAAGCAGGACCTTTCTGGGGTCCTGGACAGCCATGCCTGCCCCAGAGCAGTCAGACCAGTTCATGGCTGCGTCTTTGATTCAAAATCTAGCTGCAGAGACTGTAGTTGACTCTACGCAAGGAGAATGTCAAAATTTCAGATACTGGCCTATGATTTTTTTCTGTAAAGAGACCAGTTTCTCTCGTGCACAGTCTGGGGTTTACACTGCTGGAAGTTTAACTTTGAACAAATGATGAGGTCAGGTTTGGAGCGGCCCAACACAGTGGCACATTGCACGACTGAAATGAATAATGTAATTTCACAGCAAGTTGAATATCTCTTAATATTTAATGGCCCAAGATGAAAAAGGAGCACAGCAAGACTGGGAACTCTCATGCAATCTAATAAAAAGCAGAAATTTCAGTGGAGAAAAGTTTGGTGTTTTGCCTGACCTCTTAAAATGTCATCCTCTTGAATCTGTCATCACCCATGTTTTGTTTGTGTTTCTTTTCTGGACATCACCTGTGTATAGGTGAATTTCAAGTATAGAGGTATCTTTGAAGTGGCATCCCTTGTCTCAGCAAAGGAGCTGTACAGAACTGAAGTCATCATCACCTAACTGTTGGAAAACTGCTTGTCCTCCAGTTATTGAGGGCTGCAGAGGTATTAAAAAGAGCAGACAGAAACTAGGGTAGACATTGCATTGATTGACACAGTGTCTGTGTGTGAGGACTTCTGCAGCTCCCTGTTTCATCAGCTGTGTGAATCCACTTTCAGGAGAACGATGTGAGCTTTTGTAGTGTTAAACCTGCTTTTTCAGTGCGATAAAGTGTGATCCTGGCACAGTCCAGCAGGTGTGAAGAGGCAGATTCATTTCAGCATTGAAGCCTGGCATAAATTGCTAGTCTCCATGTCTGATCTACTGTCTGAAACAGTCAGCTTTCTCCTGCCCCCTATTTTGGTTACAAATAATGTATTTAATTTGTTACTTGTCATTTCATTGTTTTTCTTTTTAATTAAATGCTGTGGATTCACTCAGTGATTCTAAAGTTCAAAATGCATGTGCTTTACTTGTTGCTGAGTCATAATCATCTTCCTCATAAGCAGAGATCTGTCACTGTCTCCTGATTTAGTTTTGTCTGGAGACTTCCATCCATATCCTTCCTTTATGTTCCTTTTTCTGATCTGGTCACTCGCATCAAAGCATGATGTGAATAAGCTTGCTTTCCTGAGCCAAGGCTACCATGAAAACGTGCTGTTATCGTGTGCTCGCATCTATATTTTAGTATCCTGTAACTGTGCATGGAACAGGGTGTGTTTCCATGGCCCAAGTCCACGTAAACATATAAACACAAAGCTTTCTGCAGGAAAACCTGCTCTGCCTCAAACAAAATATTGATGTTTGCCTTTCCCAGCATTACCTATAAATACAAATTCCTCACTAACCACACGCGATGCTACGGTGCCTGTGGTAGCCGGCGGAGCTCAAAAGTTCTTTTTGGTCTTGTGTTGTGTATGTGGGCAGGTTAAGAGCAAACTGGTGTTCAGGGATTGTCATAATTGCAGTTGGTGTTGAACATAATGTTTCTCTCAGGTTGTTAACTCTGTTGCATGTAGCAGAGCTATGGTATAATTATTTTTAAGTTAGTCCTAGGATTTTCCTATTGCTAAGTGAAAACAGGGTGAAGATGTCCTTTGAACATGCTCCTCTTGGTTTGCATTTAAACTGGTACTACTGCTGAGGAAAGCAATCCAGTCCTTTAGTGGCGCTTCTCTGTACTGCTGCAAGCACTCAGCAAGGAGGATCAGGAAACTCGTGTGGAAATTAAAATAACAGAACAGAACAGACCTCCTTTTTTCCAATGTTATCATTCTCCAGAGGGGAAAATGTTACTTATCAGTAAGAAACCCAGTCAGGCCCAAATGCTCTTGTAGTTGCACACCGCGGAGTTCCTTGAGGATAAGATGAATTGACGGCATACCAGGGCCCTTGTCTTTGGAGGAGAGGAGCGACCTTAGTACAGTCTCACACGGAATAAGCTGAAAAAGAGTCTTGTGCTACTTCTCTCTGCCTCTGTCCTGCAAAGTTTTTAAATCTAGATTAGCCTTAACTAACAGTGGTCATGAGGAGCTGTGAAACAAACAGCACGACAGAGCCGAGCTGCATGCCCAGCAGAGAGAGCCAGCAACTGCAGGTCTTCATTGCTGCCTGTTCTTCTCCACTTCTAATTGCACACCGGGTTAATTTTTATACTGCTGATTTCTTGTAAGGGCTGAGATTGAAGAAGTAATAGCCAGAGTAGTTTCTGAAGAAAACGGGTCCTGGGGAAGAGCAAAGTAGTCATTTTGACTGAGGTGCAGACCAGTCCTGAATTCACAGGTTCTGCACTTTATTTTTTCTTGCATCTACTCCAAGACTTCCCACCTTCTCTGATGAGTAATGCTGCATTATCTTTATATACCAGAAAGACATGACATGTTATGTCAGAAAACGAGTTATGTTTCTATGGAATTGTTCTTGGGCTTGATTTTTTTCTGTATGTTGTTAAAACAAACAAACAAACAAACAAAAAAAAAACCAAACAAAGAAAAAAATAATCCAAACAAAAGCAATGTGTATGTGTTTTCCTAAACAATTTTTCTTAGCACCCTTGCACAGGCAGTCTGTCCCATGATACTGTTCTGGGCAGATCTTTAAGGACTGAAATTGTTGGGAGTGCTCAGGCCCCTTCCCCTTCCTGCAATTATATCTTTCTGAAATGCATCCTGTGCAAGGGTGAAGATCAGCTCCAGGCAGTGCTGGGAGACAGAGCAGTGGAAAATGATACAGTGTCTGCCCTGGAAGCAGGGCTGTTCTTGAAGGGAATATCTGTAAGTGCTTTAGTCTTAGAGTATACTGAGTACTTCTAAAAATGAGCCAGCTTAAGAAAATAAGAATACAGCCAAGCACTTCTTCATGCAGCTCTAGGGTGTAAACCACAAATTCGAGATTCTGGTTTTCCCTGTCATTAGGCTTTATCTGGAGAGAGCATTTGGTGGGGGTAGAGATGTTGTTTGGTCTTCATGGGTTTGTGATTTAGAAGGCTCATGCTTGATCTGTGGGGTAACACCAAGCTTGAAAATGAGTGTTGAGCTGTTCATTTTGTCCTGTCTTTGCAACTCTTTCACGCTGGTGTTACACAGTCTCTGCTAGCTGCTCTCTGTTGGGATACTGTGACTTTTCCTGGGGCTCTGTGGAGTTCCACTCTCATTTGCAGTGGTGACCTTTTACCAGGGGTGTCCTCCAGTGGAGCTAGGAAACTGCTGACAGAGCTGGGGAAGTGGTTGCAACGCTTGTGAGCACAAATGCCAGCGCTTTCATGATGGCCAGAACAACACGAGGGAGCTCTCAGCCAAATGAAATAGGAAGGACTTTGTATGCACAGATTACATTAGGCTATAACACTCAAGTCTTAAAATTCAGATTTCCTAAAATTAATTGTCTTTAGGTAATACCTTTTAGAAAATCTTACCTAGCTTGATTCGATCTGTGTTGAAGGAAAAGAAAGGAGATGCAGGAAGAAATGTGGGTTGGGGCAGGGGGGGGTGGTTCATGTAAACTTATGTGAACAAGCTGGCTACTGCAGTGAAATCCATCCTGTGAATGTGAGGAGACTTCTTATCCCTTTTTTCTGCTTTTAAGAATGGCTTCACTGAGACTGCAGAAATCAGTGTGGAATACAAGAAAAAAATAGAAATGTGTTTTGACTAATACTCATCTGAATCTAGCTTTGAGTTGGTAATACTGGTACAGAAGGTTCTTTGTCCTATCACTGTCACCTGAGATAATCTTAAACAGTGATTAGAAAGTGTCACACAAAAATTCTTAGAAATGTTGGTTAATTATTATTGGGTTTGGAAATGACAAATTCTAGGAAGCAGTACTTGAGAGCAGTGAGTGCAATACTTCTCCTGTTACAGTTGCTCAGATATATTGTCTCTCTCCTGGGGAGCAAGTCATACAGTGCATTTTTTTGGCTTGCCAAGCTTCTTGCACGAGGTCGGTCGGCATTGCTGTTACACTGCTAGCACAGCACAGTCATGGTTTAAATGTACTAGCTGCAGAGGTTGGGCATGACTACTGACTTTCTTGACTGGTACAATATTAAATATTCAGCTTGAGGCCTTTTATTAAGGGGGCCTCATTGACAGTGCTAAGTGCGGTAAAAATTCTCTGCCTATTTAATGTAGCTGATACTGGGCATAACTAATCTCTGCTAGGGCTTAAAGCCTTTGGTGTATCGTGCATCTGGGAGTAGGTAGCTATAAGACTGGGCGGAAGAATCCCATTTCTTTTCCTTCTTCAGTAAAAGCTACTTTTTAATATAAAGGTCCAGTTGCTGCTATTTCTTGTATAGCGTGCAAAGCACAGTGGTATGTGGGCAGCAAACTAATGCAAAGTGTTCTCCTGTCTAGTGTTTCATTGTTCTTTCTGCCCGAGGCTTTGCAACCTTGGTCTTTTTTAGTTAAAATCTTTAAACAATGGATTATCTGTTTTCTTGGGCTTTAGAGGATTTGAAATAGCAGTCACCCTTAGGCATTTGGCTCAAGATTACAGCAATAAATACATTCATCAGAGCCCCCTGGCCCTTCCAAGAGCCAGGCAGTCATAAGATTACCTCTACCATATTTGTCTGCTTCTAACTCCAGTCAAGTGTGTCGCCCTGTTAAGAGTTCGAGGTAAGCCCTGTTCTTCCTGAGCATTTGCACTCAGATGGGTTTTAAGAAAAGGGGGCTGTGTGTGGTAAGCTCCTGCAATAGGCGCACTCGATTCTTGCTGTGATGTTGGCTTTTGCAGCATTACCAGTTTTTATTTTCCAGGAGATCAGAAACCTTTTCAGAAAATCAGCTTTGCCTCTTTTCTCCCAAGGTCCAGCAGTCTGAAAATTTCACGTGGCTTTAAAATTTTGACATTGGGATGTAGTTTTAATCAATATTGACATTTCTGATCTTTGTATACCAGCTGCTATTCTTCTGAATGGTTCTGGGACTGCAGGGCCCTGTGCCAGAGATTACAAACCAGTTGCCACCCAGTTGTGATATCTGACGTGGCGATTTCTGTAAGAGTGCTTCCTGATTGCACTGTTAAAAGAGTCGAGTATAATGTTTTTCTTCTGTTACTATGAGATCTAAGGTAGTTTACAGATATTGGGCATTCTGCTGTGTTGCTTTGGAGAAAGATGTCAGCTTTCAGAAGCAGACCCAGAAATCAGTTTCAGAAAAAAGCTACATTTTCTAAAGGAGTTTATTTGTGGGTAGAAGAGCTGTTTGTTGTGTGACTTTGCATGGGCAGTGCTTTGCACAGTGGGGTTTACCTCTTCTAAAGAGAAGCTTTATCTCAGGAAAATTCATTGCACAGAGACTTCTGTGATATCTGTATATCTGTGAAGATTCTGCTCTTAACAGCTTCTATTGATTTTCACCAAGTGCAATTTCCCAGCCTTCTGAGCTGTTGTTATCACACCACATCACGTTGCTTATCACAATTAAATAACTTGTGCTGGGGTTGGCCACTAGGTCTGTCAAAAGTCTCTCCCAACCAAGTATGCAAATTGGAAGAAGAAAAAATTAGATTCTCTTTGGCTTTTGTACTGTGCTTCGTTTGATTTCTTCTTTTCAGCAAGAAAGTAATGGTAAACATTTATTAAATTACTCTGCATGTTTTCAAAGTATATAACCCATATTACCTTTGCCTTGGAAAACTTCCAGCTTACTTTGCAGCAAAAGGTAATGGTGTTTAAAGTGTTTGCAAATAGAGCAAGTCAGCTTCAGCACTTCCTCACATAAATTTTTATCAGAATATGGTGGAAACATGGAGTCTTTTTTGGGGGCTAGTACATGCAATGCTTGCAGCATTTCTTTACTGTAGTTTTAGTCTTTAGCACCATTCCTTAATATGCTTTCCAGGGAAAAAGTAGTCTCAAAAAACTTTTTTTAGTAGCTGGATAAGAATTAGTAACTTAACTGAACAACGTAGCAGGTTTCTCTTTGCTCTAGAGAATCTTGGTATGGAGTCTGGGGTCTTTTTTTTGATACATATTGTGAATATAAACTATAGCAAACAAGTATCTGTTACTTTGGTTTTGACTATCAAAAAGAATAGAAGTATGTATACAAAGTAGGTGTAGTATGTGATTACTAATATTGGCATTACATGTAGAATATTCTTTGTATTCCCACGAGAATTAAGAGATGCAATGTCAAGGGATTAGCTATATCTTTAGCATTCTTAAGACTCTGTAGGGCTGGTTAGAAACGCTGAAGATGCCAGAACCGCTGGGCACGTGTGAGCCTGGGCCTGATGTCTCCCCTGGATTGCTGATCCCTGCCTGTTGGATACGGTCAGCGCTGGAGCCGCACCAGAACTGAGGCGCTGTCCTGGAGCCTGGGCTCTGCAGTTTAGGGAGCTCCTGCACTGGGATATCCCTGAGCTGTCATCTGGAGCAGGCCAGCGTACAGTCTGATGGTTAAAGGACATGGAAGCCGAAGCTTCTAGGTTGTGAGAATTATGGCTGCTGAAAAAGGCTCGCAGACTCACAAAATACTGAGTTGGAATGGACCCACAAGGATCATTGCATCCAGCTCTTCGGTGAATGGCCTGTACGGGGATCACAGCCGTGTTATTAGTGTCGTGCTCCAACCAGCTGAGCTACTCTCAGGCTGATTTGAGGATATTAGTGGGGTTCACAGAAATGGCAGATGCGCTGAGGTGCTGCTAGGTTTTTGGGTGCTAAGGAAATGGAAGATACTGCGTCTGGAGGGGGCTGCATCTCTCAGCTTGTGTTGCCAAAAGAGAAACGTTAGGTAGGGAATCGACAGTGACCAGTGAGGATGGGCAAGTGTGGCATGAGGAACGTGAGAAGGTTAGATGGAAAAGACAGGTTTTGGAGGAGAAAGGAAGATGAAATAGCTGAGATACAGATAGCAGAAGTACACACAAAGCTTTGTAGCATCCTCCTGTGCCTTGGATGGAATCTAGGTCTCTGAATCTGAAGACCTGGCTGTTAGAGAATACCCTAAAATCTTTTTTGGTAATGCTGCTTCAGTTCTGTGGTTCTTCCACCCTGAGAACAGCCACCTGTAGTGGCTGTAACTTAGAGGCAGCTCAAGATGCCCCTGTGGCTTATCAGATGATTGCTCAGCCCATGTGATACCAGTGGGATGCTTGTGTAGTGGAGTTTGTCATTTAGGATTTTGCCTTAACCTGGGAATTGTAGACAGGAGGAGGGACGCACGTGGAGGCATGTGTGTGGATGTACACTGCCACATTCAGAAAATGGTGAGGACAAACACTCATAAGATAGGACATATCAGAATTAATTTTGTTTGAGCAACTTTGATATACCCCTCTTAAATAAAACAACTTCCAACTTGCACAAATCATAAAAATACAGTGGAAAAATTTAATCTTTCAGAATTTGTTCATTTAATTCTACCATCTGTATGTGCTTTATTGTAATTACTGTAAGAAAGAAAGCATGCTACAGATTGAGGGTTATTTTCTATCTCCTGGTATTAATTGACCATTTGGAACCCAACACTGTGAGTAAGCATTGTTTATGTGTTACTTCTTGCTGGTG